>NC_071394.1:93092439-93399812 GCF_022682495.2 Desmodus rotundus | reverse complement strand
TTATATACCTTTTTGTGGATTCCCTGGGATAAATTTTAAGAAATTAAATGCAGAACCAAGAGGATGCCTGGTTTAAGGCTCTCACACGTAGTGTCCTCTTGAGAAGGTGGTGTAAGGGTCTGCGTCCCACAGGGGGCTTCTTGGCCTTGCCCTGGGCTCCAGCATACTAGGCCTTCTGGGGAGAGGCTGATATAAGGGAAATGTCTCAGGATTCTTGGGCTCAAGTCATCATTTACTGTGTAAACTTAGGTGAGAAGCTTCACCACTCTGAGCCTTGCTTTCCTCATCTACCAAATTAGAAAAATGGCTTTGGCCCTCTGGGCTGCTGAGAAGCTCAGTAATAATCTGCTATCAGTCAGAGGTTGTGTGAGGGGGTTTTGGATAGCTGCTTCCATGTGAACGTGAAAAAGACTCCACGTAATATATGGGGAGTATATATGTAAAAGGGTTTGGCAACCTGGGTTTCCTTGTCTCCAAGAAACTGTTGCCTCAGCTTTTGGGACCCCCAAACAGTTGGTGATGTCACTTAATGAGAACAGGGAGGCGTGCATTTTGATAGAGACATTCACTTCAGGGTTTATTGTTTAAAGTAAGTAAAGCTTGATTTTAAATCACCACATTAAGAAATAATAGATACTTGACTTGTAACTTTGATTAGATTTTAGAATCTCATCTTTCCTGAAAAGGGACGAAGACTCTAGGGACACCCCTGTTCCGTTCTTTGTTTGGGGCTCTCTGATATGACTTAAGGGCACTTCTATGCCTAGAGGGTATGATATTATCAATATTTGTGTACTTATCTTTTTGTTTATTTTGTGTTCCTCTCCACCCACAGTGTTCCAAGCACCTGGAACTGCACCTACCAATAGTCGTGGATGCTCGAGTGTGAATACATTTAAAAAACACACACATGAATGAATATGCTGGGATGTGCTGTATGAACAGCTAATAGAATGCTAGCAGCAGTAATAGATAAACTTCCAATCTCGGTGGCTTTTTGGAATAAAAGTTTAGTTTTCACTAATGTTGAGCCCAGTCAGAGACAATGGGTGGCAGTGTAGAGACTGAGGGCAGATCTCTGGTCCACACAGAGCCATTCAGGGATCCAGGCTGCCAGGGGTTCTTCCACCTTTAATAGGTGGCTCCTATAAGCATTGACATCCAGCCAGTACAGGTGAGTAGAGACAGAGCGTGTAAGATTGTGTTGGAAGTTTTTATGGTCTGAGTCTGCAAGTGCTGTATATCACTTCTGCTCTTTTTTGTTGTTTTACTTTGTTTAAGATATGATGAGCATGACCCCGCCCAGATGGAAAAGGGGCTAGCCACACGGTGGGAAATGGCTTCCCGGTAACTATCTTGTGAAGGAGAGCATGGATGTGTGGCAGACAGCTAGTCAGTCACCTCTGCTTCTGGTGCTGTAGCATCTGGTACCGGGGGCCGCCATCGCGGCTGTTACATTGGGAGCTCCATGAAGGCAGAGGTGATCTGTTTTATCAACTTGAGCTGTGGGCCCAGCACAGTCAATTTTTGAATGAATAACCAAGTATCTCTTGATCACCAGCTATATTTGGGGTACCAGGTCAGACACAAAACTTGACGGTAAGACCACATGGGACTCCATAAAGACTTAAGACTCAACAAAGAATTCTTTGTCCTTTGAAGATGGAGCATCTTCTGACTCCATTACAGACTCCATGAAGAGCAGGAGATGGCAGAACAAGATCTGAAGTGACTTTTTCCACCCCAGAAGGAGAAGAATACAACAAAAGACTCTAAGAATAAAATATATCAGCTCAAAAGCTGTGAGGAGAAATGGCCTCTAACCCCATTCTTTGGGTCTTCATTGTATTTTGCTCCTTGGAGAGCAGTGAAAGCCACTTCAGAACACGATCTTCCATCTTTCCATTTCTTTCCAGAGAGAGAAAGTGCATTTCTATTCTACCTTTCTCTTGACCTCATGTTCTTTCCATTGTATGTACTGCAGTGGAAAAAAAAAAAAAGAATCAGATGAGTCACCCAGCACATTTTAATCTCTGATTGTTTAGAAAAGCAGCAAGTCCTTGAATTAAGACCACTGGGTGGAGTCCTAACCACCCTTTTGTGCGAGGGTGGGGGATTGGTTCTTCAGAGGGCTCCAGGCTCCGTCTGTTCAGAGAGGTTTAGCTCATAAAGGGGAACGTCACATTGGCCACACTAACTGTGCTGACAGGTTTTCATTGTTTTTCTCCTCATTGACACATTGAATAGTTTTGCTGAGTTCTTACATGGAGAGAGCAGAGTTGGGAGGAAAATTTGTCCTATAAAATAGCATAGGACTATTTTGCCAATTCTGAGATTTCAAAAATTTTCATTGGCTGGCTTGAAAGGAAATACCAGATACCATTCTGGAAATTTGAACTTGTATGTATATCTGGCCCTGTTCTTGATGCCCAGGATACAGAAAAGAGAAACCACATTCCCACTGCATGCCCCCGCCCTCCTTTTATTTCCTCATTCATTTTGGTTCCATTGGCCATGGCAGACTGATGCCTGTTAGCTTTTATTGTCTCCCTGCGTGTCAGTAATAATGCTGTCTGTCATCGTGCCTTACAACTGACCAAGTGCTTTCACCCTAGACATGTGGTAAGAATGTTTTGAAAACTGTAAGTGCTATGCAGGTAGATGTATGTAAGAATGTCATGTTCTCAAAATGAGTCAATTGGCCAAGAACTAAGATGCTTGACGGCATCATTATTATTTTTAATTTTCACTATTCCCTCATTTTTATCCTCAAAAACCACCCCCAAAGGTGACCCCAAGCAGGCATTATCCCGCTGTATGTCCCAGTGTGCTGGGTGATGGTTCACGGGGGAGAAGTGGAGGCTGGGTGAATTGGCCATGCCATGGAGCTACCGTGGGGCAGAGTCTATGTTAAATCCTCTTAATCTTCTCATGGAAATCTGGGGATTGGTCTCGGCATCAGATGTTACAGAGAGGAAGTTCTGCTACCTCTGTCACACACGTTTCTGAGGTGTTTTGTTGCGGTCGTGACTCCTTCCTGAAAGAAAGGCAGCCCGACGCATGGACAGGGCACAGACTTTGGAGACAGACAGATTCGAGCTGGAATCGAGGCTTCCCTACATAACGTTGGGCAATTCACCTCAGTGCCCTGAGTCTCACCTGTGTATCTTTGAATTCTTACAAATATTAGAAATACTGGCATTGCAGTGGTTGTTGCAGTAGCTGTGGTTGTGTAACAGACACTGTAAACTTGGTGGCTAAAAACAATAGCCATTTCAATGTGCTTGTGGTTTCCGTGGACCAGGGATTTTGATCAGACTTGGTGAGTGGCTTGTCTCTGCTCCAGGGTGTCCAGGGCCTCAGCTGGGGAGACTCTAATGGCTGGGATGGGGGTCTTCTGGAGGTTTCTTCACTCCCATGTGTGGTGTCTGGCTGGCATGACTCTGAGGACGGGCTCAGCTGTGGCTCTCAACGGGAGCACACAGATGGCCTCTCCGTGTGGCTTGAAACTCTCATAACAGCAGCTCTGTTCCCAGAGGGAGCACCTGAGAACCAGACAGAAGCTGCATGGTTTTTATGACCGAGCCTCAAAAATCACATATAGCACTTTTGTTGTAAGGGATAGGACATTCATTAAGACACAGTAGCATCATTGTAAAAAAGTCCTGCTAAAGGTGCTATTTTCATTTTATAAAAAATCTCTAATTTCACAGATGGCAGGCCTCAAATAATTTATAGCCTTTTTAAAAATTGTGAACTATCACTGCATACAAAAAAGTGCACACACACAAATATACAGCTTAATAAATTATTATTAAGCAAATCCCTGTGTAATTTCAGGTCAAGAAACCCACAACCAGAACGCAGAGGCCCCAGGACGGCCATCTTGATGGCAACGCCTTTCTTCCCCAGGAGGGTGATCACGGGGCCAATTTCTGTATAACCACTGGCTGTGTTTTCGCCTGTTTTTGAACTTCATACTAATGGGATAATATTGTATGTGATCATTTGTATTTGGCTTTTTTTTCTTGTCAATATTAGGTTTGTCATTTAATTCTATGTTGTGTGTGTAGCTGTGGCTTGTTATGTCATTGTGGAGTATTCTATTGTGTGAACATTTATTCATTCCATTGTTTTTCTCCAACTATATTTTATTGATTATGTTATTATAGGTGGCCCAGTTTTTTCCTCCCCTTTATCCCCCTCCTCCCTGTACCTTCCCCCCTCCAGCATTCCCCCTCCCCTTAGTTCATGTCCAGGGGTCGTACATATAAGTTCTTTGGCTTTTCCATCTCCTATACTATTCTTAACTTCCCCCTGTCTATTTTGTGCCTACTTATTATGCTTCTTATTCCGTGTACCTTTTCTCCCCATTCTCCCCCTCCCCACCCCTACTGATAACCCTTCATGTGATCTCTATTTCTGTGATTCTGTTCCTGTTCTAGTAATTTGCTTAGTTTGTGTTTGTTTTTGTTTTTAAGTTCAGTTGTTGATACTTATGAGTTTGTTGTCATTTTAGTGTTCATACTTTTGATCATCTTATTTTTCTTGAATAAGTCCCATACACATTTCATATAATAAGGGCTTGGTGATGATGAACTCCTTTAACTTTATCTTGTCCGTGAAGCACTTTATCTGCCCTTCCATTCTAATGATAGCTTTGCTGGATGGAATAATCTTGGATGTAGGTCCTTGCATTTCATGATTTTGAATACTTCTTTCCAGCCCCTGCTTGCCTGTAAGGTTTCTTTCAAGAAATAAGCTGACAGTCTTATGGGAACTCCTTTGTAGGTAACTGTCTCCTTTCCTCTTGCTGTGTTTAAGATTCTCTTCTTATCTTTAATCTTGGGTAACTTAATTATGATGTGTCTTGCTGTGTTTCTCCTTGGGCCAAATTTCTTTGGGACTATCTGGGCTTCCTGGACTTCCTGGAAGTCTAGTTCTGTCACCAGATTGGGGAAGTTTTCCTTCATTATTTGTTCAGATAAGTTTTCAACTTCTTGCTCTTCCTCTTTTCCTCCCAGAACCCCCATGATTCAGACTTTGGAACTTCAGAATTTAAAGTTGTCCCAGAGGTTTCTAAGCCTCTCTTCATTTTTTTGAATTCTTGTTTCTTCATTCTGTTCTGGTTGGATGTTTATTTCTTCCTTTTGTTCCAATCATTGATTTGAGTACTGGTTTCTTCCCTTCACTGTTGGTTCCTAGTATATTTTCCTTTACTTCACTGTGTGTAGCTTTCTTCTTTCATTTTGTGACTGAGCTCAATAATTTCTGTGAGCATCCTGATTACCAGTGTTTCCAACTCTGTATCTGATAGGTTGGCTATCTCCTTGGCGCTTAGTTCTTTTTCTGGAGTTTTCATCTGTTCTTTCATTTGGGCCATATTTATTTGTCTCAGTGCACCTGTTCCATGGTAAGAGACTGAGCCTTAGGTATTCGCCAGGGTGGGGCAACCCTTTTTGCTGTGTTGTGGCACTGTGTGTGAGGGAGGGGTCAGAAAGGGAACAATGCCACTTGCTCCACTCTCGTCCCACTTTCCATCACTTCCCTTGCTTTCCACAAGCAGGTGCTGATTCACAGGTGGGTGGGTTTGTGTACATTTTAGGACCCTGTGGGTCTCTCCAGTGAACTCTTTTGAGAGGCTGGGAGTTTTTCTTGCCACTGAAACCCCACAGATTTTTTTTCAGCTAGGGGTTTTGAGTCTTCAGTTTCCTGCACTGAAACCCTGGGTTTCTCAGTCTGTCTCGCTCACCTGTTTTTCCTCCTGGTTTATCTGCATGTGAATGTGGGACCACCTGCACAGTCCACCACCTTGCCTTGCTGGGAATCCTCTCCGCCCAGTTGCCCCTCTCCACCCCTCCTACCAGTCTGGATGAACGTTTCTTTAACTCCTTGGTTGTCGGACTTCCATGCAAATGATTTTCTGGTGGTTCTGGTTCTTTGTTTTTAAATTCGTTGTTATCCTCCTTTTGGTTGTGCGAGGAGGTAAAGCGTTTCTGCCTCCACCTCCATCTTGGCTGGAACCCTTGTTCCATTGCTGATGAACACATGAATTGTTTCCAGCAAATAATGTTGCTATTTACACATTCTTAAACATGTATTTTGTTGCACCTAGGCACCCATGTCTCTTAAGTATCACCTATGAGTGTATGTTCAACATGAATAGATTGTGACAGGCTATTTTCCAAAGTGATTGTAGCAATCCACACTCCAAAAGCAACATGAGAGTTCTGTCAGCCGAATCTTTACCAACACTTGGTGTTACTAGCCTTTTTCATTAAGGTTTCTTCCTGAAGTTTGATCTTGTTCTTTTGCTTGGCACATATTTCTCCATTTCTTCATTTTGCTTGACTCTCTATGTTGGTTTCTATGCACTAGAAGCATCCGTCTCTTCCAGTTGTGAAGGAGTGGCCTTAGTACCATGGAGGAGATAAAACTTAGTGTTGAACCTTGCTTGTCTCTCCAACTTTTGTGATTGTTCTATTTTATTTTTATTTGCTCCCACTAGTTGAGGGTGTGCCAAGACCAAAGGGGAGGATCTCAGCACCTAGAATTCAGGCTGATTGGAAGCCATACCCTAAAGCAGCAGGTTTTGAAATAGGCAAATATATATAGTTCTGTGAGACCAAAACTATAAGTCCCACGCTGATAAACTATAAGCACTAGTGCCTGGCAATCTAGGAGTGACCACTGGGTGGCAGTAGAAAAACTTGGACTCCAGACAAAGGTACAAGCTCCTGCCTAGGGAATGTGAGTGAGTAAGGAGGCAGAGCGAGAGTGCAAAGATGGCGTCTCCTGTCCTTGTTCCCTGACAGCAGGTCTGTAGGCAACTAGTTGTGCCCAAATCCGAAGCCTGGCCCTCAGGGCTGAAGCTCCAGGACAAACAAATTGTCCTCTCTCACAGAAAGACTGGGGTGTGTTTCAGTTGGCTGTCTGTGCAGTGCCCAGGAGGTGGCAGTCCACTGAGAACTCTGATTTCTCCAGTCCCTAAGGACTCAGGAAGGCAAGTCACCCTGACTCCAGAGCCAGGTCATGGAGGGGTGTTTCCTGGGTGCGGCTGCAGATGTGGGTAAATGCTGCCCTCTGGGAGATTCTGGCACTGTGGGGCGTGGCAGAGGGAGAGCAAGAAAATGGCACCTATCAGTGCGTCTGTCCCCAGAGGGTATTTCAACAGGCCTCTGCCCCTCTGGCCGAGGCTTTAAGATCGGCAGTTGAGTCTGTTTAACATAAAGTCTGGGCACTCTTCAAAGGGCTGCTTACTAGCCGGGCCCTGGGGGGACTGAGTCTTCACATAAGCCCTTTAAAGAGGCTTTTTTCCCAGTTCCACAAAGCCTTCTGTGTCTTATGGACATGAGCCCTGTTGGTTGTTATAGCCAAATGTTTTGGGGGTTCATTTTTCCAGTGCAAGTTTTAATAGTTGGGGTGCTCGAGGGAGAAATTCGGTGGTGAGTTCCCTCCTGGCCGTGGGTCGCAGACTCCGGGGTGGGGTTTGCGGTGAGATTGTGTCGCAGCCTCTCCTGCCTGCTTCTATGTGGGGCTTCCCTTACTTGCCTGACGGGAAGAAGCTGCTCAGCTAGTTTTCAGATCTTTTTCAGAGGAAATTTTCCGTATGTCGTTGTAGATTTGGTGTGTCGCAGGGAGGAGGTGAGTTTGGGATCCTCCTGTATCACGGTCACCATCTTGGACGGCTTCTAGCATTTAAAATGTTTGCCATTCTAGAGAGCACACAGTGGTTCTTTAGTGTTATATGTTTTGATATTGTGATTTTTAATAAGGAGTATATATTCAGTCTTTGTCCTGAAGCCCTTGGAATTTCCTAAGAGATGAGAGCAACAAATGTGCCATGCTTTTACGTTAAAAATTTGGCTTTTGGACCACACCTGAGCATGGAAGCTTGTTGTCAGGGGACCCAACCTTGTCATTAGAGGGTTGGAACTTCTGATGCCTTGGAGGGGAGAGGGGCTGGAGGTAGCATCAATTGCCAATTGCGGATGATTTAATCAGTCATGCCTCTGTAAGAATCCTCCATAAAACCCCACAAAGACAGGGTTTGGAGAGCTTCCTGGTTGTTGAACACATCCTGGGAGGGTGGTGTGCCTGGGGACAGCATGGAAACTCTGCACTGTCCCCTCATACTTGCCCTGTGTTGTTCCTGAGCTATATCCTTTGTAATTGTGGGTGAAAACAGGCTATATAATAAACCCAACAAGCTCAGGGGAGGTCTGCGTGGTGGGCCTTACAAACTCAGAGACCTAAAGTAGCCACTGAGGATGGTCTCAAATTAAACCTTTCTAGTTAAAAGTGAGTCATGGTGGGTGGTCATGTCCTAGGCCAGTATCTTTCTCAACAAAGGTCAATCTTTTCCTTAACTGAGCCTGTCTGTTTGTTTTTGCATCTATGGTAACACACCTTTGGAATGTCAGAGTCATCCCCTTTTTCCACACCCCTCAGGGCACAGTCTCCCACTAGAGCAGGAGACCCTAGAACCCCTCATTATTACCTTGTTCTCGCGCATACCATCTCTATGTGCTGTACATGTTAATTGTTAACTGTCCCATACCCACCAATGTAAAAGAGATAGTATTTGTCCCTTCATTTTACTCTTTATCCAGTCTCAGAGATTTCCTCTCTGCTTTCTCCCAGGTTCTGTGAGTCACTATTGCAAATTAATCAAACCTGAGGAAGAGGTCGTGGGGACTTCTGATTTAGAGCCAGTCAGTCAGAAGCACAGACTTGCTTGTAAATTGCATCTGAAGTGGAGTGGGGCAGTCTTAATGGACTGAGCCCTTCACCTGCAGGATCTGATGCTGTCTCCAGATACATGGTTTCAGAATTGAGTAATTGTAGGGTACCCAGCTGGTGTCAAAGAATTTCTTGTTGGTGTAGAAAAAAACCCCACACATAGAAATTGGTTTTAGAACACATTCTCTGTTGGTTACCTGGCCTTCGTTTGTTATATAGTGACAAATTTCTCTCCCACTCCATAGCTTACCTTTTCTCTCTCTTAATGATGTGTTTTCGTATACAGTTGTGAGCTGCTGCTCCTGTTCAATGTTATATTGTGAGGTTTTATTTCTGTGTGTTGGTAGCTACAGTTTGTTTGCTTAATGGCTACAAAGTATTCCATTGTTTTTTAATTCTAATGTAGTCTACTTGTAATTTTTTCCAGAATGGTAACTGCTTTTTTTGTGTATTTTATTTAAAACTTTTTTTATATGTTGAGGTCATATATATACTTTACTGTATTGTGTTCCAAAATCCTTATTGTTTTGCCTTTGTCATTTATATCAGGAATCAGCAAATTATGGCAAGAAAATCCGGCCTGCCATTTGATTTTGTTAACAAAGTGTTTTGGAACATAGTCACAGTCATTTATTTACCTATTGTCTATGTCTGCTTTTATGGGACAATAGCAGAACTGAGTAGTTGCAAGAGACAGTAAAACCTGTAAGTCTAAAATATTTACTGCTGGCTCTTTGCAGAAAATAATTGTTGACTCCTGATTTAGTCCCACATCATATGATCAAGGTCATATTTTATATCACCAAATGCGCTTTTCACTTCCCTGTGAAAATCCTTCCTTCTTTGTACAAACATTCATTGAGTGGCTACTATGAGTAAGGCCTTGTTGAAGGTGGTCATTGTGATATGTAGAACAGAAATGGTGTGTGCCCTGTAGGATTTCACAGTTCAGTGGCATTGTCCTTAACTTGCATGAGCTTTGCCATACTAGCAAAGTCGTGTGTAAGTTAACTCAACAAATATTTACTAAAAAAAGCATGAAGGTACCACAGGTTATGTTAGGGATGAGAAACTCATAGGTAAGTAAGACTCCCTTTCACTGCTTGTGGGGTTTACAGTCTAGCTGTGTGTCCAGACAGAGAGGTAAGCAGGCGACGCCGTGATCAGGCAACAGCCAGCACGGTAGGATAGCAGGTGCTCACTGGTACGGCTGGATGACAGAAGGACCGTGTGGACCCAGAGGAGTGAGAAAAATATCATTTTTGACTCATGGCATATGACCAAGACAAGAGGCAAAATATTCTGATTTTAATATTATTTGTAAAACGTCTGTGAAATCACTCCCTCCTTGTCCTCAGCAAGCCCTGTCACATACCCTGCTTGGTGGGATGACAACACTGGCCATGGTATTCATTAAATTAGTCAGCTTGATAATTATAGGAGCTCAGAAATAACTACTAATCAGCCTGAGTAGAGAGCTAATCCCAGGATTCATTGAAATGCATCTGAGACAGTGTTGTTAATTCTGAATACACATTTAAAGGAAGTTACATATAAAAAAGAAGCTGTGTATTTCCTCAGGGCTCTTGCTAACCTGATATGGCATCAGAGTGGCAGTTCTACATCCTCCCCCACTGTTTTAAAACTACATGTGAGACTAGAGGGTAAGGTATTGAAGTCTCTACACAAAGGGGCTTCCTCTCCCCCTCAGTAGATGCCATTGTAAAATGACAAGTGTGAGAGAGGCACTTGTCAGGAGACTAATTATAAAAAAACAGTGCTAATGAAATCAGCTTATTTAAAAAAAAGCCGGGTGAGCATAAAATGGGTTATGACAATCCAATAATTAATTAATGGCCAAAACCAGTTTTTTTTTCCACATGTGAGTGATGGAAAAGAATATCCCACATACAGTAGCAAAGCCCAAGTTGAAATGTAGATGCTATTTGCTTATTAAGAGCTCTGGTCTTCTGGGCAGCTGCTGCAATCACTAATAGTTTATTCTGGTTTTCTCTCTTCCTAGTGTCTTTACAGTTTTGCTTTCAAATAACCAGACTGATTATTTTATTTGCTTTTTATTGATTAAATGATCCAATGCAACTGCTTTTCTCTTTTTGACCTCTCCCATTCCTCATTCAGCAAATAGCCCCCTGAGATTTCTATTTCTTTTTCTGATGGTCCCTGGGTTGGGACAGTGCTTAACTAGAAAGGAAGTGACAGCATTACTTTACTTATCAGTTGCGTGGTTAGAATGATGACGGACTCACCTTATTTGAAACTCAGTCCATCATGTTCTATCCTCTTTGTCCATGTAATAGTTTTAGATTGGCTTCCTAATGGGAAAGTATTCCAACCAATAACTTGGCATTCCATTTTCTTTAAGATAAAATTGTGTGATGGGAAGCATACTAGTATTGACTGAGTGCCCACTGCGTGCTAATTATTGAGCTAAAAGTATTTAGGGCAGACTGGCAAACTTTTTCTGCTGAGGAATAGGAAGTGAACATTTAGGTCTTGTCCATGGCTGCTCAACTCCGTTCTTGTAGTATGAAAACAGCCATACACAGTACTTAAATGAACTGCATTGCTGTTTTCCCATAAAATGTTGTTTGCCAAAACAGGCAATGGGCTGGATTTAATATATTCAATAGTTTTAAAGGCTACCCTTGGCAGAGCCTGATTTTGTGTGTTGGAGCTGGCAAGATTTTGGGAAGGCACCCTCCATATCCCAGGCTGTTTCAAACCATGGCCCTTAGATTCCCAGGGTTTCCCATGAAGATCAGGTCTCTGCCCTACCCCTTCCCTTCAGTTAGAGCAGGGAGTCTTGTATCCATTTGTGTTATGGAGTGTTGCACATAATTCCACTTGAGCAAAGGGTTTGTTAACTAGTTTTAGAACTTTTGAAAATCCCCAATTCTCATCCAACTCTACTTTACAATCGAAGCGTTGAAGAATCAAGAATTTTCATAAGCTGTGATATCCCACTACCCCCCGCCCCACCCCAGCCTCCAACAGCACAATTAGTTATTGTCAGAGCTGGGACTTGTACTCAGCACTAGTGACTCTCGGACACTTACTACTAACTGCACTGTGCTGCCTCCATGCCACCAAATACCCATCAGAGGAAAGACTTACATCTTTTATTTTTATTTTTAGTTTTTTGTAACAGCCAGTTATCAGCATGAACAATTTGCGAACAGAATCCACAATTTCAATAGATTATATAACATTTTTCTGGAGTTGGGGAGAACCCCAACAATTTTAGGTATAGTCTTGTACGACAGATTTGGAGTTCATGCTCTGTGGTCTTGTCCATGTGAAGGCCCATACAATCACAACCACACCTCAGAGGGTGGTCAGAAAAAGCTAGTGATGTCATTCTCCCAGAGCTGGTGATAGCCAGCATATGATTTACATCATTTGCCTGCTTCATATACATCCACCAGCATTATGCTTCCCTAAAGACTCTGTTTGCCTCAAATACAAGATTGCATTTTAAATTAAATTAAAAATCTATGGTGCTTTTGGCCTTGATGGAAGAAATTGCCCTGCATTTGCTCAGTTGCACAGGAGGGAAAACCTGAGAGCTGGAGAGTAGAGATTAGTTTAGTTTTACATGCCTGGAGCTGCGCTACTTGGGACCTGGAGTCCAATATTAGTGGAGGTCTAATGGGGTGAAAGCAATAGTTACCCACCCATACACTGCCTCCCTCAGGACCCCCACTTGGCTGCCACCCTGGAGTTCATTATGGAAATTTTGCTAAATCTTCTAAGGAGAGAAAAGTCCAAGTTAATCTTTGATTGTATCTTATCTACTGAATATAGCCTAATGAAATCTTACAAAGAGGTCATTTCAGAAAAGAAATAGAAATTTTTTACTCAGTTAAAGCAAACATTCTTCCTGAACTATAGATTATTTCTATACATATAGATTATTTTGGAGAGAAGCTGGGAGATAAATAACATGATAGAAAATTCTATTTTAGATAACCAATTTTAAATCTCCTCCCTGTTGTAAAAATACCATTGATTTATAGACATAAATTTAGAAGTTTTTTTACTGCCGTACTCTTTGGTACAGAGAATATGGTATTTTAACATCATCTGATTATTGTATTTTTGTTTTTGATGTAAAGCATCACTTTGCGTTATTCTCTTGGGTGACTATATGTGAGACAACATATAAAAGCTGTCCTGATGGAATTCCGGTGTGTGTGTGCATCTTTGGGTGTGTTCTCCAGGAAGTAACATTCATTGAGATAATCAGGGTTTTTATTCTACAAGATCATTTTTATAATTTGTTTTAAGAAAACAACAGCATTATTTATGTGAGAGTAAGGATGAGGCTTGTGAAAAAATCTAAATGTTTTCCTGATGATTTTTATGTATGGTCTATGATTATTTTTAAATTGACTTTTAGTTATAGAAGAATTATAACAGAAATACAGAAAGTACTGAAAGCAGAGGAGAAATATCACCAGTATGTCTAGATGATATAAAAAATAAGTTTGGATACTTTCAGTTTCCTCCTGGTTTTGGTCTTGTGATTATAGAGTCCTGTTTCAGAATTCTAGAGAACTTGATGAATCAAGTGTATTCCCAGCTCCCCACCTGCCTGGCAGACTGGCACATTTCAAGACTGGTAGACAAATAAGAATTAGAGAGCTGAGAAGAAGAGAAAGACTACCTAACTTGAGGGATAGGGGAGCAAATGGACAAGCCAGGATGCAGAACAGAACATGGCGTGTTTGGCAAACTGACCAAGGTTTCATGGAGCTGGAACGTAGGGTCCCTGGAGTAGAGTTGCAGGCGTTGAGGTTGGAAAGAGAGTTTTGAATCAGATTGTGAAGGGCCTTAAATGTCCTGCTGAGAGTTGAGGCTTTGCTTGTTAGTCACGGAGTGGAGCAAAGCCCCCATCAGAAGGGCCTGTTGGAGCCCCCACTCAGGCTCCTCAAGTCCATGGAGAAAGTGGTTCTGACCAGCCAAGGGGCAGTCTCAAAGAAAGATGTCTGTTTCCCTCTCCTTTCTTTCCCTTCCACCACTGTTCATGAAGAAAGCAGGGATGTTAAAGAAACTGCAGGTGTTGCCCACCTCCCTCCTCTCCAGGAGCTTGAGCCGCCATTGCAGCCTGTATCAGCAAGGGAACCTGATAGGAAGTTGATGCTTTCACACAATTACAACTGAGAAAGTCAACTGTGATGGTTTCTACTAACCAAAGGTGACTGACAGATTACACAGCCTGACTGAGATGTTATGAAGGAATCTTCTTCCCAGGGAGCCACAGGAATTCTACTGAGGACAGTTGGTGGCAATTCCTGGAAAAGATAAATCCAATTTACATTTCCACTTCAATGAATAGATACTCTTTCCTTAATAGGCTATAGCACACATTAAGTTTAAGTAAAGCAAATGGAAACGGGATTTACATAAAAGGATAATTGTTGAGATTCCTGTCATCTCAAGAGACAACTGTTTCTAGGAGCTAAGTGAAGATTTTTAAAAATCAATGATAATATAGAATAGTTACTTATTATGATGCAGAAGATCTGCATTTTGCCCAATTTTATAATGCAATAATGTCATTTTCTTTTTTCAGGAACTTCTTAATTAAAAAAACCCCACCTTTTCCCCATTGAGTTGAAATGAATATTTTTCCTCTTATTAGTTTTTCCTTTTGTAACTACCAAGGACTCTTCTATAGGCCCACCCCACTTCCCTCAATCTGATGAATAATATTTCAAGTACATTTCTCTGTGGAGAAAGTGCTTTAATGGTTGCCATCTATCAAGATGTTCTTTTGAGATTATTACTAAGAAGCATTGTTGATTAATCAAAAAGTAAAGGAAAATAGGAGAGAACAAAAGGACACTGCAAATGAAGCAATGCCTGTTGGATTTAGGATTTAATAGTCAGATAAGACCAATGCTAGGAGAGAAGCTTCAGTGGGGAGGATTGGTCACATACTTCATACTGCATTGCCCAAGGAAGTTGTCTATGTGTACAATCTATATTTTATTAACTTTTATTTTAAGGGACAGAATGGATTAGAGAGGTAGAAAGGGATCAAGGTAAGAAAAAGGTGGCTCAGTAAGTGGTTTTTATTTTTGGCAGAAGAGGAGATGGATAGAGATTTACTTATTCAAAACACACATATGTGTGGAGGACTCGTTTATTTTATTTTATTTTAGTCCCCCTCCACCCCCCCCCCCCCAGAGATTCCCCTTCTTGCCTTTATTTTAAAAAATATATATTTTATTGATTATACTATTACTGTTCTGATTTTTCCCCATTTGCTCCCCACTACCCGGTACTCCCATTCTTTCCTGCAATTCCCCCCTTAGTTCATGTCCAAGGGTCACACATATAAGTTCTTTGGCTTCTCCATTTCCTATACTGTTCTTAACATCCCCCTGTCTATTTTGTGCCTACTTATTATGCTTCTTAATCTCTGCACATTTCCCCCATTCTCCCCCTTCCCCCTCTAGCTGATAACCCTCCAAATGATCTCCACATCTATGATTTTGTTCCTGTTCTGTTTTTTTTTTTGTATATTTATTTATTTTTTTGGTTCAGTTGTTAATAGTTGTGAATTTGTTTACATTTTAATGTTCATAGTTTTGATCATATCTTTCTTAAATAAGTCCCTTTAACATTTCATGTAATAATGGCTTGGTACTTATGAACTCCTTTAGCTTTATCTTGTCTGTGAAGCACTTTATCTGCCCTTCCATTCTAAATGATAGTTTTGCCAGATAGAGTAATCTAGGTTGTAGGTCCTTGCTTTTCATCACTTTGAATGCTTCTTTCCAGCCCCTTCTTGCCTGTAAGGTTTCTTTTGAGAAATCAGCTGATAGTTTTATGGGAACTCCTTTGTAGGTATCTGTGTCCTTTTTTCTCACAGCTTTTAAGATTCTCTCTTTATCTTTAACCTTTGGAATTTTAATAAGGATGTTTTTTGGTGTGGTCCTGTTTGAGTCCAACTTGTTTGGGGCTCTCTGTGCTTCCTGGATTTATTTGTCTATTTCCTTCACCAAATCAGGGAGGTTTTCTTTCATTATTTTTAAAATAAGTTTTCAATTTCTTCTCCTTCTGGCACCCTTATGATGTGGATGTTAGTACATTTGGAGATGTCCTAGAGGCACCTTATGCTATCCTCAATTTTTTTTGAATTCTTTTTTCTTCTTGCTGTTTTGGTTGAATATTTATTTCTTCTTTATGTTCCAAATCATTGATTTGGATCCCAGCTTCCTTCCCTTCACTGTTGGTTCCCTGTAAATTTTTCTTTATTTCACTTTATTTCTTTATTTCACTTCCTTCATTTCTTCCTGAGTCTTTTTTTGTTGTTGTTGTTCAAGTATGGTTGTTTCCATTGTCTCACCACCACATTCCCCCACCCCCCCCAACCCCCACCTCCCACCATCAATGCTATTCCCCTCCGGCTTTGTCCATGGGTCCTTTATACATGTTCCTTGATGATCCTTCCCCTTCTTTTCCCCATTACCTCTATCCCCTCTTGTTTCTGTCAGTTTGTTCTTTATTTCAATGTCTCTGGTTATATTTTTCTTGCTTATTTGTTTTGTTGATTAGGTTCCACTTATAGATGAGGTCATATGGTATTTGGCTTCCACCACCTGGCTCAGCTCACTTAGCATAATACTCTCAAGTTCCATCAATGCTGTCGTGAAGGGTAGGAGCTCCTTCTTTCTTTCTGATGTGTAGTATTCCATTGTGTAAATATACCACAGTTTTTTTATCCACTCATTTATTGATGGGCACTTAGGTTGCTACCAGCACTTGGCTATTGTAAATTGTGCTGCTATGAACATTGGGTTGCATAGGTTCTTTTGGACTGATGTTTCAGGATTCCTAGGGTACAATCCCAGCAGTAGAACTGCCGGGTCAAATGGCAGTTCCATTTTTACTTATTTGAGTAAATTCTATACTGTTTTCTACAGTGACTGCACCAGTCTACATTCCCACTGACAACATACTAGTATTGGGGACCACTCTGTGTGGTTTCGGAGACTGCAGCCCCATGAGAGCAGGCTCTGAAAGGGTCTAGTAAGTCTCCCTGGAAAACCAGGTAAAAATGCAGGTGGCGGGCATGAACCAACTCTAACACTGAGGGTTCCCATGGGAATCAGGCCTGAAATGTACATTTTATCCTTTGAAGCTTGCTTTGCTTGGCATAGTCCTGTTGATATAAACTGGATGTTTAAGTTCAAGGCATAAGGAGTAAACTCCTTATCTCATGAAACACATCTTAAAGACCCTCTGGCATCAGCATAACTAACAGACCCTAAACTATAACAAATCTCTGTGTTCCTTCAATTGTTATCAATAGATAATATCTGTTTGTGTATGACTATAGCCTTTTGACATTGATTGATGAGCTATGCATGTATACTGCATACACCTACACATACCATTCCCAATAAAAGCTGTTTGGGAGAAGGGCTTGGGGCATTCCCCACTAGAGGGGAAGGGAGGGAGAAAGAAAGGGAGAGAAACATCAGTGCATGGTTGCCTCTCTCCCACCCCTATGGGGGAGCTGTCCCACAATCCAGGCATGTGCCCTGACTGGGATTTGAACTGGTGACCCTTTGATTTGCAGGCTGGTGCTCAGTCCCCTGAGCTACACTAGCCAGGGCTCTGCTTCTTGATTCACTTTTGGGAGATTATATTTTTCTAGAAAATTTTCCATTTCACTCACGTTTTCAAATTTCTTGGCATATAGATGTTCACAGTAATTTCTTACAGTCCTTTTATTTCTGTGATATTGGTTGTAATTTTTTCTCTTTCATTTCCGATTTTATTTATTTGCATCCTCTCCCTTTTTTTCTTGATGAGTCTGGTTAAAGGCTTGTTGATTTTGTTCATCTTTTCAAAGAACCAGCTCGTGTATTTATTGATTCTTTGAATTGTTCTTATAGTCTCCATGCCATTTAATTCTGCTCTGATCTTGATTATTTCCTTCCTTCTACCTGCTCTGGGCTTTGTTTGTTGTTGTTCCTCCAGTTCTTGTAGATGTAGGGTTAGGTTGTTTATTTGAAATGTTTCTTTCTTTTTTAGGTAGGCCTGTATTACTATGAACTTCCCTTTCAGGACTGCCTTTGCTGTGTCCCTTAGGTTTTGGACTGTTGTTCATACACTTTCATTTGTTTCCAGAAACTTTTTGATTTCCTCCTTGATCTCATTATTAAACCATTCGTTGTTTAATAGCACGCTATTCAGTCTCCATGAGTTTGAGTGTTTTTGAGTTTTTTCCTTGAGGTTGATTTCTAGTTTTAAGCCTTTGTGGTCTGAGAAAATGGTTGATATGATTTCAATTTTGTTGAATTTGTTGAGGCTTGCTTTGTGTCCTACCATGTGGTCTATCTTTGAAAATGTTCCATGTGCATTTGAAAAGAATGTATATTTTGCTTCTTTGAGATGAAAGGTTCTACATATATCAGTTAAATCCATTTAATCTAATGCTTTGTTCAGTTCCCTAATGTCCTTGTTGATAATTTGTTTGGAAGATCTATCCATTGTTGACAGTGGGGTGTTAAAGTACCCTACTATAAGTGTGTTGCTGTTTAAATCTTTCTTGAAGTCCTCCAAGATATTTTTTATATATTTGGGTGCTCCTATGTTAGGTATACATGTGTTTACAATACTTACTTCTTCCTGATGGATTCTTCCCTTGAGTATATGAAGTGTCCTTCTGTGTCTCTTTTTATGGCCTTTGTTTTGAAGTCTATTTTGTCTGATATAAGTATTGCTATCCTGGCTTTTTTCCTGTCCATTTTCTTGAAATATTTTTTCCAACCCTTCAACTTCAGTCTGTGTAGATCTTTTGTTCTGAGGTGGGTCTCTTGTGGGCAACATTTATTTTGTTTCTATATTCAATGAGTTCTTTCAGCATGCTGATTACCGGTGTTTTGAACTGTGCATCTGATAGGTTGCTTATCTCTATTTCGTTTAGCTCTTTTTCTGTGGTTTTGTTCTATTCTTTCATTAGGGTCATATTTCTTTGTCTCCTCAATTTGGCAGCCTCCCTGTGTTTGTTTCTGTATATTAGGTTGAACTGCTTTGTCTCTCTGTCTTAGTAGCATGGCCTATTGTAGAAAAGGCACCTGTAAATTATGTGGTATAGAGCCTTAGGTAATCACCAGGGTGGGGCAACCTGCTTCACTGCTTTGTGGCTCTGTGTCAGGGGAGGGGTGAGAGAGGGGACAGTACCACCACTTCTGGAGATTTGCCCAGCAGTTGACCCGTGTGACTGGTGCTGTTCCAACTGTTGCCCTGGTGCTGAGTCCCAGAGGGAGAGGGTCTGAGTACATTTTAAATCAGTGTGAGCCCTTTAAGCAGAGTCCCCTGAAAATCTGATAGTTTCTTCACCACCTGACCCCCCACTGGTTTTACAGCCAGAAGTTATCAGGATTTATCTTCCTGGTGCTGGAACCCTGGGCTGTGTTATCTGGCCTGCAACTGGGATCTCTTGCCCCCAAGGTATCCCTCCTGATTTTTATCCACCTCATGTGAATGTAGGACTTCCCATTCTACCACTGATGCCGCCTCTCTGCCAATCTTTGCATCTCCACCCCTCCTACCAATCTGGGTCAATGTGACTTCTTTAAATCTCTGATTGTCGGACTTCCATACAGCTCAATTTTCTGATGGTTCTGGGTGTTATTTATTTTGAAGTCTGTCTAGTTGTGATTCTTTCTGTGGTTGAGTGAGGGGGCAAAGTGTGTTTACCTATGCCTCCATCTTGCCCAGCCCATTTAAAAAAAAACATCTACACAAAGAAAATTTTTATCACTACTACCCATGACAAAACAGTATCTGTTGTCATAAATAGAAGATTGACATTAATGAATGTTCAAATATATGTAGTTATTAGAAAGAGAATAGATTAGGTTCTGCCAAAACTTGTCTCTAGAGTCAGCAGTGTGTACAATTGCTGTGAGAGAACTACTTTTGTTAGCTGCCACAATGCAGCTTAAAAAAAGGGTATTAATCTTGATTCTATTGTCATCTAATTTTGAACAAAGGCATTAAGTCCAAAGTTAGATTCATCAATCATAACACAGGAAATGTTACTGACATCCATTATGAACTCCACAGTTGATTAGCTCCTTTGATTAAATAGTGATGCAGCTGATGGGAAACAGGAGAGGAGCCTGCCACTCTTATGGAGAGAATTCCCAGCTCAGAGTCCCTATGGAGTTAAGAAAAGAAAAGTGGAGAATAGAAGACACAAAAAAAGTAGGGCTGCTTCCACAGAAACTTGGTACTGTCCGAAATACCAGCTTCATGATCAGGTGCCAGAGATATTGCTCAGCTCCCTTTTCACATACCCAGGGGGGTTTGTACTATTTCTTTTTCTTTGGCAGGTGGAATGGTGATGGTGGGGGATAACCTGGGCTGTCATTAGAAAAGTAAGACCCTAAGTTAAAAAATAAAAAATTACAGCATCTGATGTGAATGATACTTGAATGCTGACATTAACCAAATGCCACCTTTTTGGACAGCTGCATAGGAAAAAGTAGAAATGTTCTGCCGTGGTTCTTTTTTAAAGGACAATTTTCCTGAGAGATTGGAACAACAGGAGGAGGAAAGCTGATGACATTTTGATTGTAGGCCTCACTTGGAAAGGCATTGTGGGACTTTCTGTTTAACAAAATTAAACACACACACACACACCCAACACAAACCTGTCACTTTCACCTTTATCTGAATTCTTTTTTTTTTTTCAGTACATGGTAAAACTTTCCAGAAGTGGTTTGCAGAAATTGTTATATGTTTCCTTGGCAGCTAATACACTTGCTTTGAGACAGTAGCTATTTATTAACAATGTTACTTTCTGCTTCAGCCTCATCAGTAAGGCATTGTACTAGGCATCAGTGTGTATTTATTTCCACCTTCAGTCTTCTGCTCCATGAAGGCTTTTTGATCTCCTCTGTGAGGTTGCTCTTCTCTTCCGAACTCTCCAGTACTTTTTGGTACCAATCCTATGTCATATTTCCATCAGCCTTGCTCTAAAGTTATTAATATGATATCTTTCAAAGACTTTTGAGGTTAGCACTTTGTATTTCATAGATTAATTGAACATTTGGTAAATGAAGTGGTGCATGGATAAGGGGTGGATGGAGGAATGGATAAATGATGATAGGTGGATAGATGGATGGGTCAATAGAAGAAATTGAAAAGTAATTGTGACTTTTACAATATTTGACATTAGACTGATAGAGCTTTTGCAAACTTTCGACAGACTTGGAGTATGGTTTAATGAGCAATTACATTGTTTAAAAAATAAATAATATAAAAAGTAAAATAAATATATTTTATGTTATCTTATTGTAGTATCATAAAATATTCTTTTTGTTTTTCCATTGAGCCTGCTTCCTATTTTTTTCTCAGACTTCAGATATATTTGCCATAGCTTCATATGTAGACTGATTAGAAGGGAACTAGAGGAACAGTTTTATTTTAAACTTTTGACTTTTTTAAAAATCACCTCTTGAGATATCACAGAAAAATTTTGTGGGACAGTATTGATAAATTGTAACAGTATAATACCCCAAAGTTTTTTTTTTCATTTTTTCCCTCCTTCTACTCCTTTATTTTATTTATTTATTTATTTTTGTTTTTGTCTGTCCCTAATGCTTATCCTACAGGGTTGAAAAATTAAGTTTTCTCATTTTTCTATATCCCTTTTTAGTAATAAAATGAGAGAGTTGCTAAAATTTACCCCTGAAGCAACTGAAATAAAAATGATCTATTTTTGAAGCCATGTCTGTAAGTGTTCCTTGAAATTAAATGTACTGTCTTGAAGACAGCATACTGAACTTATGCCAGAATACTTTCCTACTCATGCGTAGATGTTATACCAATTGTATCTCCTGTTATTGCTTTTGTAAGTATTTTTTTGCTCCAAGAAGGTTGTTTAAAACATATTTTCATCTAATACAGTATGTTTTTTTTTAAAAAAGCAAACAATGGTTGATTTGAATAGATATGGATGCTAAATCTTTGTGTTTGTAGTAAAATTTATATATATCTATAATGAATATATACATATATTTGGTAAGTTCATATGTATATTCATATACATACATATGTATATGAATGTATATATGTATATATGAATGTATACATATATATTTGGTAAGTTCATTTGACATTAAAACAGTGTATGACTGCATATTTTAGAGGTAATATATTGGAAAGTAAGGCAATATGAGAATGAGTGTGAGGACTTTAAAAATATTTATTGGATGTCACTTTCATAACTGTCAGGCTGTGATCCATGCAGTCCCTAGTCAGTGTGGTGTTACGTATTTGTCAGAATAATGCTAGGCTGTGCTGCAATAACAAATAAAGCCTGACATCTCCATGGTATAACACATCAATGGTGGATTTCTCACTCTGGCAGCCTCTTCCATCTTGTTTGCTGCTAAAATATATGGTGTAAACAGGGGTGGATAAAAGTAGGTTTATAGGGGTAATACAAATAATACAATAATTAATATAAATACTGCAAGAATAAACCCTGTGTTTCATGTACTCACAACTGTAAACTTACATTTGCCCAACTCTGTGGATCACCAGAGAGGGTGGAGAGAGTTGGAAAAGGCACATCATCTCCTGGTTGCATTACTCCAGAAGGATATATGTCATCTCCATTTATGGTGCATTGAAAAGAGCTCGTGACATGGTCTGGACCTCAAGTTCAAAGAAGCCTTGGAAATTCAAGGGAGCCCATGAAATATTTGATAATAACTAGTTGTCTTTGCCACATATTACGTTCAGGGAAGCATAACTCAAGCAGGGATTCTGATCCCAACTTAGATTTTTTGTACCACCTGGAAGGCATCCAGTCCTCTGTTGTTTCCTAGCCTCTGAGTCCAGCAGTATTTTTGTCACTACTCCGTCTTATACTCAGGAAGAGTTCTCTTCCTCATTGTAGATAATTCTATTCCTACCACATACCACCCACACAGAGCAGGGGTGGGGGAAGGAGTGGTGTACAACATTGTTAACTCTCATCTTTTCTTCACAGGGCTCAACATATATGTGAGGGTTTTTTTAGGTCCTTTTTCCTCTGAAATTGGAAAGATCTGTGACAATTATAGTATCCCTTTTGCAATATATAGAAAGAGAAAAGATTAAACCAGTGTCTTCTTTAGCTAGTAGAGAGATGAGAAAGATGCTAACTTATATGTTAATAATGATTATTACATATTACTATCATCAACAAATATATGCTCCATCCATCCATCCAACCATCCATCCATCCTGTTTTAACTGACTAGCCTTTCTGATTACCCTTCCTCTTGGGTAGACAAGAGGATTACCTTTTTTGCATTGTCAGACCTACATACTCTCTGCTCTGTATGCTTTGACTTCAACCCATCTTTATCTATTTTAATATATTTTGACTCCTGCTGTTCTTGTGCTTTGTAGAACCCAGCCATAAGTATTTCTAAAACATAATACTTTTCTGATATAATATCTTTGATGGTTCTTTTTATCCTCCAAATAACTTCTAGGTGCTAATTTAGCACTTAAGGACTCAATCATCTAATTTTAGCCTCATCTCCACTCTCATGGACTTTAGCCAAACTCCTCGGGTCTTTCTCTCCCAACTTATCATGGCTCATGTTGTTTTCCTTCCATATAATGACAATGCTACTCAAGTCTCTTTGTGGAGATATTCTAGCTACTCTTTTGGTACCAGCAGTCTCTGCAGTAGGAATCAATCTTTTCTCCCTCGAAAGTTTAACTCAGATGTGGGAAGTATATTTCGTCTCAGGAAAAAAATCTCATGGATTAATACTAGCTGCCTGGAAAGTTTGTTGAGAAGGATTTTGAGGTTGTATCGAGGCTCAATGGGGAAGATTATCGTGATCGTTAGCAGTGTCTGTCTAGAGCTAGAGAAAAAGGAATTGAGACATTAAAGTTTCTTAGATGGCTTCTCTGATCTACCCTGTGCTTCTCTTATGTATGCAGCATCATTTACACTAAGTTCTTTAAGGGCACACATTTTGTCCTGCTGAATTATATCTCTAACAACAACAGTTTATTTTAACAATGTCATATGATCATTAGGTACTCCAAAAATATTTGCTAAGTAGATCCCCTAATGCTGGAATATGCTGTTTAGTTGCATAAGATTGAAGAGCAGTGGGCAGGGCTGTTATTCCATCGATTGGGCAGCTGTGTTGTGTTATAGTGTTTATTCCTTTAAGTTTCAGTTTGTTAAGGTATCTGACTGTGCTGACATGAGAACTGCTTCTGCACAGTTACCTTTGGTGATAAATAAGACCAGGCAACACTGGATGAATGAACAACATCCAATACTCTAGTACTGCCTGTAATGGAATTAACTTTCAACTAACATTGATTAATTTTGCTTTTAGGCTTACTTTCACAGGCCAGCAAAGCATGTTGTCAGATTTTCATTCCCTCTGCCTAAGTCAAAAGCCAAAGTCTGACTTGAAATACATTCAAAAGAGCATTATTGACTTGGTGGACTTTAAAACACCCTAATCATTCTGACAATTAAGTAATTATAGAACTAATTATAAAGTGACTATTCTCCTGTTTTTTCTTTTACTATATAAACATTTCAACTATTTCATTCTTATAACGTGGTTTTCAGAAAGTATCTCATCATGCTCTCCCTTCTATGGATATTTTCCATTTGTCTGGTGATGTACCCCAAATTTGTGAATATTCTTGATGTGGTCCAACCAGCCAAGATCAAGATCAAGAACCACATGACTGTGGTTTTACAATTTTTATTTTTGTCATCAAATCCTAAGGATACATGCAATCTCTCAACAGCCACATTACTTTGTTGTCTCATAATTGATGGCCATCTGAAATTCTTCTTAAGAAGAGTACTATCTTATTTTGCCTTGGGTTAGTTAAGCCTCTGAGTTTATCAGAAAATCTATTGTGAACTGGTCTTTCCATAAGAGGGACATTACTGGGTCCCATCACCAAAATGTCCAAAGAGAGTTGAATGTTCGGTTCCGTGTGCTAACCATGTCATTAAGAGTCCATTTCCATCTCCTCATTCATCAGCTCTCTACTCCCTCTGTTATAGCTGTGTTCTCAGATAGCCTCTCTTCTCATGGGAGCTCATGGCTGTAGGAGCTCCAGTCTAAATCATTTTTGTTCACATTCACCAGAGAAAGGAGGAAGCATCGTTTCCTTGAAGGTCCCACACAAGTTCTGGAATTCACTCTTTTGGGACAAACTTGATCATGTGGTCACCTCTGAACCAATCACTGTGTCTCAGTGTTCAGTGAGCTAATTTCCTGACCTGGGTCATATGACCTAATACTGCAATTAGACTGGGCACTATATGTACTGAGATGGGGGTGCATCACCATAAGAGAGGAAACGATGCTGGGAAGATCCAAAATAAATGCTCTGTGCAATGCAATTATACTCTCAACAGGCAAATATTATGACTTATTAATTTTTAAATATTTTCCTCCCACCTTTAACAAATAAAAGGAAATATTGAGAAAGCTAGTTATTATTGAATGACTGCCTGAGCACATGGCTGCAAAAGGGATGAATTTGAAACAGTTGCTTAATGTTAAAAATACCTGTCGTTCACTTTCTCCACTGTACAATAAAGTCCAAAGTAACTTTGTGTCAGTTATGTTTATTTGAAGGAAAATAAAGTATAAAAACTTGATATATATTCCCTGGCTGGTGTGGCTCAGTGGATTGAGCACCAGCCTGCAAACCAAAGGGTTACCAGTTCAATTCCCGGTCAGGGCACATGATTGGGTTGCAAGCCAAGTCGTGCCCCCAGTAGGGGGCGCACTGAAGCAACCATACATTAATGTTTCTCTCCCTCTCTCCTTCCCTTCCCTTCTCTCTAAAAATAAATAAATAAAATATTTTAAAAAAACACAAAACTCGATATATCATTTACAAGGATAGGTTTTTTTTTCTGTAGTACTAGTGAGGAGAAATAATACATCTTAAGTGCAAAGAAAGGGGGACATTTTCTTCTAGGACGAATGAAATGAAAACAGAGCTTGGTTGACAGACAGCCTAGTAACATTAATAATACCTTGAAGATGGAGCTCTGCTTATATTTCAAACATCCCAGAGCAATTGTATCAGAAGAATAAATACTCTTTGTTGTAAATTCAAATACTTTCAGTTGTCTTTGGTTAAGGCAATTCAATTCTAACAGCCATACTGTAACTTCATTTAATAAGTGTATTTCAATTTTCACATATAAATCTCAATTTCACATAACTCCATCCCTTTCTTTAACTAGAGGTAATTTATTTGACACCTGTTGCATCTGATGCTGCAGGTGAGCATGCCCTTGCCTCTTTACATTTTAGTACACTGTCGTCTGACTCCCAATTGCATGTAGGAACTGCTTTTGGGGGAATTCAAACTATGACAATTGTTTTTAAAGAAGACACATTAGTTCAGTCCTCAGAGTGGGGTAATCAAAGGTCCTAATGTCATTAAGGCAGATGATATCAGAGTGAAGACTGGGGTCCTGCATGGCTCACTCTCTGTGGGTAGAATGTGGCCAGTGTGAGAACATGATGTCTCGATGTGGTTTCCTGTGGGCTGAGTGTGGGAAAAGAACTGGTTTTCTTTAAAGCATGAGAACCCACAGCCACTGTCTTAATCATTTCACACCCTTGGGCGGATATTCCCAGTGAGGAAGTCCATCCTCAAAAGAGGTGTGGTCCATGGAATCAGAAGCCACTGAAAAGGGGAATGGATTGAAGTGGTGGCATTTTGTCATGTGGAGGAACTCAGTAAATCTGAGGGGTCTTATTGGAGTGGTGGAGATGCAGGACAAGGCAGTGTATTGAGAAGACACAGAAAGGTTAGGAAGGGAAAATAGGAAATGGCAGACTAAGTTGTCCATCCTTTGGAGAGTGAAGACAGAGGAATGCTAGCAAGCAGAGGGTTGCCACAGTAACAACACCCAACACTTGAGTTCTTACCACAGCTTGAGCCAGGTACTGGTCCAAGTGTTGTACATTTTCACAACAATCCTGTAATGTAAGTTCCTTTTCTTATCTCCATTTTACTCACCAGGAAGTTGAAGCACAAATGGGGTAACTAACTCACCCAGTAGCCAGAGCTGGAAAGCACAGAGCTGGGATGTGAACCCAGGGCTTCTGGCTCTGATGACCTGGCTCTGACCCAGGGTATAGCAACTTTTTCTTATAAAGGGCCATATAGTAAACATTTTAGGCTTTGTGGGCTGTACAATCTCTGTTGCAACTACTCAACTCTGCCTTGGTAGCATGAAAGTAGCTATAGATAAAATCTAAGCAAATGAATTAGGCTGTGTCCCAATAAAACTTTATTTGTAGAAACAGAAGAGGTCCAGATTTCTTCCAAAGCTGTAGTTTATTGAGCATTGCTCTAATTCTACTGTTTAACATTGTAACATAATTTATTTTTGGCTCGAGGAGTCTGGTCATGCGCTTTTGATATGCTTTTCTGATGACCCATGCATAGCATGACTATTTGGGGGTAAGGTATGAGGGAGAGGCTGGAAAGAAGAGGGGAGGTAGGGTTTAGAGTGGGAGCTAGCCTGGAAGGAGCAGGAATGGGAACGAAAAGTTCCAGCTCGGTACTTTTCTTGGGAGATGGAGGTGGGAGAGAAGCACTAAATTCTGACCAATATTGTAGGGTGGCTCTAAGTGGAAGGAATGGGTTTAAGAAGTGCCATAAAATTCAACTTTATAGGATTCGGGCTTTATAGCATATGTTGTAGCAGCCACATTGAATAAATGTATGTTTTTCATTATATTTTTATTACACATTTAAAGCACATTAAGGCACACACAACTATAAAAGAAGAAAAAAATAGAAAATCTTGGCCTCACAAGTAATCACATCAATTTTCGGGAAGGCTGTATTTTGTAAGACAGAGAAAGATGCAGGGCTGCTGTCCTTCCCAGTTTTGTACTAACTCATTCTTCTTCAGGGAACAATATTAATAGATGTTTTGCTACATTTGTCTCCTGTTGAGGGAGGATTTTCCTTTTCTTTTTTTCAAATAATATCATATTATGGATGTATATTCATTTGCCTTTGAATTACAGGTAATTGGCTGGGAGTCTCAGTCTGTAAAACAACCAGTTTTGTTGGGGCTTGAAAAAAAAACTGAAAACCATTTCAAGAAATTGTAACTTGAAATTATTTCTGGCTTTGAGAAGCCATGTGATATGGAGTGGTTTCTGATGATGTTTTAATTTTTAGCCTCTGGGGTTGGGTGGCGTTGGTCAGTAAATTGTGAGGGGCAACAGGGTCACCGTGTACTGTTGTGAGGGTGTGCCTTATACAAGGCCCCAGGGCTGAGATGCAGCCCATGCTCTCTCCCAGGCTCTGTGCCCTGTGTCTGCCTGGAGGTAGGGACATTTTTTCTTCATGCTGATACACTGTCCACTTGCCAAGCCATGGCCTTTGGGGACACTACTGCTCAGAGGTGGTGACTTTTTCTAATTTGTGTTCTCCGGGGGTGGCAGAGTATGTGGGGCTTCACAAATTGTACATCATCACATTTAGCATTGTAAGGTACATTGCTAGTGAATGTGCACTCTAGAAAGACAAGATGCTGCCTATCAAATCGGCCTTTGATTATAAGACACATGCCAACTTCAGTGATGCAATGTGGTGATTTGTCAGTTGAGCAGGTGCACCTTTCTTCAATTAGCACAAAGGTGACAGGTGACCTAGCTGCCACCCTATAAGGATAAGGTTAGGCAAGTCCTGAGAGAGGGATTTCTACTAGGTTTTGTTTATTTTGTGTGATAAACAGCATCACGAGCCTCTCTGTTCTGTTGGAGGATGTCAATTAGTCCAATTTCTAAAAGAAATAGAAATGTAGACTATTAGAGTGAAATTGACTTTCAGGGAGTATCTTGCACCTCAACTGGGGGCAACTTTGCTCCCCCCACCCACAGGGACCTTTTTCAATATCTGGAGATATTGTTGATTGTCATTACTGGGGTGGAATGCTACTGGTATCTACAGAGTAGAGGCCAGGGATGCTGCTAAACACCCTATGATGCAGAGGACAGCCCCCCAACAAGAAATTATCTGGCCCCAAAAGTCACAGTGCTGAGGCTGAGAATTCCTGATGCAGTGGGACAATGTATAGCAGGTGGTGAGAACCTGGACATTGGACAGAAAACAACTTGGTTCAAATCCAGTCTTACTTAACTTGAGTGATGGCCTTGGGCGAGTGAATTTGCTTTGCTAAGCCTTGGTTTCCTTGCCTGTAAAATGGAGATCAGAGTCTCTTCTTCAGAGGGTTGCTGAGAGTATTAAATGAGATACTGAAGGTAAAGGCTGTAAAGACAGTGATAACAAATCCAAATCCAAAGGCAGCTCAAGTACTTTTGTCTATGCTAACCAAATCCTCTGAGCAACTCTGAAATAAGTATTTTTATTACCCCCATTCTACAGACAAGGACACTGAGAAAACTTAACTGACTTGTTCAAGGTTACTCCTGAGTAAGTGGTAGAGCCAGGATTTGAATTCAGAGTCCATATTCCCAACCATTTCAGTCTTCCTGGAAGAGTGCCCAGCACTTAGGGAGAGCAGGCACATAGTGGTGTTGTTGATATTACCCAGCCAGAACCCCTACTTAGAGGTGGTGAGTGACTCAGAGCCTGGAGAACAGGACTTGGCAAGGTTACCAAGAGATGGCAGCTGACCTGGGCTAGTTCCTGGGTCTCTTGCTCCTCAGGGACAAGTCTCTTTCTTTCTGCCTTGCTGTACCTGCCAAGAAGCCAATATGGAACCTGTTCCACTGCAGCAGGAGAGAGCCCAGCTGTAGCTTTGGGTCTTGGCACCACTGTTTACTGATTCTGACTGAGAGGTAATCATCTCTATCTCGCAGGGTTGTTGTGAGGATGATGGGCAACAGGAGATATCAGATATCATCTAACTAATGATATTTGAATGCTTGGCCTGTGGCTGAGAAACAGGGTTCTGGAATCACCTGGAATGCCTGCCCTGAGGGACATCTGCAAGTGAGGGGGCTGGAGAGTGGCTTCCAAGATGACTTGCAGGGTCTCAAACAAATGCTCTTGGAGATTGTAGGGAAGGGTGGCCTTGGAACACCTTGTCTTAGTGCTGCTTTAAATAAATATTTATTTCTTTTATGGAGGGGAGTGGGGAGGTAGAGAGGGAAGGAAGAAGGGAAGGAGGAGGGGAGTTGACAGACAAGCTTCACTTTGGAGAGTTTCTATGAGGTGGTTTCACTGGTGGACTTGAGCACATATTTCAAAGACCCTATAGGAAGAGGGGAGAAATCTATGGTGCGGAAGCTCTGGGTAAATGGACACCTCTTCCTGGCCCAGGGGACAGGACAGGGCAACACAACATGCAGCAGCGTGAAGGTTGAGTGAATGAGAAAGGTTTAGGGAGGTGTTTGGTGAGGCAGCTGCGAGGGGTCTTAAAGGAGCCACCCTATTGAGCTCAGGGCTCAGGAGCACTTCTGTGTGAGCTGGGCACCTCACTTGGCATTTCCTGAAATGCTGTTATGTAGGAGACAATACTGAATAGTGGTTAACAGGTTGCAGGCTCTGTTGTTACACTGCCAAGGTTCAAATTCCACCTTGGCCACTTGCCAGCTCTGTGACCTTGAGCAAGTCACTTAAACATTTTAGAGCCTCTGTTTTCTCATCTGCAAATTAGGATCTATCTCATAAGTATGTTAAACGGATTAAATGAGATGCTATTTTGCAGTCCTTTGCACAGTGAGTACTCAGTAATGTTTACTCCTCCCATTATTTAATATTTTTATTGTTGTTATTATTATTGAGTTTATTCCCAGTGGCAGCAGTAAAAAAAAAAAAAAAAAAAAAAAAAAAAAAAAAAAAAAGAGTACTCTGGACTCATTCAAACCAGGACAGAAATCCTGCCTGTCTATTGACTGCTTGTGTGACTATAAGCCAGTGACTTCATCCTCTGAGCCCATTTTCTTACCTGTGTAACAAGGAAAATGATAGCTGCCCTACAGAGTCATTGGGGATTTAAATCAGTTAACATTCATAAAGTGCCTGGCATGTCTGACTCTAAGTCCTCATTCCCTGTCCATTCCCATCCCTTTCTGTCTCTCTTTTCCACTGCCTCATTGTGCTCACAGGTGAGCCCCCAACTCACTTGCCCAAGATCAAGCAGTTAGAAAGGAGGAGAACCAGCCTCCAATCTGGGTTTGGTTGGGCCCATCGCTCCTGCTTTTTGCATTTGATTACACAGTCTATTGTAGGCAGGCAGAGAAGGACAGGCCCCACCTGGAAGAGTGGTAATTCATTGGAGACTTCATGGAGGAACATATGGATTCTGAGATGCCTGGCCATGCCCTGTAGCTTCTCCCTATGGAAGTGGTAGGTCCAATAAGACTATTATATGATTTTTAGGGCCCTTCTTACTCATTGTTATTTATTTTGCTTTTCCCAATCATTCTGGGATAGAGGTCTTGGCAGACTCTATTGTGCCCATTTTATAGAGTAGACAATGGGGAGGCATCAAGAAGGGAAGAGGCTTGCCCAAGGTAGAACAGGGTTAGGACTGGAACCCAGACCCCGGTCCAGTGCTCCTTCCACAACATCCAAATGCCTCTACTGCTTTCTTGCACTCACCTTCTTTAACTCTCATCAACTACTTCTCCTTCCATACTCCCACAGCCTGACCCCAGCTTGAAATGCATCACCGGGAAGATGATTCAATCTGGCTAAGCTCTAGCATCACAGCAAATAGCCTCAATTTATTACACTTACTCATTTCAGATTCTATATTGACACAGTTGTAAATTGAACAGTGACAAGTTCCATTTAACCTGTCAAGACAATTTAAGTGCTTGAAGTCAGATGTGCAGGAAGCAGACAATCTAGGAGAAAGAAATCTGAAACTTGATTCATAGAAAGCAGATTTGCTGTCTACTCTCCACTATAATCTGACACCTACCTTGTCAGGGTCCTGAACTGAACTGGCTGTGTAGGAGCTGAAAAATTCTGTGACTAGGCAGACTTAGTTTCTGCTGACCAACTAAACCTGACTTGTGCATAACAGGAATTTGTTGGGTCATGCAGTTTGAAGGGGTACTACTGTATTCAGGTGTGGCTGGATCCAGGGGCTCAAATATGGTCAACAAGAAATCTTTCTCTCCGATTGAGCTTTGCATTTTTCTGTGGTCTTCTTAGGCAAGCCCTCTGTAATGATGACAGGTAATCATCAGTGGCTCTAGGCTCACAACCTCATTTCCAGTAAATCCAGTAAAAGTTTTTGGTTTTCTGTTATTGGCCTAGGTTGGGTCAGGAACTTCTCCCAAACTAATCAGTGTAAACGATAGGAACTCATTAGCCGGGTCTGAATTATATGGCCATCCTTGGAGATGAAGAGATAAGTCCTATGACCAGAAAAAGAGGTTACAGACATCCCTCCAAGTATCAAAAGGCCACTAGAATACCCTCCAGCCTGGGTTTTCCTAGTACATGAATTTTAGAGATTATAGCCTGGTATATCCTGTTCCAGAATGCTTCTTGTCTGGTCTGACCTAATTTCCTGGGGAAAGAATCGAGAAAAGTTTGTATAAAACTTTCTGCTCTATTGACTTCATGTGCTCAATAATGTAACATCACTAGCCCTTTCTAACCCAGAATGAAAGGTGAAAATACTGTTTACCAAACACTTACCATGCGCTGAAAATTGGGTTTAATGGTCAATGGGGATTTAATGTTTGCCTCCCTAGAAGCCAAACTCTTTTCTTCTAAAATGGTCCTGGTTTTTGATTGGATAGCAACTCCTCCCACTCTCTGGATGGAATTCCACTTGAATTTCACACAAACGGAGTACAGGATGCAGATTTTAAACCAATCAGTGTTATCACTTTTCCTTATCTACAGAGATTGGTTCAGGGGTAATCATGTGACCTAAGCTTGGAATCAGGGGGCTTTCTTTGAATCAACTGAACAACAGGCTTTGTCTTCCCATTGAACTTAGGGAAGGGAGGCTGAGATGTGGCAGGTTGTCTTGGCATTGCCAGGGTAAACATGAAGGTTATATACAAAGCCAGAACAGCAGAAGGCAAAGTCAAGGTGGAGAGAAACTGAGGCCTGTCTGTAATGAGTCCAGCTGTGTCTGACACCAGAGCTATTTGCCTTTTCAGTCATTTGAGCCGAGACATTTCATTTCTTGAGATGGGTTTTCTGTCATTTTTAGTACAATGAAGTTTTGATGTGCCTGAAGTCCATCAGCTGTTCAATGCCAAAATTTGAGCACAAGTATGTTTGATGCTCTTTTGATATACCTAAAGTTGTTTTAAAATCATTTTCAAAACTTTCAGTTCATTTCAAGTCAGTAAACTTAGAAAATGGGCAACTCTGTATGCTCTCTTAAATGCCTGCTTAGCCTGACTTTTCTTGTTTATACCCCCTGCACTGTAGTTTGGTTTCTTTTCACATCTGCCAGCCCATATTTTGGTCTTGGATCTTTTTTCTGTTTTGTTACTGATTGGGGTTTTTTTTAAGCAACTATGTTGAGGTATAATTGACATATACTAAACCATACAAATGTAAAGAGTATGATTTTACACATGTGTGAAATTATCACCACAATCAAAATAATGACTATACACATCACCCCAGAAAGTTTTGAGTGCCTCTGTGATCCTTCTCCCTGGCTGCTCCTGAATCCTGTCCCCAGCAACCAGGGGCCTGCTGTCTGTCACTATAAACTAGTTTGCATTTCCTAGACATTTATATAAATGGAATCACACAACATGCAATCTTTCTGAAAGTCTTCATTCTTTAAAAATAGTTGTTTTAATGTTTATCCACTTTGTAGTGTATCTCAATAGCTCATTAGTTTTTTAAAATAGCTCATTACTGTTTATTGCTAAGTAGTACTCCATTGTATAGACATACTGCAATTTGTTTATCCATTCAAATTGGGTTGTTTTCAATTTTTAGCAATTATAAGTAAAACCATTATAAACATCCATGTACAAGTCTTTGCATGAATGTAAGCTTATAAGCTTTTATTTCTTTTAGGCAAATACTTGGAGTGGAGTAGCTGGATAATATGGTGAATGTGTTTAACTTCTAGAAATCCAGATTGTTTTTCAAAGTAGTCGTATCAGTTTAGAGTTTGACCAGTGGTTTGAGAGCTCCAGCTGTTTTGCATTCTTGCCAACGCTTGGTATGGCCAATATTTTAAGTTTCACCTATTATACTAGGTCTGTAGTGGTATCTCACTATGATTTTAATTTGTATTTCCCTAATGACTAATAATGTTGAACATCTTTTTGTGTTCTTATTTATCATCTGTATATTTTCTTTGATGTAGTGTTTATTTAAAAAAAAGAGTGTTTTTGCTCATTTTTAATTATGCTTTTAATTTTCTTATTATTGAGTTCTCACTTTTATGTTTTATGGAGATAATGTTCTTTTCCAGACACATAATTTGTCAGTGTTTTCCCATAGTCTGTGGTATATCTTTTCATTTGAAGAACAGAAATGTTTAATTTTGATAAAGTTTAACTTCTTATTCTTTCATGGAACATGCTTTTGATGTCATATTTAAAAAACATATTTGTTTAACTTAAGGTCACAAAAGCATTCTTCTATGTTTTATTCTAGAAATTTTATAATTTTAGTTTTTACATTTAGGTCTATGATCCTAAATTAGTTTTTACATATTATGCAGGTTGCGAATGCAATTCAATGGATAAAGAAAAATTCAACAAATTGTGTAGAACAATTAGATACTCATATGCAAAGAAAAGAACTTTAATCTATACCTATAGTAGTTTCTTACAGTTCTAAACAATTTAACACAACTTGGTAGCTTAAAACAAGAGAATCTTATCCCTGGAAAGTTCTGAAGGAAACATTTGAAGTCAAAGTTCAGTCAGGGTTGGTTTGCTCTGGAGGCTCTAAGGAAGAATCTGCTCCATGCTGTTCTCCCAACTTCTTGTGGTTGTCAGTGGTCCTTGGGCTGCCTTGGCTGGTGGATGCACTTGCTTCCCTGATCACGAGGTGTTCTCTGTGTGTGTCTGTGTTTTCACACGACCTTCCTAAAAGGACGCCAGTCCTTGGATATAGGGTCCACCCTAATCCAGAATGGCCTTTTCTTAACTAACTATATCTGCAAAGACCCTTTTTCCAAATCAAATCACATCCACATGTATATGGGGTTAGGACTGTAACATATCTTTTGAGGGGATACAATTTAACCTACTGTAATACCCTTTTCCTGTTGTTGAGTGGAATGTCTTATAAATGCCAATTAGATCAAGTTGGTTGATCTTCTATATTGTTACTGTTTTGCACTATTTTTCTGTTGATTATTAAGAGGATACTGAAATATCTGACTATATTTGTGAATTTATTTATTTTTGCAGATCTCTCAATTTCTGCTATTTTTAATTTGAAGCTCTGTTATTGGATACATAAACATTCAGGATTGTTATATCCTCCTGGTTAATGACTCCTTTATCATGATCAAAAATGACCTTCATTAGCTTTGATAATTTTGTTTGCTCTGAAATATATGTACTTTGTCTGATAGTCATATAACCACATCAGTTTTGTTTTGATTAGTCTTAACACATCAAAGGTATATCTTTTTCCATACTTTTAAAAAAAAGATTTCATTTATTTATTTTTAGAGAGAGGGTGTAACAGGGTGCAGCCAGCAGGGGGGCCCCAAATAGGGATTTGTAATGGGGTCCAGAAGAGCTTGGAGATCATTGACTCCACACCACAGGGCCACACCTGCCCCGAATGCTGGCAGCTGTGGCCAGTTGTGGGTGGAGCCAGAAATGGACCTGCAGAGGAAGACTGGTGCTGGGATTTAAACCCAGGCGTGGCAGCCATTTGGTGTCTCTTTTTGGGACCATGTGTCTTTTCGGGGACCATGAGGCTTTGGCAGAGGTTGGGACCACATGGCCTGAGAGAGAGTAGGACCATGTGGCTTTGGGGTGCTTCCTTTTGCCATGTGGCTTAGGCAGCAGGAAAGACTTTGCCTGGAAGAAAAGGGGTGAAAGGACTCTTGCTGGTGGGCCATGAGAAGGTGCCACATGGCTTTGGATTAACTGGAGATCGTGGCTGCAATGGTGCTGGGAGCCTGAACCACAGACTTCTACTTCTTTCCCTGAGATACGGTACCTCAGACTGGGCAAAGGGGTGAAGGAAGGACTGTGTGCATTTGTGGGTATTCTAAAGAACTTTAGTCTGTATTATTTCAAATAAATAATAATTCCTTTCCTTTTCACCAGTCTCTGGCATTGAGAGATGTCTTTCCTCTGGCAGCAGGCAAAGCGAACGTAGTACGGGAGAGGAATCCTTGGAAAAAAGAGGGGGGTCCTTGTATATCATTCACCCCCTGCTCCCTGTCTGTTCTGTAACAGGGGGAAGGGAAGGAGAAAGAGAGGGAAACATCAATGTGTGGTTGCCTCTCATGCGCCCCCTACTGGGGACCTGACGTGGCAGGATACCCAGGCATGTGCCCTCACTGGGAAGTGAACTGGCGATCCTTTGGTTCACAGGCCCACGCTCAATCCATTGAGCTACACCAGCCAGGGCCATGGAGACTTTTGCTTTTAATGTATTTGTGTCTTTATATTTCAAGTGTGTTTCTTGTAAGTGGATGTGTGTTGCATTTTTGCCCATTCTGACAATCTCTGCCTTTTAATTGGTATATTTAGAGTGTTTATACTTAATGTAATTATTGATAAGGTTAGGTTTAAACTATTATCTTGCTATTTGCTTTCTAGTTTTACTATCTTGTCTTTGTCCCATTTTTAATTTTTGTCTGTTTTCTTGTGGGTCACTTGAATATGTTTTATGACTCCATTTTACCTCCTTTGTTGGCTTCTTATCTCTAAATTTTGTTATGCGTTTTAGAGTTTATAGTATATAGTTTTACTTACAATAGTCTACCTTGAAGTGATATAATTCTATTTCAAGTGTAGTAGAAACTTGTAGTAATATACATCTATTTCTGCCCTCTTCACCTTTGTGCTGTTATTTTAATAAATTTTATTTTACATGTTATAAAAACATCACATACTATTGTTTAAAATTATTACTTTCTAAAGACATTTAAGAACTAAGAAAATATTATACATTTACACATGTGTATATTATTTCTGTTGCTCTTCATTCTTTGTGTAAATTTATATTTCCATCTGGGGTATTATTTTTCTTTTGCCTGAAGGAGTTTCTTTAGCATTTCATATAGTGCCAGTCTGTAGGTGATGAATACTTTCCACTTTTGTTATCTGAGCATGTCTTTATTTTACTTTCTTTCTTGAAATATGTTTTCACTTAGTATACCATTCTATGTTGACAGTTTTTTTTTGTTTCTGGGATTTAAAGATGTTCCACTGTCTTCTTGCTTGCATCGCTTCCAGTAAGAATGCTGCCATCATCTTGTCCTCATTTTGGTTCTTCTGTCTCTAATGAACCTTTTTTCTTTGACTGATTTTAAGATTCTCGCCTTTTCAATAATTTTGAGCAATTTGATTTGACATGAATTTATTTTTATTTATTTATTATCATGCTGTGCTTCATTGAATTTCTTGAGACTATAGGTTTACAGTTTTAATCAAATTTGGGAAACTTTCACCATTGTTTTTCAAATATTTTTATTGCTATAATTTCAAGTTCACTAATATTTTATTTTATAAAGTCTAATCTTCTGAGAACCAAGATGGCGGCGTAGGTAGACACACTGCGCCTCCTCGCAAAACCAGAACCGACAGAGAATCAAACAGCAAGGGGGACCAACACCAAGGAAACAGAAAATAATCATTCATCCAGACTGGTAGGAGGGGCGGAGACGGCACTGGGGTGGAGAGGACTCACGTGGCTGTGGCGGGACTGAGACTGGCGGAGTGTGGGACAAATGGCGCAGGCAGTCCGAGCACTAGCAGACCCTGCGGTCCCACATTTGCACAGATAAACCCAGAGGGCCGGACTCAGAGTGGCGGAGAGTGGGGCAGGCAGAGTGGCGGGTAGCACATTGCGGCACCACATTCGCCCACAGATAAACCGGACGAACGGCGGGCAGAGAAGCAGACCGCTGCGCAACCCAGGGCTCCAGCTCGGGGAAATAAAGCCTCAAACCTCTGATTGAAAGCGCCCCTGGGGGTTGGGGCGGCAGGAGAGACTCCCAGCCTCACAGGAGAGGTTGTTGGAGAGACCCACAGGGGCCTGGAGTGTGCACAGGCCCACTTACTCGGGAACCAGCACCAGAGGGGCCCAGTTTGATTGTGGGTAGCGGAGTGAAAGACTGAAATCCGGAGAGTGAAGCGGGCGCCATTGCTCCCTCTCGGCCCCGCCCCCACGTACAGCATCACTGCGCAGCGACCAGCATTACCCCGCCCCGATGAACACCTAAGGCTCCGCCCCTTAAAGTAACAGACGCGCCAAGACAAACAAACAAAAAAAATGGCCCAAATGACAGAACACTTCAAAGCTCCAGAAAAAATACAACTAAGCGACGAAGAGATAGCCAACCTATCGGATGCACAGTTCAAAGCACTGGTTATCAATATGCTCACAGACTTGGTTGAATCTATTCGAAAAACAGATGAAAAAATGAAGCCTATGCTAAGAGAAACAAAGGAAAATGTTCAGGGAACCAATAGTGATGAGAAGGAAACTGGGACTCAAATCAATGGTATGGACCAGAAGGAAGAAACAAACATTCAACCAGAAAAGAATGAAGAAACAAGAACTTGGAAAAATGAGGAGAGGCTTAGGAACCTCCAGGACACCTTGAAACGTTCCAACATCCGAATTATAGGGGTGCCAGAAGGAGAAGAGGAAGAACAAAAAATTGAAAACTTATTTGAACAAATAATGGAGAACTTCCCCGATCTGGCAAAGGAAATAGACTTCCGGGAAGTCCAGGAAGCTCAGAGAGTCCCAAAGAAGCTGGACCCAAGGAGGAACACAACAAGACACATCATAATTACATTACCCAAGATTAAACGCAAGGACCTACGTCCAAGATTACTGTATCCAGCAAAGCTATCATTTAGAATGGAAGGGAGGATAAAGTGCTTCTCAGATAAGGTCAAGTTGAAGAGGCTCATCATCACCAAGCCCTTATTATATGAAATGTTAAAGGGAGTTACCTAAGAAAAAGATCAAAAATAGGAACAGTAAAAATGACAGCAAACTCACAGTTATTAACGACCACACATAAAACAAAAACGAGAGCAAACTAGGCAAACAACTAGAACATGAGGGTTGTCAATAAGGGAGTGGGAGGGGGAGAGTGGGGTAAAGGTACAGAGAATAAGTAGCATAGATGATAGGTGGAAAATAGACAGGGGGAGGGTAAAAATAGTGTAGGAAATGTAGAAGCCAAAGAACTTATAAGTATGACCCATGGACATGAACTATGGGGGGGGAATGTGGGAGGGAGGGGGGTGGGCAGGATGGAGTGGAGTGGGGGGGGAAATGGGACAACTGTAATAGCATAATCAATAAATATATTTAAAAAAAAAATAAATAAAGTCTAATCTTCTGTTAATCCCAACCAGTATATTTTGTATCTAAAATATTTTAGTTTCTAATCTCCAGATGTCACAATTTACTGTTTTAAAAAAATCTTTCTATTTACATTTTTGAACATATATAATAGAGTTGTAATAATTCTTTTAATGTCCTTATCTGCTGATTCGGACATCTGCACCACTTCTGGGTTAATTCTGAGGATTGTTTTTTCCTCCTCATTATATATAGGTTTTATGTTTTCTGACATATCTGGTAATTTTTCACTGGATGCCAGGCATTATGAATTTTATCTTGTTTGCCGCTAGATATTTTGTATTCTCTGTTCTAGGAGGCAGTTATAACACTTAGAAAGAGTTTGATCCTTTTGAGTCATGCTTTTAAGAATTTTCTAGTCAGTAAAGGCAGTAGTCTGGGGTACTCTTGGGCTTGCCTTGTTTGTTTTTCATCTCTCAGGTACCGATATCCTTCATTGCCTGCTCACTATTTTGAAAGCCATTGTTTTATATTTTCTGTCCACTTTTGGTTGTTTCAGGTGGAAGGGTAAATCTGATTCCTGTTACTCCAGCTGGGCTGGAAGCAGAATTGTGCTCCAGCCTTCTAGATAATTTTTTATTATTATTAATATCATGATCATTATCCCCATTTACAGACGAGAAAATGGAAGTTCAGAGACATTAAGTCAAATAGAGGGAAAAAGTAGTTTTAGACAGTATTTTTCCCCTCAAAGTGAATGGAAGTGATTAGGAAGTGAATTTGCAAAGGAGAAACAGGCCAGTTCTGGTAACCTGTCTTTTACCCTTCTTTCTTCTTAATCAAAACAAGGTGACTTCCATCTTCCTTACCTTTCTAGAGTACCAGCTTCTCTCCTTTGTTGTTTTCTGAACCACTGATTTCTACCTAAAATAGATTTCTGCAGATTTCAACTTCTTTGGGGATTATCCAGAAATAAATTGTTATCTAATTCAACAATGAGAAATAAAAAAGGAATACTGTTTTGGGATAAATTTCATGGAGAAATGAATATTTCTTTTTAGTACTTTCTCTGAGGTGTTGCTGTCATCCAGTGCTGAGAGATAAGAGTGGAGAATGGTGGAGTGTGCCCTCAGACACTCACTTTAAAGACTGATTATTATTTTATAACATGATTCAGTGGGAGATACTCTGGAATGGACATACCAGGCATGTGACCTTGAGTTCTAGCCAAGTCACCAATTTGCACAGTGATGTGTCTCTTGGCCTCCATGACCTTCATTACAAAATGGAGTCAAAGATACCCCAACAAATCTATTCTTGTGGGTTATTGGGAAGGTCAAACATAATCATGGATATTGTGTTAGTAGGAAGAGTTTAAAAGCTGAATCTTTTAAAGCTGAGAAGAAGGACTTACGAATCTCTTCCTTTGATAAACTAGATATAAGTAAGTAGCCTTTCACCTTTAGAAAGGAGTTTTTCTGTGGGGATGCCAGACCCAGGGGCTTTTATCAGAGGAAAGACCTGAAGGTTAGAAGACCCACAAATTTAGGAATTGGACCACAATGGATTCTGTGACCTTACATATTTACTTATTTACATCCTGTTTTATTCCAAAGCTAATCTCAATTTGGACCCAAGCCATAACCATGGAGGAGTCTTGAGCCCCTCCCCCAGTCAAATTAAACTTCCACCTGCTTTCCCCAATGTGCCCTTTCAGGCTAACCTGCCTGAAATATTTTGACCCTGCTCTATGTGTCCCTCAAGAACTGGCCCAATTATCTTCTGGGAAGGCTTCCTAACAGATTGAGATGTTCCTTAATCTGTACATCTCCTGGATTTTGTTATAAAGCTTATCATATTATAGAACAATTATTCCTTAACATTTCTGATTATTTTATTGTATTTTAAGTCCCTCAAAAGCTGGGAACAGATTTAATTCATCTCATATCCTCTGATGCTTAAAAAAATTGACACAATTTTTATGGTTTTTACATTTCTTAAAGAAAAAAATCCTCATAGATAATTCATCACATTTCAAAGAATTTTAAACCAGTGCAAAAGGGAATAAAGTCAGTAAATGTTCCCATGTTCCTCTAACCCTCTTAGTCTCTCACTCTAGGGACCACCCTGCTGATACCCCTCCACACACATGTGCACAGGTATGGCTTACAGACACATGCAACTTCCTAGAAAAAAATCTAAATGGGATGATGATTTACATTGTATTCTGCAATTTACTTTCTTTGCTGAATATGTGTGATATTATTTTGTAATATTCTGTTTTTAAATGCCTTCTTTATTTATTAGTTTTTTCTTTTAATTGACAGATGCATTTTCAGGTCTTTGTTATTAAGTACAAGGTTATAAAAAGTATAATTGAAAATTTTCAATCTGCTTTCCCCGAAATTTGGGAATGTTGCTTTTTAAGTGACCTTGAAATGTTTAATTTATTTTCTCTTCTTCTTAACCAACATAACACAAACTGTAAATTCCAAACAGTTGATTTTCACAACTGTTTCCAAACTATTTTTCCCCATTTTAAACCCAAACATCTTAAGACACAATTTCAAAACATTTCAGATATTAAACTAGTTTATTTTCTAAGCTTGCTGATGAGTTGAAATTTTTTGAAGATGATTTTAAAACAACTTGAATGTTCCAAAATAACTTTAGTATTTTGAAGCATTTGAAAACTCATTGAGCTTTACAAAATATTTACAACAACTTTTGAATAAAAGTGTTTAGAAATTGCAGAAAAAGCAAAGCATGTTTATTTATAGCTTCATTGTTACAAATATTTTTTTCCTAATTTTGTCTTTCAAGGCAAAGATATATTTAACACATTAGTAATTTTCATTAAAGGAATATGAACTCTTTATTACCATTATGCCATTTTCTCCTTTCATTCATTTAACAAGTATCTACTGAGTGCCTACTATGTGCTAGCCAGTGTTCCAGGTGATGGGGAGACAACAGTAAGTGAAAGACAAAAGTGCCTATAGATATGGAGCTTACATTCTAGTGCGGGAGATCAAAATACACAAATTGATTAAGTAAAACATACAAGAGAGTGGTAAGTTCTCAGGGGGGAAAAAAGGCAAGGAAAAAGCATAGGAAATGCTGAGGGGAGGGCTTACAGTTTTAGATAGGGTGGCCAGGAAATGGCTTGCAGAATGTAACTTTTGAGTAGAAGGCCGGGAGGAAGTTAGGGTGTGAGGCAGGTAGATATTTGGGGAAAGCATCTTAGGCTGATGAATATCAAGTGGAAAATGTCTCAGCCAGGAATGTACCTGGAGTGTTTGAGGCACAGCAAGAAGACAATGTGGTTGGAGTGAACAAGGGGGAAAGTAATGGGAGGCCGGGTCAGAGAGAGAACATGGTAGACAAAATCATGGAGGGCTTTATACATTATTGTAAGGTATTGGGCTTGTTCTCCAAGTGAAATGGGAGGCTATCAGAGGTTTGGACTTAGTTGGAATTATCTGACTCATATTTTGGCAAAACTACCCTGGCAACTGTATTGAGAGGTGCAGGTGGCTGAGGTAGAAGCCTGGGGATGAGTTAGGAGGAAGCACAGTAATTCAGGTGAGAAATGATGGTACCGGAGTGGAGGTAGTTAGAAGGGGTTGAATTCTGGATTAAGTGTAGGAACAGTAGAGAGGATTTATTGGTGAGTTGGTGAGGAGTTTTGAGCAAATATTTTGAGTAAAAGAGTCAAGGTTTTTTTTGCCTAAGTAGCTGAATGAGAAGACTGGAGGAGGGGTAGGGTTTGGAGCCAGTATCAGAAATTAGTTGGGGCATTTTATATTGAGATACCTTCTGATGTCCAAGCAGCAATGTCAGGCGGGCAGTTGGATATACAAGCCTGGATTCAGAGGCAAGACCAGGGCTGGAGATGTAAATTTGGGAGCCATCAATATATATATTGGATTCGAAGCCATGAGGCTGGTTGAGATCACCAGGCATGCATGTTAATATGATGGAAAAGAAAGAGATCCATGGACTGGGCTCTGGGTTGCTCCAACATTTTTAACTGAGGGAGATGAAGAGAAATCAGAAAAGGGGACTGAGAAGACCCAGGAGTGGGAAGAAAGCCAGGGTGAGGACGTTGTGTCCAGTTAACCAAAGTGGGAAATATTGCAAGGAGGAGGGAAGAGAGAATGAGCAGAATCAACTGGCTAACATCTCATCTAGGTGTGAATTTGGTTATTGGCTCTCCTAAGAAGCCTTTGCTGGTTCTACCGCCACTTCATCCCCTCCCTCCCCCCTCCCGGCTCCGATTGCCTCCCCTGCTCTGGGTTCCCAGCCTCTTCAGCAGCGAGCTCTAGTTTTGCACACCCCACATTATGATACAAGGGTCAGTTCACATGTTTGCCTCCCCCACTAGACTGGGGCCATCAGAGGACAGGGGCAGGGCCAGTATCATTCAACTCCACAGTCTGATATAGAGCATGCACTCAACATATTTTTAATGTAAGTAAATTATTTATTTTAATCTGGTTTTACTTTGCATTTTTGAAAATGATTTTTAAACCAGGTATATATAATCATTTGAATTTTTGAGATTTAGCTAATTTGGATGATAGAAAACAAAGAATCACATTAGCCTCTTCAGGTGACTTTGCCCTTATGTACATGAAATTTTATAATCACTTTGGATATATCACACTGACTTCCTGTAGCGCACCTTGTAATTACCTACCTCTATGCCCTTGCTGAAGCCTTCCCATCCACCTGGACTGGCCTTCCCTCCTCCAGGACAGACCCCTGGAATCTACCTAGCTTGAAGGAACCTTCCCTGAAAGCCTTCCCACTCACCACCTTCGACCCAGGCACACATTCTACTAACACGGTTCTTGCTCTTATGTTAGTGTCAATCTGCCTACTTAAATTTATTAAGATTAATGGGCATTTATATCTTTGCTGGAAGCAAAGAATTACTTGACTTACATGTTGACAGGATCACTCTGGCCATGGTGTGCATTTTCCTATGGGCTACAGCTCAGTGTCTGAGTAAAGTAGAAACCCAATAACTGTTTAGAGTCAAAATTATTTGAAAGTAAGTGATTTCAATTTCAGAGGCAATACATATTGAAGTCAGCCATTGTACAAGAGTCCTGATTGATTTAAGGGCTTTCACAGATGCACATCTTTCTAATAAAAACCAGTGCACTGTTCCTCCTCATTGCTCAGCCAATGGACCTTCTAAAACCAGTTAGGCATTGTTATATGTTGGAATGATCTTGAGAAAGTAAATAATAATTGAGTGCTCATAATTTTTAGTCTCTGGTAATACCACCTAACTTATGTTGTGTAAAAGGTCAATGGAATCAATCACAACTTTTTTACGCTCATTAAATATTTTGTACAAAAATATTTTGAACCTACTATAGGTTCAAAACAGGGAGGTATTCTGTGGAAAGTCTAAAGTGCTTACACATGGTTTCCATCCTGAAATTATCATTTAACATGGCATCTGCTACAGTGAAGTACATCTAGAAATATTTCCCCTTTCTTCCCAGTGGTAGACATTACTAATTGATAGCCAGGTTCTACATTGCTAATCCCAAATGTGACTTGAAATTCTTCTCTAGGATGTCTAACAACTGGAGCTCACAAATGAGATGAGAACTATGTGCTGTTCCATGTACCGGATTTCATAAAATGGTACCATGAGGCAATGAGAGTAAACGGGAGCACAGCCCTGAGAAATGGAAACCAGCCTTGCTGTCGTGTGGATAGGTAACTGAACAGGAGGTCAGGAGTGCTGGGCTCCAGAGCCTTTTCTGCTATTGGAAATGTGATTTGGGGCAAGTCACTTAAACTTCTGGATACTTTTCTTTTGGGTAACCCTTATGTAGACAAGGTGTTTTCACTGCAGTAGTTTTTTCATATGTAAGAGATTGCACTAGATTCAGGGGTTTATATTTCTCCTACCGAAACTTCTACTACTAAACTACTATGGAACACTTATTCTGTTCAGGCATTCAGCTAAAGGACTAGTGGGTTCTGGACTCAGTTTCAACCTGTGGGCAGAAGGAGGGTTTCCCCACATGAGCAAGCAATTCTCTGATACCAGCTGGATGTCCTACAATTCAACTCAATTATGACACTCTCCACTAGGAGACAGCATCAAATCCCATAGCTGAAGAGCTCAGTCCTACAAGCCCCTCACCCCACTTCAGATGCCAATCACAAGTCCAGGGAGTTACCTGTATTTCTGCTAAAATCAGAAGTTTCACCAACTCCATTCTTGGGTTTGATTAATTTGCTACAGTGGCTCACAGAACTCAGGAAACCTGGTTTATACTCACTAGATTACCAATTTATCACAAAGGGTGTTAAAGCATATGAGTTAACAGCAAGTTGAAGAGAACTGTAGGGTGATGCTGAACACAGGAGCTCCTGTTTTCATGGAATTTGGGGCCTGATATGGTGGCACATGGAAGCATTTGGGTTCTCCAAACTGGAAGCTCCTCAAACCCCTCAATTTTTAACATGGAGGTTTCAATACATAACATGATTGATTACGTCATTGAACATTGGTGATTGACTAATCTTCAGCACCTCTCCCCTCCCTGGAAATCAGGGGGTACCATTGAAAGTTCTACCCCTCTATTCATGGTTGTTTCCCCCTGGCAACCAGTTTCCACACTTAGGTGCATTCCAAAAGTCACCTCATTAACATTAACAGTTGTGGTGGAAAAGGACTTTTATAAATAATAATAATAATGTTATTATTATAAATAACAACCACCTATTTTCTTTTATGGCTTTGATGCTATTTTAGGAACTGAGGACAAAGGACCAAATGCAACAAAAGATGCTCTTATTGTTCCTGTTGCTCAGGACATTCCAAGGGTTTGGGGAGCTGTGAGCCAAGAACCATGAGTGCAGACTAAACTTATATATTACATATTATCACAGTCCTTTATCTTCATGGAACAGTTTAATCTTCCCACTGTCCCTATATAATATGTTTTATTAATATCTGCATTGGACAGACGAAGAAATGGAAGCACAGAAAGCTGAAGTAGTTTGCCCAAAGTCCCAGAGCTAGTGAGTAGTTCGAATCCTACCCTAAGCTCTCAGACCTGCAAATAACTACAAAGCCTGCTCACTGAATTGCTGCACTGTTCTGAGGCCACTGTGGTTTTCAAACTTTGTTCTGGTTGATGCCAGCGATGTGGAGTGCATGAGCCTGCCCTCTCAGGTGCTCCCAGCCTCCACTTCCTCTGAGACCTCTCTGTGGAACCCATGAAATCTAATAAATAGTCTCAGAACCTGTGGGCTGGAATACATTTCTGAGTTCTCAGCTTCCACATTCTCCTTGCATGTGACTAATACAGCAGCATGAATACCAGCATTAATTCCTCAGTCCTCAAGGGGACCTCTTAAATTATAGATGGTGCTAACTTGAACCCTGGATTCAAAATAGATGATGCTAACTTGAACCCTGGCTTTACAAAACATAGCAATTAGGAAGTGATTCTTCGGGGCTGTTCTGGGGACTGCCAAGGATGCTGTTTGTTACAGTATTCGGTGTCTTCACTCTGGGATCCCAGGGGAGGCATCTTTCTCTGGCCTCTGTGTTAAGGGCTTTTCTTGAGCACTGGTGTGCTTTAGCCTTATGAACACTGTGAATCTCACAACCCTGTCTGGCTTCCTTGACATATTGACTTCTGAAAAACTCAGAGCCAAATTAGTGGCATAGTCCTAGGGAGCTTATGGATTTTGCTTATGGCTCTAACTCAGTTTCTTTTCCCTGTGTTTCATTTTTTCTTCTTGCTAATTAAATGTATTTTTCTGTGGCATATACATTTATGGAAACTATCTTAAATCCATTTTGGAATAAGGTAGGGTATAAATGAAGAAAACTTATTTTCCATAAAAAAGAACTCCCTGCTGATGACTATTATGAATACTTGGCTCCCTTAATTAGCTTAAAATCTTGAGTGTATGAGTTTTTCATTCTTTTTGATAATATTTTAAAGTTCACTTTAAATGTGGACCCCAGTCTTGCTAGAGATAAAGGGAACAGGAACATTATTCACTACTCCCAAGCTGTCATACTGTAGATCGCCAAAGTGGAATGCAAGGAGTTACCACTTAAGATGAAGGAATGAAGTAAAGCAAGAGAAAAAGAAAAGAAATCTCAAGAAGAGAACTCCTATTAGTTGAGTCCTTATTTTGTACTAGAGACTGTTGTGTAGGCTTCATATGCTTTTTATCTGTTAACCCTCGTAGCAAACCTATGAGTTATTGTCCCAGATTTACTGATAAGAAAACTGAAGTTCAGTAAGTTGAAGGAAACAAGAATGTGGTGGTCGGATGTTTCACTTGGTTTCCTACATCCACCTTCATCCACCCTCATCCACAGCCATCTGCATCATCCAGAGTTCAAACTCCCACCATCTCTGATGGGGACTGCAACTCCGCAACTGGTCTGGCTGCCTATACTCTAGCGCCCCCTACAAGTTATTCTTCAGACTGCAGCCAGAGTGACAGCAAACTACAATCTGCTTATATTAACTGCTAGCTTAAAATCTCACCTATAAGTGGAACCTAATCAACAAAACAAACAACTGAGTAAAATATAACCAGAGACATGGAAATAAAGAACAAACTGACAGTAACCAAAGGGGAGGGGAATAATGGGGGAAAGAAGGGGAAGGATCAAGTCAAGGAACATGTATAAAGGACCCATGGACAAAGACAATGGGGGAGGTGGAAGGGTTGAATGTGGGAGGTGGGGGCTGGATGGGGTAGGGGAGAGTTATGGGGAAAAACTGGGGACAACGTAATTGAACAACAATAACATTAAAAAAATCTTTTCTCTAATGACTTCCTTTTGTTCTTAAGATAAAGACTAAATTCTTGAACAAGGCCTTTTGCCTGCATGGTCTGGCCTCTGCCGACTTCTCCAGGCTCATCTCTCACAACACTCCTCTTTCCCTCTCATCCTCTGCCACTGTAGTTAGTGTGTATCAGAATCCCCTGGAGAGCTGACACATTGCTCTCCCCCTTCCCCCCAGAGATGCTGATTCAGTAGGTCTGGGACTGGGCCTGAAAAGCACATTTCTGATGCTTTCCCAGGGGATGCTGGAGCTGCTGGGCTGAGGACCACACTTTCAGTAGCACCACCACCACAATTTTGCGCAACATTGAGCCTTTGTATAGAGGTCAGCAAACTTTTTTCTATAAAGGACCAGATGGTAAATATTTTGGGCTTTGCCATCCTTTTGGTGTCTTTCACATTTACATAGCTTTGCCTACTCAGCTCTGCTTTTGTAGCATGAAAGCAGCCAAAGACAATACAGAATGAATGTGGTTGTATTCCACTAAAATTTTATTTACATAAACAGAGGGTGAGTTGGATCATTTGTGTATAGCACACCACAAGCTGTAGTTTGGTAGAAGTCCAGCTCCCTCTGACCATAGAGCTTTTGCACATGCCATTTCCCCCTTTGATTGGAGTTTGCCCAGTTAGTTCTTAGCTTTCATGTCTCATATCTATCATACCATCCCTCTGCCTGTCCTAAGTCCTCTCATGAATGCATGGCATTTTTCATCCATTCAACAATATTTATCATGGACCATCTAACTGCTAGGTACTAGGGATATGGAGAAAAGGCCAATAAGTTCCCTGTTATTAGGGGACCTCCATTATAGTGTGGAAGGTATGTGATAAAGAGGTAAAGAAATGGTAAATTAAATAAAATCTATTTGCAAATAATATGAAAATGCAGGGTGATAGGAAGCATCACTTGGGAAGAAGTCCCTCTCCTTTGTAATGACTGGCACAGTCTCAGTTTTGCATTGGTTTGTGGGACAGTATAACTCATACTGATCAACTTTTAAAAAAAGATCCTCACCTGAGGATATGTTTATTGAGTTTTACAGAGAGAGGAAGGGAAAAAGAGAAATAGAGCGCGAGAGAGAAACACTGATGTGAGAGACAAACATTGATTGGTTGCCTCCTGTATGCATCCTGACTGGGGACTGAACCCATGACCTAGGTATGTGCCCTGACTGGCAATTGAACCTGAAACCTTTTAGTATATGAGATAATACTCCAATCAGCTGAGTCACCATGCCTGCACATGTTGCTCAGTTTTTTTCCGATTGAAACCTCTATGCCTGGTCTGGCTCTGCATCATTGTTTCCTCACTGCCTAGCTCAGAAGCTAAGAGAGACATGGCTCAGAAAATGCTAATGAAATTGAGCTCTGGATTGAATGAGTCATGCCTAAAACTGTTGAATTTATCCTTTCATCAAATACCCATTCAACTGTGTTAAAATTTCTGTGGGAGATACTGGGTTATAAGATTGCTTTGTGCATTTTTCCCCCATTAATTTATTGATTCAATATTTGTTGAGCATGTACTAAATGCCAGGATCTGCTCTAGGTTGGGAACAAAAGGATTTTGTGCAACAGAAAAAGATTTCTGTCCTCATGGAGTTTACCTTGAGTGGGGTGGGGCAGACATTAAGTACTCAAAGCATGTATTATATTAGACATAAATCAATGCAAAGGACAGAAATAAAGTAGGAAATGGGAGGATGTAAGAAAGTGCTGGATGGAGAGACAGGTAATTGCAATTTTAAATAGAGTGGATGGGGAGGACCTTGACAATATTTCAACAGAGACCTGAAGGAGGTGGAAGATTTAACCAATGAATCAAATACATATCTGAGAATTCTAAACAGAGAAGTAAGTTCAAGGGCATTGAGCTGCCTGGCACATCCATGGACAATAAGGAGTCTAGCGCTGCTGGAGTTGAGTGATCCGTACACCCCATCTATTGTGGAACTTAGTTTCATATCAGATTTTAGGTCTACAATGAGATGCATAAAGTGGATTCAGTAAGTTGCCTGGATGATTAACCTTCACTCTAACTAGTGACCAGCTTCTCAGAAGCAAGATTTTCTTCAATCATGGCAATGAAGGAAAAGTGGAGATTTTCCAAATACTTCCAAGGATAAGAAGAGAATTCTTGTACTTGCTGTCCCTGAAGTAAAGCCACTAAAAAATGTTAGTTCAATGGCACCAGCGTAGGGAAAATTTGAGGCCCAGGTTTACCAAGAGATATTGCAGAAAAATCCCTTATTTTGAGTGCTTTTTCTGGAGGAGTTACTTGGTAGAGTTTAACTAGATTATGCCTTTTATGTGACGTGGTATAGCATGGACTGCTGGTTATTTTTCCACATTCATTTCCCCTTTTCCTACAGTATTAGGACTCCCAAATTTATTTGAGGATATGGCTTCCCTCAATAAAGGCATTTGCCAGCCTCTCTTGCAGATAGGTCTGACTATGTGGCCGAGATCTGGCCAATGGACAGAGTAGAAGCAGAAGTGTATGCACATTCCAAGCAAGGATCTTTGAGGGGAAGAGTATTTCCTTCCTTTTGCCTTTCCTCCTAACTACCTGCTAGAATAGGAATAAAATGATCAAGGTTCCAGCAGCCACGTTGGACCACATTCCAGCAATAATGAAGTGAAAGTCTGGGGATGACAGAGCCCCCGGGGGATTCATAAGCTCTCAGTATAGGGGCCCATTCTGCATGGCATGGGTCCAACTCCCACTCGGAAAGGCCAGTGGAAAGTGAGGTCTGGCACACAAGACCCATGCCCATGGATGTGTTCTCCCGTGGGCAATCAGGCCTGCATTGTTCCTAGGCCACTTTGAGACTTGCTTTTTGTTAAAACTCCCTCACCCTGAATTGAGGCAGCAAACATTTACTGCATATCTTTAGAGTAACTTCCTAAAATCTATGCTAAACCTTCCAAAGATGAGTGTAACCAGTTCAACCACTTTTCCCTTTACATTTGGAAATATCCTTCCTTTTTGATGTAATTAGCAACATCCTCTCCTTTATTTTCAGTAAAAGGTAACCACCTAAAGCGAACCTGTGCATAGTAAATGAGGACCATCCTCAATGTAATGTGTCCAGAAAGGAATAAAAGCCTGTCAAGGCAGGGGTTGGGGCGCTCTCCTCTTGAGAGAGTGGCCGTGCCATCCTTTTTCCTCCACAGGAACCGGTAGTCATTATGAATTTGTCTCGTCTCAGCCTCAACGTTGTGGACACTGCAGGCCGGTGTGCGCATCACTCATGTTGACTCTGGACTGTTAATACCCATAAAATTTATGGGAAAAAATAAAACCTCCTTGGTTCTCAGCCTCTCTTAATTTGACTTTAAGATCACATGCAGCAAAACCTAATTATAACTAGTATATCTGGATTTTATGGAAAAAAAGAACAAATATAGGTGTTTGTTTTTTGAGTCCTTAAATTAGATACAGTCAGTATGAGAACTCTACATGTGTCTCAAAATGAATTTTTCATTGTTTGTTTTTATTACAAAAACAATCCTTGCTATTTAAAAAAACAGCACGGCCAAAAAAATAATTAAAATATAACCATTATACCCACCTAGAAACAGTTAATACAATGGTCAATCAACTTTCATATATACATATATATTTATTTTTTTTAAAGGGACAATGTCTTACAAGCAGTTTTTTTGACTTATTTTTAGCTTAATGTATTGTGAATTTCATTCTATATCAAGGAGTGTACATATTTTTGCATTCAAGTTTTTAATGGTCTTGTATACCATTGTGTGGACTTATCATACTTTATATAAACAAACCCCTATAACTGGATGTTTAGGTGGTTAATAATGTTGTGATGGATATCCCGCTGCTATATCTTGGAACAGACTTTGAATCATTTCCTGAGGATAAATCCCCTGAGTAAATACTGTGGTGAGCACATGAGAGCTGGGCCAGTCTCCATTGAGGGAGAAGAAAGAAGAGATTGGGGGGACTACTCACACAGACTAATGCCACCACAGAGCAGCCCCTGGGGAGGGGGTATGTGTTCAGAGTGATGATGATGCTGATTGGATAGGCCTGGGTCATGGACCTGCAGTGGATAGGTGAGAAGTTGATAGCTTAGTGGGAGCCATAGGGACTGAGGTTTGAAATAGGAGGACAGGCAATTTCCCTAAGTCAGTGACTCTCACACTTGTTCCTGGATACCAGCAGCATTAGCATCACTTGGGAACCTATTCAAAATACAATGTAAAGAATGGTGACTATAGTTAATAATACTGTATTGTACATTTTAAAGTTGCTTAGAGAACAGATCTTAAAAATTCTCATCACAAGAAAAAAAATGTAACTATCGTGGTGATGGATGTTAACTAGACTTAATTGTGGTGATCATTTTGTAATATATACAAATATCAAATCACTAGGTTGTACACCTGTAACATGTATGGACATATATGTCAATTATATCTCAATTATAAAATACAAATTCTCAAGTCTCATCCCAGAACAACCGAATAAAAAATGCTGGGGTCAGGCCCAGTAATGTGCATTTTATCAAGCCTTCCTAGTGATTCACATACATGCTAAAGTTTGAGAACCACTACCCTAAAGAAAGTAAGGGTGCTTCTGCCAAACAGAGAAGAGCTCCTATATAGGAAAAAGGACAGATGTTATTAGAATTTAAATTTTCCTTCCACTAAAACTCTATAATGTTCTCTTTATCGTTTATTTTATACTTATCTATTCTCTCTCCCATAGACCTCATGCTTCTTGAGGGCAGACAACTCTGTCCGTGGCACAGTGCTGATGTCTTCCACATGCCCCTTTCCATCCACTCCCCGTGCTTCTCTGCTCTCTGTGCTTGAAGGCCAACTCACTTCTGTGCATCACACCCATGGGCTCCTGTGTCCCCTGGATCCCAGTTGAGTTTGGGCAATGGACAATTCTGTCTCTCCCCCCCCCCCCAAAAAAAAAATGGAGGGAGAGAGAAGAGTGAGATCAGATTCTTTATTTTCTTGGTCCCCACCCCCTGCACCCCATGAGCTTCTTTAGAACAGGTATACTCCTCTCTCACTATAAGCTAGTACTCCTCTAAAGTTAGTCTCTACTATTACACACCCTCCTTCCAGGATCTGGAAACCACTCCTTGCCTCGGTCCCTCTGGCCTAAGAGCCACTTGGCTGCCCCATGGATGGTCCCAGGTGCCCCCCTTCCTGTGATTGTCCTGTGTCCACACAGTTGTAATCTGTGTCTTTGCAAATAAACAAACCTTCCTAAGAGGATTGACTTTGAGTGTGTCATCTACTTCTGGCTGAGACTGGTTTGATAGAATCAACACCTAATATTTGTTAATGATACTAAATATTTATTAATTAAATTGGAACATTTTATATATATTATATATATACATATATATATTTGAAAACAAAGAACACACATGATTTCTATAAAGCATACAAAATCCTTTGGTAAAATTCTTCTAAGATGGATAACTTAAACACCCATATGACTTTGCTAAGAAAAATAAGTCCCAAAAATATTTATAAGGGATCAAGAAAAATATTATGTTATTCATAATCTTGGTTTAAACCAATAATCTTCCCCAACTGCCATTCATAGTGATAATATGAGCCCTTGGCCTGTACAAAATCCCAAGGGACATGTGTATTTGTGAAGAAGAACAATGGCTCAATTTATTTTCAAAGTTATAATGATAGAAATTAAAAGCACTTTGAGTTATATTGTAAGTCAAATAAATTACTTTTAGTCTTGATATACATAAATTATACCGTGGTACGTAGGAAGAGAAATGTTCCCTGTGGCCAATGATGGGCCTTCACCCTGCAGTATATAAATCAAAGGTATAACTGGAGAATAAAACACTTATTAAGAAATAGAATGTTGAACTCCTTGCTAAATTTGCTGTAGCAATTAAGTTCTTAGGTGAGAAAAGGTGTCTCTTTCAATGTTTTATTAACTCTGTCTTTCCGCACTCCATTTGTAGGAGCAACTCTTCATAGTAACTACACACTAGGTCAACTTTTCACCTCCATTTAAATGAAAAGTTTGAAAGGAGGAATTGGTTCTTGCCCATTTGATTGAATAGCAATGGAGACTAGATCTTCATCATTTTTCAAAGAAAGGGAAGAGAGGAGAATGATGGTGAGTGGTCAACTTGGTCCACACTGGCTGGTGTTGAGGTAGAATGCCCCTAGGGGCTGCATACTGTCCAGGGCAGCTGTCTCCCCATGCCAATGACATTTCATCCTAAATTATGGGAATGGCTCTTATTTCCAGTCAAGGCTCAGATTCTAATTGATCACAACTTTGTGGTAAAAATAATAATCAGTTTTGTGTTGTTCACCTTGGCTTTTAAAGCAGAAAGGCGAGTGTGTGTGTATGTGTGAGAGAGAGCAAGAGAGAGAGATGCAATTATCTTTGACTTCTGTAACTATTCTAAGGAAAACAGTTGCATTGAGGTTGCATTTCCCCCTGGCATAAGGAGCAATGGGTTTAGAATCAGTCAGCCCTATATTTAAATTTGGCCTCTGCTGGTGACCAGTTGTATACTTCAGGTAACTTTCCTTAAGCCTTAGTTGCTTCACTTACTGTAATTCTAACTCATTGTTGCCTGACTCTGAAGCTAGTGAGAACAGAAGATGATGCTCCAAATGAGTAATGTTAGCTAGGCATATTAGTTTAGTTCAGGACAGAAACCAGAAGATATGATCAGTTCTACAGGGTTGATATTACCTGTGCTGATGTAAATGCTCAATACCTAACACTAGTCTACCACATGGATCTAGCTAATACATTAGCTCCTTTATCAAATACAAAAATTGTAATATTGTTATGCCCTTTTTAAAGATACAGAACCTGAGGCTCAGCAACTGAAGGGTGTGTAGGGGTGTTCTCCCTGTAAGGAATAGTGTGAGAATCAAGGGCACTTGGAGGTGCCCAGTCGGGGAACATTTTTAACTTCACTATTTTGTCCAGGACCAGCTCTGCACACCCAGGAACTTGCAAGTAAAGGGCACTGTCTCCATCTGCCTGCGAGTGTAATTCTTCTCTCTCCAGGCTTAATGTCACCAATGTGATTAGCACCTATATCAGTGAAATCATTGCCTCCTTGGTGAGTATCCTCCTTTCTCATCTATCTCTGTCTCTGCAGGTGCATCTTGAGCTTGGAGAACGTTCATTGCATAATGAAAGCAGCCTGTATAGGTCCAGCTGAGCATGCAGGTCAAGGAGGTAGGAAAATGGTGGCTGTGTGACTTTCTGCTGTACAATATATAAAGTTTATTCGAAAAGGTTTTTTGAAAGCTTGGAAAATGGAAAGTCCCTTTCCTTTCAAGAGGATTCATTGAAAAGCCAGGCTTACTAGGTATATGGGGTCCTGTTGCTGCTTAAAAGCAAGGCAGTGCTGGATGTGGGAGGCAGGCTGCCTGGTCAACATTGCTCAGAAATTCATCCAGGTTGATGGCCACACATTCATTTGAAAAGGAATTTTTTTTTTTTTAATGAAGTGGCTCTTTAAGAAGCTATGTGGACTGAAGGCTTTTCTAAGCTTTCTGATAGTTCCAAAACTAACTTGAGATATAGTTTTAAAGCTTTCAGGCTTAAGATACTTATTTTGATCAAAGTATTTTTATTCACATATTAAATTCACTTAAGAGAAACCCATTAGTTGTCTGATTTGTATTTATTACCCCACCTCAGACCTTAAAAAGCTAATTATAAAATAAAATATTGGTTGCTATTTCATATGTCAAGTTATATATTCATTGTTTTGTACAAAATAAGACATGGAGATCCAAGATGGTGGCGGAGTAGCTGGAAGCTACACTAACCTCCTCCCAGGACAACACTGGAATCACAACTAAATTATAGAAAAATCATCCTGAATAACCAACAGAGTACTAGCTGGAGAGAAGCCTCATAACCAAGAACATATGGAATACACAACATCACCACAGTGAGACTGGTAGGGAGTGCAGAGGAGATGTGAGAGGGGTGGCTGGGCTGCATGGGCAGCAGCTGAAGTGCCAGAGGGCTATTTCAGCAGTCAGGGGAATCCCCCCTGAGAAGTGTTAGGTCTAAACCCTGGGCTATGCTCCCCAGCCTACAGCATCAGAGCCAAAAAGGAACCCAGATAACATGCAGCTGTGAAAAGCAGCCAGCTTTCTATCCATCAGGGAGAGATAACTGGAGACACAGAGAGCCTCTGAAAGGGCCAATGAACAAAATTGAGTTTGCAGGCACTTACCCAGAGCACTGGTAGAGGGAGGGCAGAATGAACTAGAACCATGAGAGGAGAATCTGAGGTTGGTGGCTCTGGAAAGAGAGTTGAAGGGTTAGCTGACAGGATCCATGTGCTGAGTCATTCCCCATACTGCAGAGGCCATCTTTCTCGGGCATAGCACTCCCCTCCAAGTAGCATCAATCAGCCTGGGGGGAAGCAATAGCCCCACCACAGGAATCCCTCTCACCCTGCCCTGTGGAACTTAAGCTGGGCTGCAGAGGAGTACAGCTGAAGACAATTTCAGTGTTTAAGCCTGACAGAAAGCCTACAGGCAGAGGCAGATCTCTGGGAGCTTTGAGACTTTAGCTGACCCTTCCCTGGGCCCGGTGCTGGTAAAAGCTGGGCTTGGTGCACAGCCTGGTTCTTTCTGCACATACCCAGGCGCAGCAGAGGGATCCACAAGCTGTGGATCACCGATAGCTTCAAATAGGTTGCCCAGGGCCAGTCACAGGCAGCATGTGACATAGGGTTGCATCAGAGTCTTTGCAGATCTACCTAATACACAGAAATAAACACACAGAGTCCACTAAAATGGGAAGACAAAGAAACAGGCCCCAAGTGAAAGAACAGGAAAATTCTCCAAAAGAAGAACAAAATGAAATGGAGGCAAGCAATTTATCAGTTATGGAGGTTAGAGTAATGGTTATAGGGATAGTCAACAGCATGAAAAAAGACATAGCAAACATAAGAAAGGAGCAGTCAGAAATAAAGAGTGCAATGTCTGAAATAAATAAAACACTGGAAGAAATAAACAGTAGGTTAGATGAAGAGGATTGATTCAGCAATTTGGAAGATAAAATAGAAAAAAATCACCCAAGCAGAAGAGCAAAAAGAAGAAAAAGAATTTAAAAAATGAGAGTTTAAGAAACCTTTGGGAAAACATGAGGCGTAACAACATCTGCATCATGGGAATACCAGAAGTAGAAGAGAATGAGCAAGGGGTCAAGAACCTATTTGAAGAAATAATGATCAGAACTTCCCTAATCTGGTGAAGGAAAGAGGCACATGAGTCCAGGAAGCTCAGAGCCCCAAACCAATTGGACCCTTAGAGTTCTATACCAACACACATCATAATTAAAATGGCAAAGCTTAAAGACAAGGAGAGAATCTTAAAAGACACAAGAGAAAAGCAGTTACCGTGTTTTTTGGACTATAAGACATACTCCCCCCCCCCCAAATTTGGGAGGAAAATGGGGGTGTGTCTTAGAGTCCGAATGTAGCTTACATTTACATTGGTGAAATATTATGTTATTTATGTTATTAAATATTTTACCATATTTCTTGCTTCAAATTTTTTTTTCCCTATTTTCCTTCTCTAAAACCTAGGTGCATCTGAACAATATGGTAGTTACCTAAAAGGAGCTCCAATTAGACTGTCATCTGATTTCTCAACAGAAACATTTCAGGCCAGAAAGGACTGACATGAAATATTCAAGTTAATGAAAAGCAAGGTCCTAAAACCAAGGCTACTTTACCCAGCAAGGCTATTATTTAAAATTGAAGGATAAATAAAGAGCTTCCCAGACAAGAAAAAGCCAAAGGAATTTGTTATCACCAAACTAGCACTGTAACAAATGTTAAAGGTCTGGCTTTAAGAAGAAGAAAAAGAGAAAGAAAAAAGAGAGGAAAATAGTTTTAAAAAAATGGCAATGAATACATATCTATCAATAATCACTTTAAGTGTAAATGGCTTAAATGCTCCAATCAAAAGACGTAGGGTAGCTGAATGGATAAGAAAACAAGATCCATATATATGCTCTCTCTAGAAGACCTACTTCAGGTCAAAAGATACACACAGTCTAAAAGCAAAGGGATAGAAAAAGATATTTCATGAAAATGGAAAGAAAAAAACAGCTGGGGTAGCAGTACTTACATCCAACAAAATAAATGTTAAAACCAAGGCTATTGTAAGAAACAAAGAAGGACACTACATAATGATAAGGGAACAATCCAACAAGAAGATGTAACCCTAGTAAACATTTACACACCCAGCATAGGAGCACTTAAGTGTGTAAAGCAAATCTTGATGGACATACAGGGAGAGATCGACAGAAATACAATCATAATAGGGGATTTTAACTTCCCACTGACTTCAATGGATAGATCTTCCAGACAGAAAATCAAAAAGGAGACAGCAGCCTTAAATGACACATTAGATGAAATGGTTTAATAGATTCTACAGAGCATTTCAGCCCAAAGCAGCAGAATATATGTACATACTTTTCAAGTGCACATGGAACGTTTTCTACTATAGACCACATGTTAGGACACAAAACAAGTGTCAGTAAGTTTAAGATTGTAATCATATCAACCATCTTCTCTGATCACCATGCTATGAAACTAGAAATAAATCACAAGAAGAAAACTGAAAAATATACAAAAACATGGAAGCTAAATGACATATTATTAAACAATGAATGGGCCACAATGAGATCAAAGAAGAAATAAAAAAATACCTTGAAAAAAATGAAGATGAGAACACAACAACCCCAAATCTGCGGTAAACAGGGATAAGAATCCTAAGAGGGAATTGCATAGCATTACAGGCCTATCTCAAGGAACAAGAAAAAGCTCAAATAAGCAATCTAGCTTTACACTTAAAGGAACTTGAAAAAGAACAAAAACTCCCAAAGTGAGTCGAAGGAAGTTAATAAAGATCAGGGAAGAAATAATTAAAATAGAGTCTGAAAAACAGTAGAAAAGATAAATGAATCCAAGAGTTGGTTCTTTGAAAAGATAAACAAGATTTATCTTTTAACCTTTAATAAACCTTTAACTAGACTCATCAAGAAAAAAAAAAAAGAGAAGACCCTTTTCTTCTCCTTCCGGAATCCCTATGATACAAATATTGTTACATTTCATGTTGTCTTGCAGCTGCCTTAAACTATCTTCGTTTTTTTTAACTCTGTTTTCTTTCTGTTGCTCTGACTGGTAGTTTTGTTGTACTTTGTCTTCCAACTCACTGATTCAGTCCACTGCTTCATCTAGTCTGCTTTTAATTACTTCTAGTGTATTCTTCATTTCAGATACCACATTTTTCATTTCCTCCTGGTTCTTCCTCATAGTTTCTATGTCCTTGTTCATGCTTAGGTAATCCTCATTAAGTTCCTTGTACTTCTCACTGAGTTCCTTTAGTGTCCTTATAACTGTTACTTTGAACTCTATGTCTGATAATTGCTTGCCCCAATTTCATTTAGCACTGTTTCTGGGGATTCTTCCTTTCCTTCCAATTGGGGGTTGTTTCTTTGTCTCCCCAGTGTAGGTGGCTCTTTTTGTTTGTTTCTGCATATTAGATTGATCTGCTTTGACTCCCTGTCTTTGTGGGGTGTTCTTCTGTGGCAGGAGTCCTGTGGGACTCAATGGTGCAGTCTCCCTGAAGTCCTGAGCTGGATGCTCTTGGGATGCCCTTTATGCAGTTTATGTGGGCTCTTTTGTTGTTACTGTGTTTCGATTATTGTTGGCTTGTTCATTGTTGGGGTCTCCCCTCTGGCTGGCTGAGAGTCACACCCCTCACTGCGTCTTGTATGTTGTTGTACAGGAGCTTTCAGAACAAAACAAAACAACCCAGCAAACAAAACCCACGCCAGCAAAAATACCCGCAACTACTACTGTGATATTAACAACAAATGAGCTAAGATTTATAAAGGAGGAAAGAGAATAAGAGTATTATACAAAAGGAAAAAGGAATAAGAAGTGGCTAATGGAGACAAAAAAGATTTTGAGAGGGTAGGAGGAGGAGAAATAATAAGAGTGGAGAACAGAAACAAGGTGAAGAAAAGGAGAAAATAAAATGTACCACACAAATAAAATAGGGAGAAAATAGGACTAACTGAAGTAAGACAAGGGAAGAATACAATATGAGTTTTTGGAGAAAAAAATAGTGAGAAAATAGGAACCAAACTGAAGAAAAACTACCACCACAGCAATATCCATGACAAAGGAGCAAAGATTGATAAAGGTGGAAAGAGAATAATAATATTATAACAAAGAAAAAAAGAAAGAAACGATAAAAAAGATTGTGAGATATCTAAAGGAAAGAAAACTGATTTTGAGAGGATAGAGGGGGGAGAAATAATAAGTAGGGTTTAGAAACCAGGCTAAGAAACGCAGAAAATAAAGTTTAAAACAAAAATAAGACAGGGCAGGAGGAAGGCAAAATGGAGTTGGACAGGGGAACAGTAAAATATGAGATTTAAAATTTGAAAAAGTGAACACCTAGGGAGAGAATTGAAGAAATGCAACAACAACCCCAATATCAATGGCAACTGAGCAAATATTAATAAAGGTGGAATGACAATAAGGATATTATAAGAAAGGGAAACAGAATGTGAGATGACTAATGGAAAGAAAGATGGTTTTGAGAGGAAGGACGGAGAAGAAATAGTAAGAGTGAGGAATTGAAACAAGGCATAGAAAGGGAAAAAGAAAATGTAACACAAAAATGAAGAGAAGGATGAAGGCAAAATGGAGTAAGAGAAGGGAAGAGTAAAATACGCAATTGGAATTAAAACTAAAATAAAAATAAAATTAGTAAAAATAAATATATATAAAAAATAAAAATAGTGAAATAATAGGAACAAAATTGAAGACAAAGAAACAATGTTCAAAATCTATGCAGGAGAGAAAAAACACAAATAATGAAAAAGGACGAGGTGGAATTCATCTTAGCAGAACCTCGTGTTTGTTGGTTTACTGTCTTCTTCAGGATCCATGCCTGATATTAGCTGGTGTCCCAGTCTAGCTTTAAGCAGCCTGTTTGAGGCTACAAGAAATCTACAGTCTTTGGCTGTCTCCTTTGAGCTGGGCCGGTCCCTGTTCTTCTGCCCTGCTGGCGTTTTTTCAGCACAAGGCCCAAGGGTGGTTTATCGAACAGCACCACCTGTACCTCCTCCATCTGCGTCTGGAGGGAGCCTCTGGTGTGATCAGGAGGGTGGGATCCCTGATCAACCCCCAGGAGGCGCTGTTCAGCCTTCAGGAAGGTGGTGGGTGTGTTTCCTGGCACTGTGCCACAAGTGTCGGTCTGTCCAGATTGTTTTTACTACAATCTGGAGTAAAATTAGTTGCTGAAAATTAGCTGTCTGTTCATGTGAGACCAATCTGTGTAAAAGGGTCAGCTGTTCCCTGACCCTGGCAGCGCTGTGTGAGAGCTGAGGCTGGATGGGACCCTGAATAACTCCTGCTGGGCCAATTTCTAATCTCTCTGCTCAGCTGTTCAGCAGAATAGGACCTGAGGAAGAGCCAGCATAGTGTCTGATAGAAGTTTAGAAAGGGCTCCTTTGGAGATTCTCTTTCTTTCCCCTAAGGATATGTGCCTGACAAGGGCAAGGGTTTCTTGAGTCTGGCCTTGTGGAGTCGGCAGTCCTGCAGGTGGGGGATGGGCACACCTTCCCTTTCCCAGAGGTTTGTATTCCGGGTTTGGCTGGCCCTGCCTGGTTACAGAGAATTTCAGGTGCTCAGCTCTAGCCAGTCCAGTTCCTGGCTCACTGTCCTCACAGGAGGCTCAGACCCAAACCAGCGCACAGTTCCCAGCAGTCCCTTCACCGTGCAGCCTTCTACTCTTCCTGGACAGATGGGTTTAGTGAGCACCAAGCACGCTTTGAATATGGCCTCTTTGCTGGCAGGGCAGCTGCGTGCCTATAGGAGTTCCCTCTTCTTCTCTTCTACACCTCTTCTCCTACCCCACTGCACCTTCGAGCCACTGCCAGCTTTCTGCACACTCCACCTCCCCAAAAGGCAAAAAGTCTTTCTCTGTCAGGGCTGGCCACAGCATGCTGGTGCCTCTGACAGTCTTAGGAGCCACAGTTTCTCTCCTGGACTCTCCCTGTTGGCGCTGCAGTGACGGACGTGCTGCTCGCTGTGTGTGTGCAGCCTGAGTCTCTCAGATTCTGCACATCTTCCCAAATCTCTCCTAGTTAGGGTTGGGTGTTTGCTGTGTGGGACCAGAGGCCCTAGCTCCAGGAGGGGCAGGAGCCACCAAACTGTACTTTCCTCTGCTCTCTCCTTTGCTTCAGGCAACTCCTGTGGGGTATTTTTCCTTCAACTTGTAAAACCCCTTACTGGATGGTGCAAAGCCTCCTCCTACTCTTGGCTTCAAAAATTCTTATCAGCTAAGATTCCATTGACTGTTCAGGTCACTTGTCAGAAAATCAGTTGAAAATCTGTGCTGGGGGCACAAGCAAGTGGGCTCAGCTTCCACCTACTTGGCCGCCATCTTCCAATTCAGTGTGTTGCTCTTAAGAAGAAAACATTTCTGAGAATTTTTCCTAGAGAAAGTTATTTGACAAATACAGCTAACTTTGCCTTATAGAGCTATTTTTTCTCATTTTTTAAAAATAAGGATGTCTACAAACAAAAGAGATATCTGATATTACAGATATCCATTTGCCTGAACAATTTAACACCTTTCTCCAGGTTTATACTTATTAATCTTTATTTCATGAAATCAAGCAAGAGAATGAAGTGATATCTCTGTGATATTAATTGTATAGATTCATTTCAAATGGTTGCTTTGCTCCTCTCTTTTTGGAGTCTCCTTATCTTGCCAACATGACCTTCTTTTCAGTCTACTATTATCTGAAAAATAGCCTTCGTTAGTCTTTGGAACTTTTCCACTCTCCTTGGCCTCCAATGTTTTTACCATTGTTCAGACTTTTAGCTTTTCTCCCATAGAAATAAAGGAGTATATTTTTTACAAGTCTCAATGTACTTGCCAAAATACAATAGCAATTGTTAGCTAATCATTATTGTGTATGGAGCAGACAAAAGCCCTTTAAAATGAGAGTAGGCTTGTTCTCTAGCAACAGTAATTCAGACCCAGTTTTATCCATTATTCCATGGCAGCACCTGAGGCTGAAACTTGATTTGAACTTCTGTTAAGAGATGAGAAAGAAGTAAATGAACATTAGTGAGAACCTTTTGACTGGGTGGGAATGAGTATGAAATTTAGTAAAATGAGATGCTGACAAAGTGTCATGGGTAGTTCCAGTCCCTCTTTTCCCATTCCCACCCCCAGTGTGGCATCTGTGGCCTGGTTTTGATAGATCTGCCCATGTGCAGTGTGGACATTTGTTATGTTTTGCAGCCCTGCAGAATCTTCTGAAAAATCTTTTTTTTTTTGAGACTTTTTCATAATATGAATTCATCCTACCCCAGTCGAGAGTAGAATACTCACTTTTCCAGACTCCCTTGCTACTGGGTGCAGTCATGTGACTGGCTTAGCCAATAAGATACAAACACAGGAGAGATTTCTGAGTGAAGTGGCAGGAGGAAGCAAGCTGGGCGTGGAGTCTGTTTTCTGGGAGTATGGTGGTAGAGACCTCTGGCTTTTGGGGACAGCTGTGTGTGGGGGAGTCCTGATGTTCAGAGCCTAATCGGTGACCAAGCTGCCCTTGTCCCAGAGGCAGTGGACCATCACTGGGACAGTTCTGAATTGAGTTTTCAAGTTATTTCTTCTGGCATAGCCTCTTAGTCATCATCTTGAATATGGTTTATACATGTACACTTTGAATGATTAGCACAGGCAAGTTAAATAACACATCCATTACCTCACACAGTAACTTCTTTTTGTGGTGAGAACACTTAAGATCTACTCTCTTAGCAAATTTCAGGATACAGCACAGTGTTGCTAACTGTAATCAGCATGCTATGCACTGGATCCCTGGCACTTGACATCTTACAGCTGAAAGTTTTACCCTTTAACCAACATCTCTCCCTTTCCCCTTCTCCCAAGCCCCTGGCAACACCATTCTACACTCTGATTAGAGGAGATTGAGTTTTTCAGATTCCACCTGTAAGAGAGATCATAAAGTGTTTGTCTTCCTGTGTCTCGCTATTTCACTTACATAACATCCTCTGGGTTCATCCATGTTGTCATAAATGGTGGGATTTCCTTCTTTTGGGGGGGGGCTCTTTTATGGGAATTGGTGTGAGAAGAATCTAAACAAGATTCCACAGAGTTTTACCAAACAATGGACTTGGACATATGTCTAATTATGGCAATTATAACACAGCCATCTCACTCGAGACAGGCATGGTCTTAGCTAAGGGAGGGAGCAAGAGTCGAAATACCGTCTCTGACTCTGGGACCTTTGGAATCACTGATTTCTTAGATTCTATCCCTGATTTGCCAAGCTTTCATGTGTTGCTGTGCAGAAACAGGCTGATCGTGGAAGACAATTTGGGAGTTATGTGTTTCTGTGGTTTAAGTTAATTTTCTGAAGTATGAGGCTTTCTGCCTCTTACCTAATACCATCATGCTGTTATGCTGTTTTCTGGTTTTACCCTTGGGTCTTGCCCTGAGTCTGTTGCTTTGAATCCTCCACGTGAGGGGATGTCTGCTCTGAGTTGTCAGAAAAACCATGCACATCACTGATCACACTTTGTGCTACACGGCTCAGCAGTTGTGCTGGGCTCTGTGCCTTGTTGCTGTTCTCTTTGATGGGCCCTGCCAACCTGAGCTGCTCTTAGATTCTCTTCCTGGGCTTCATTTTCTTTTTTAAAGTTGTCTGCCTTCCTTAGAGTGTGAGTTGCTTGAGGCAGGAATCCTGTCTTTTCTGCTCCTTTGTTCTCAGGCTCAAGAACAGTGCTGGACACATTCGCAATATTTATGAAAGCCTCAGAAGCCCTGGTGCCCTGAGGGAACCCGGTCTTGGCTGTGCAACCCCAGAGATATTGACATTACCTGACCATATTTCTGGTCTTTTTAGCTCCCTTGGCCTCATTGACCAGTAACCAAACCTATCCCTTTGGTCTCCAAATAAGACCTGGTTGTGTTTTCCGGTGTCATGTCTGTGATCCCTTACAAACACCTCACGACCCCTTTAGCTAAGGCTCCTTAGGGTATTGAGGGAGCTCCTTTGGCCTTTAAGGGCCTGTGCTTATTTGGGGCCCTAAGGTACAAGATTCCTTTCTCTAAGGCGTTCTTTCTTTTCTTCTTTTTTTCCAAACAGGTTCTATTTCTTCCACCGCTATGGGGCAGTAGACAAAGTAGTTGCTCTTAGTATAATTTAAACTCCTGTGCTCCTAGGAAACAAAATAAATATGTTTTGGAATTCTTTACATTGTATCTATCCATACTGGAGTGGATTACATCTGCATGAACTACAAATAATTGAGTGACAAGTAAAATACTTATTGTACCATTTGATTTCACAATTAAAAGTATCTGAATACTTAAGAATACATTCAAACCATGGAATACTAATTTGTGACAGTAAGAAAGAACCTTAAAATTTTTCTTATATCCTATATCAGCCAATGGACTTATATCTAGATTAAATAAAGAACATGTACAACATCATAACAAGAAGCAAAATAACACAGTAAAAATGAGCTAATATTTGAATAGACACTTCAAAAATAAGATATACCAATGGGCCACCATGTTCTGAGAGAAATTAGAAAAATGCAGCTTATAACCATAGTGAAATAACACCACATATCTACGTATGGCTTAAGTGAGAAAGACTGCCCATATCAAGTTCCGGTGAGTACCAGAACTCTTACACTGCTCGTGTGAGTGTAAAATGATACCACTGCTTTAGCAGATGTTTGACACTGCTTTGTCAAAGAGTTAAATGTAGGAGTACACCTGCCGAATGACCCAGCCATTCTACTCTTAGGTAGAATGTACCCAAGGAAAATGAAAACATATATCCACATAAAGACTGGTACTCACATTTGCATGGCAACTTTATTTCTAATCGCCCCGATAGGAATGACCCAAGGGTCCATTACAGGCAATGGGTTAGTTATCCAATGGAAAACTACTCAGCAATAAAAAGGAATCAACTGCTGATACAACATGGATGCATCTCAAAATCATTAGAGGGACATAATGTATGGTTTCACTTATATAAAATTGTAAAAAACGCAGGCTGTTTTATAATAACAAAGCAGCTAAGTGGATGCTTGGGGACAGGGATAGGGAAGGGAGGAATTACAAAAGGGCACAGGAAACTTGAAGGTATAGATATAGATATATGAGGGGGGACCCCAAATTCCCGGAATCATCTTCTGGAGGGCAGACCTCTTGTAATACAGACTTCCCTGGCTAGGTGAGTGTTTTAGGAATCCACCTGCATCAGTGTGCCAGCTGGCATTGTTGTGAGAGGCTGAGTTTGGCTTCAGTGAATTTATCTGAAGACGGAGTTCGTTTGCCCATGTCAGATGGGTTATTTACGAGCACACCTGCCCACATCACCCTAAGTGTTTAGTTTTTGACCAAAATTGTCATGACCCCCATTCCTCACTCTCCCCATTTACTCGACATCACCCTGAGAGAGTTTTGTTTTGTTTCCCTGGATGGAAGAAGTCCTCAAAGGGGAACGTTTTGCTCATTTGGGTGAGGTAAAACAAAAAATGGCAGAAGCACTAAAAGGCACCAAAACCGCTGTTTTGAACAATAGAAAAAAGTCTTGATAGGTGTATGGCATCAAATGAAGAGTACTTTGAAGGTGAATGAAATTTGAACATGTAAGAATAAATACAATTTTTTTTTATAAATAAATTCCATTTTTTTGGTTCCCCGATCATAGAAGTAGATGGAGAGAGGGATGGGGATAGAAATATACAGATATTGTTCTTGTCCAGATTACAATGTAGCACATTTCCCCCTACATTCCTGATAGGTAAATTATGTTTGAAAATTCACTTTCTTTTTCATATTTTCTATGTATATTATTTCTACATAAGAAAAGAGCTTGGTTGCTTGTGTTTGCTACATGGTTCCTGAGTTATTTTTGCAATCCATCATAAACTAGTATTTCATAATTAATGATAATCTTTTATACTTTTTCTCTTACTCAGCAGACTGTACATGCCCATTCACTTTGGGCATACCTTTTCCCCCTGCTTTGAACTGACCCAGACATTCAGTAAAAGTGATGCAAAGAAGAAAAACAGCTCTGTCTGTCTGAGAGGAGTCAACCAATAAAATTATAACTTTAATTTGCAGCCTGACCTTTCTTGTAACTTGTTTGAAATTTCACGATTTCGAAAGAAATAGACTGTTCATTGAAGAATGCGTTGTCCACTTCCCCACGGGAGGTTTTGGAAGCCGAAGCGTTCAGTCTAATAACCTAATGGCTGCAGCAGCATTGCTCTGTGCTGTCCAGTTCACTGCCTGCAAGAGTGGGAACTGGTCAGATCCAATTTCTGTCGTCATCATTTCCAAAGTTGCCTCCTGGTCTTTCCCTGAATTGGAAAATCAGAGTCACGAGATGGTTCGGTGTTTCTCCAACTTTAACGTGCGTACAAGTCACACGGGGATTTTGTTAAAAGGCAGGTTCTGATTCAGTATGTCCAGGGCAGAGCCTGAAGTTCTGCATTTCTAGCAAGTCTGTAAACAACGTTCAAGCTGCTAGTCTAGGGACACATTTTGCATAATAAGGGAATAGATAATACCAAAATAGCATACAACCCTCCTCTCATGTTTTGCCTTCAAAATAAATTTCTCTCTGCCTAGAGATAGCAAGCAACTCACCTTAGAAAATATTTTAAGTAAAACATTTGACCAATGACTGTTTTTTCTAGGTCTTCATTATCAATTAGTCATCTTGAACCATGCTGTCTCATGCTCTTACTCACAATGAGATCTGCCAGGAATAAGAGCTAGTTAAAGGGAAAAGGGAGTGAAGAGATAGGAGATGCTAGAGTCTCTGTCTCCAACCTGCGCTCTATGTGGAATACTAAGATTGTGTTTAAGTGCATGTCAGGTCAGTCTGGATAGTAGATGACACGCTTCACTTCAGTGTTTCAACCATCCCTATATCTGTGCCCTCTTCCCTGCAGTTTTGCAGTGGAGGGGAGACAGGCCTACTCCTGATGCTGGGCTTGGCCATGTGGGCCACACCCAGTAGCCAATGGGGTGATGGCAGATATGATACAGGCAGAGGCTCAGTTTGGACTTGTGTACTGGGACTTTCATCTCCTGCATCTTTACCATTGACATGACGGGACATGGTCAGGTGAGCCCACTGGTCTCAGGAGGAGGGTGAGAGACATGTGGAACAGGACCACCTCTGGCTGAACCAGTGTAAATCCACTCACGCTGCCCAACCCTCGCACACTTGAGATATAATAAATGGTTATTCTTTAAGCCACTACAATTTGAACTGGATTGATATTTACTAGTAACTACCCGATGCACTAGAAAGGAGAACATAGCTAGAGGTGGATGGTATTGAGGGGCAGATTAGAAGCTGGAGATCTAAAACAGGTAGAAACAGACATAGCAGAAGGTCAAAGCAGATAAACAGAATGGAACCCAGGCTAGTGCCAACTACTGGCTTTTCAAATATTTACAGTGCATGCTTGCCTGGGTGGGAGAGATATGTGGAAAAGGATGTAATGGTGGTCTGAAATGGGGTAGATGGACACTGCTTTGAGCCAGCTAGGACCAGACCTGACTCAACAGGATGCTGCTTTTCTCATTGAGCTTTTGACTGCTTGTATTATGGAGAAAAGGTAGACAAAAAAGAAGGTTGGGAGAAAAACACTTAACTGATTACCGTATTTTCTGGACTATAAGACGTATTCACTCCTCTCCACCCTAATTTGGGAGGAAAATGCGGGTGCGTCTTATAGTCCGAATGTAGCTTACCTGGCTCAGTAGGGGTGGGAGGGGGTTGGCGGTGGAGCAGGGTTTTCCCCCTATTTTCCTCCTCTAAAACCTAGGTGCGTCTCATGGTCTGGTGCGTCTTATAGTCCGAAAATGTGGTAATTAACTTTGAGCATGAATTAATTGAATAGCATGCATCTCATGTTGCTTTCTTGCTTGCATTGACAAAGCAACATTTTCTTCCCTCCATGTAAGTGACAGATAATATATGATTGATTTCACTAAATCACTAGGTATGTGGTATTTGGGCTGTAAATCACAGGATGCCACACTCCAGATATAGGAAGTTCTTGAAACTCTTTTAGTCATTGATTTACTGACTCATTCATTCTTTCAAATGTGCTTAAGTTATTTTGTGCCCTCATGGAGCTGACATTCCTGCATGGGAGAAAGACATCAATCATTTGATTACAAATGTCATATTAGAAATGGGGATGTACAATGAATTCTATGGTTGGAAAGAGAGGGAGCTTGACATAGTCTGGGGATCAGCAAAGGACAATTGGCAGGTGCCTGATCAGGCATGACTAGGGTAAGGCTTTTGGATTTTATTTGAAGAGCAATTGAGAGTAACTGAAGGGTTTGAAGCAGGGAACAACATTATCAGATTTGTGTTTTAAGAGATTACTCTGGCTGTAATATGGAGAATGGGTTGGAAAGGGATAAAAATGGGAGATAACTCTTGCAGTGGTCAAGGAAAAAGAAAATGTTGGCTCGGACTGCAATTGTGGTCATAGATTTGGATAGGTCCTAGAGATATTTAGAAGGTAGGATCAATAGTTCTTGGCATTGACTGGGTTATGGTAGGTAAGGAAGGAGAAAGATGGTCTCTGAAGTTTCTGGATTGTAACTACTGGTGGTGCTTTCCATGGAGACAGAGGACTTTGGAGAAAACTGGGTTAGGGAATTGGATCGAGAGTTTAGTTTTAACCCCGATTGGTATGGCTTAATGCATGGAGTACCAGCCTGTGAACCACAGGGTGGTTGGTTTGATTTCTAGTCAGGGCACATGCCTGGGTTGCCAGCCAGGTCCCCAGTAGGGGGTGTGCAAGAGGCAACCTCACACTGATGTTTCTCTCCCTCTCTTTCTTCCTCCCTTCACCTCTGTCTAAAAAAAATAAACAAAATCTTAAAAAAAAGAGTTTAGTTTTATATATGTTGATTTTGAGGTGCTTGTGGATATATCCAAGGGGAAATGTCAAGTAGGCAATTGAGCATGTTGTACTTTAGCTTAGGGGAGAGGCATGAGCTGGGCCAATAAATTTGCAAGTCATTGGCAAATAGATGGTTATGGAAGCTAGAAAAAAAAGAAAGAGTATGAAGCCAAAAGAAAAGGTTGAAGACACACCACTGGGGGAATATCAACATTTAAAGAAGGATTAGTGGGCAAAGAAAGGCAAGAAAGTAAGAGGTAAACCACCAAAATACAGTGCCATGGGAGAAAGGATAGGAGAGCGTGCTCAGCTCTAGCGAACACAGCCAGGAAGATCAGTAAACAGGAATGGCATTTGTTGGATTTAGCAACAGGGACTTCACTAATAAACTTGGCAATAGTCAACTGGCATGATGGAAGCATAAGCCAGATTGTAGTGGGTGAATGAGGGAACTGAAGGTAAGAACATGAAAATGTAAAAGGCTGGTTAGAATAAGAATATATTTTCCAAGCACCCACAATTTCTGTTTTGTGGAGAAGTGAGCCTGATGTGTGGCAGTAAGAAAAAACCTCCTTGAGCTGAGAGAATGTTCATGAATAGTTCAGAAAGTAGACGGTAACGTTACTAGTACAATTATGATCAGCTTGCATTGATTCAGATGTCAATAATTTATGATTTGGATAATGGCTTTGTCCTTGTGTAACTAAGATTAATGAGGGTGATTGCCATATGAGGAAATGATTTTTGGTACATCTTTTTATAAAACTATTGATATGATGACTTCTCTTTCCCATTTGTGTTGGGTATGAAGTTCCATGCAGGAAAAATCCTGACTATTATGCTCCTAACTGTATCTTCAGCAATGACAATAGCATCTAGTACAAGGAAGGGGCTGAATTACTGTTTGTTGAGTGAATGAATTCTAGTTGTATCTTCCTTATTCTAAGAGTTACTCAGAGAAACACAACCAAACCTTGGCAACGGTATTTAAGGCTCCTTCCCCTTCTGATGGTTGGGTGACTCAGGCTTGACAATTTACCAAGAAGTCCAAGTCAGGAAGGTTACTACTGTTCTGGAAAACTCACCATTGAGACGAGCTCAGCATGACTTAGACGAGGCTAGATGGAATTCTCCTTTCTGGAAACCTTGGGTAAACAGCGAGTGAGTGGAATATTACAAAACATAATTGTTTGCATTTGCTAGCAAACCTTAATGCCACACAGACACTGAAGGGAGCGTGCCCAGAATGCGAGTGCATGGAGCTGAATGGTACCTGAGGAGCCCCAGGGGTTTAGAAACCTCTCCTGCAATTTCTCCTCAATGCCAGCAAGGATACGAGAGATGTTGTGTTTGTCTGTAACAAGTGCTCTCACTTTCTACTTAATCAGAATTTGCATTGTTTTCTCATTATGACATTAAAATGCGAATTTTGCCTCCATGTGCTGTGGAAATAACAAAGCCCATAACAGTGGGTTTTATCCATAGCACCTTCCATCTTAGAATCTCTGAGGATCTCATAAACTGATAATGTTTTTTTCCAAATGAGCTATTTTGTAATCACACTCCACATGATTGTTTAAAAGGATTATTCTTGTTTCACCTTTAATATAAAAAGATTTATTTACCAATAGAAAACAGAGTTTACCCAGGAATGTTTGTGTTAACTGCCTCTTGGCTCATCAAGGTCTGTGGAAATTTGAAGACTGAAATGCAAATGTTAGTTTCTAGTTCTGTACATTTCAAGAAAACAAGGGGCTACATTTCCATATTCAAAGGTGATGTTTACCATTCTACCTCAGTGCTCAGAGTGGGGTATAACCTAGGCAAAAAAGAAGAAAAAGAGAAAAAAGAAAAAGATGAAGTGGAGGGAAGGTGCGCATTTGGAGAAGATATGGTCAGAATGGAAAATGCATTTCTCTCCCCTCCCTGCCCTACCATTTAGGATTAGGATTGGTTTTCAGTTTTCTCTTATCCAGTACTCCTGAATTTTCACCACATCCTGGACACAGATACTTTTGTGTTTTGTTTTGATTACATTAATCAGGTGTTGTCTTGCTCAAGAAATCACGCCACTGGAGGATTTTTGTGCCTCTTTTATTGCCTTAGTCACTGCCTGGTGCTTGTTGGTATTTTCCTGACAATATTCAGATTCCTTTGAGGTTAAAAATTATGTAATACGATGCTCACAGGTTTCTCTTTCCTCATCCTTCTATTGACTTTGTACCAAGACTTTACACTGTGTGTGTTAAAGCTACATTTTTTTTTTACTAGCCATATTTGGTTACTTTTCCATCTGAAATCACTTTCATTTCAGCACTGAAAAGACTAACTCTTTAAATTAAGATTGGCAAACTTTTTCTATAAAGGTCCAGAGAGTGAATATTTTAGGCCTATGGGATATAAGGTCTCTTGCAAATACTCAGTTCTACCATTACAGTGAAAAGGCTGCCATATGCAACATGTAAGTGATTGGGTTATAGGTTGTGTGCCAATAAAACTTTATTTATAAAACCATATGGTAGGCTAGATTTGGCCTGTGGGTCATACATAGTCTGCCAGCCCCTGTTTTAAATCATAGTTCCCACAGTTTCTCCATTTTCCTACTGCTGGGCTCTAATGTCCCTTATGATGATTCCACCTTACTTTGCCACCCTTTCCACATATTCAGGAGGGGATCCCAAAATTTTTTAGGATAATAGTCTCATCTCAGTGGCCTCATGATCTAGATTTCCCCAGATATCACAGAACTCACTCCGTTTTCTTCACGTCTCTACTCAAATGTCATTTCTCAGTGAGACCTTTCGTACTGGTCAGCATCTAGTTAGAAACAGAAACAACTGTAGGTATTTCAAACCCAGGGACAATTGTAGGTGTTCAATAGAGGGCATTGGTTACAAATGGAAAGGACTGGGGTTGCAGAAGGGATAGGTGGGCTTAAACAGAGCTTAGTGACATCAGGAGGGCTGGAAAAAGAAGGGGAAATAGTGTAACCCAGAACCTGTGCTCACTGAACCACAGAGATGGCTGCTGCCAGGCCCAACACCACCACTGCCTCGCAGGGAGACCAGACTTTTCCCTTCCATTGGTGCTCAGGAGCTAGAAGAGACCTACCTGCTCCTGATGTCACCATGGCCAGAGCCGTTAACTGCTGTGTGGTTGCTGCTCTTGGTATCACTGTCTGATCTTTCCCCACATTCCACTTTGGTAGCTGCAGTCACTTAAACCACTATCAGAAACAAAAAGACTATTACTTTCTTCTTCCTCTTGCCTTCCTGTCTCCCGTTAGTGCCTCCCACTGGCAGAGGGAGCATTGGCAGAATTTAGCCAGCCCTCGCTGCAAGGGAATGTGGGAAATGTAGTTTTCAAGCTTCCAGCCCCCTTCCAGAGTTGACTCAGGAAGGACTAGAATAAAGCAAAAAGACAGTGGGTCAGTAATCAGCATGCCTTGTCCACTCTGTCGAAAATGTCAAGTCTCAACACTTTATTCCTTTTCCCTGACTTGTCTCTCCATAGCTTATATTCCTGCCTAACATGCTCTTTATGTACTTACTTGTCTATCACCTGAATGCAAGCTCAACGAGAGCAGTGATTTTATCCACAGCTCTACCCTCAGTTTTTAGAACAGTATGTGGAATATAGGAGACATTCAATAAATAATTTGTAGAATGAATAAAGGAATCACTGTACAACACCCAAGCACTACACCTGACAAGCACTATGGTTCACAAAGCCGAGTCCTTTCTCTTTCTTGCTTTTTCTCTTCTCTTGTTCATATACATGCATATTATATTTACACTTTCCCTCTAGAAAGCATCTGCTTTGAAACACTGACCACTTTTATTGGCATTGTAAGCCTTTTCAGAGAGGAGACACTACATCTGAGTCCACTTCAGTTATTTGACAAATGTTTCAGTGTCTTTAGAGAGTTTATGGGTTTGCGAGGGATGCTGTAACAAAGCACAATACCACTGAATGGGTGGCTTACACAACACAAAGTAATTTCTCACAGTCCTGGAAGCTAGGTCTGAGACCAAGGTGTCTGTAGGGTTGGTTCTTTCTGAGGCCCTTGAGGGGATGATCTGTTCCCTGCCCCCGTCCTTGGCTTGTAGAAGGCCATTTTCTCCCTTTGTCTCTTCTTATTATCATTCCTCAGTATGCAACTCTGTCCAAATTTTCTCTTGTTATAAGATCACTGGTCATATTGATTAGAGCTCACCCTAATGACCTCATTTTAATTTAATTATCTCTTTAAAGGTATAGTTTAACCCCCAATATAGTTACAGTTTGAGGTTCTGAGGGTTAGGTTGAAATATATGGATTTTGGAGGGGGATATAACTCAATCCATAACAAGAGTCAAAGCATATTCTTCTCCATGTTCTTTGTGTTGCTGCCTGGGTTTCATCTTTATAATTTTTGACTCAATGCTTACAGGGTTAAGTTGAAAACCTTTTTCACTTTTTACTTTCATGTTTTATTTTTCCTAGTTTCTCCTAAATAATTGAAAGAATATGGTGACATGGTGCATATTGCATTATTTTTCTCAACCAAAAACTTCTCTGCATGTCTTCAGAGGTTGGATGCTCAATAGATTCTTTCCCTACAAGCACTTCATAGAGCTGATTGGGTGAGTTTAAGAACCTGTCAAGAGACTAACCTTCAGCCATTGCAACAAAAATCTTAGGATTCCACTGGCAACGAAAGGGGCTCTGTGCTGTGCCCTGAACTTTAGCCTGGTGATAATAAATGTTTTAGCAAACTGATAATGCAGATTGCATAGCAAGGGCCACCTTGGCTCATGAAATTATATACCACCTTTTGACTGGTGTGACTGGTCCCACCTTTATAAGTTGGTGATCCTTTGGGGAGGACCCTGACCTGGTAGCTGATGGACAAGCTACAAATCTGAGGTAGGGAAAGGTTCAGCAAGGAAGCATCCTCCTTGACCTTGATGTAAATTGAATCTGCCAGGGAACATACAGTTGAGCTCTTATCTTGTCTGTTTGTAGCCTCATTCTATGAACAGCCCACCAGATATCTTTCCATTCTCTCTCTGAATATTGAGTGACCTTGGAAATAGTCTAATCTGTCTTGGCAGATTGAATATAGAGAAAACAAGCAAGAGAGACAGACCTGCTGGTTCCTGCTATTGATCAGTGGCTTGAATGAAAGCTCATTATGAGCTGGAGGAATGTGTCAGACATGTGTCAAGGGTGGAAAACTGAAAACAGACCCTGGCAGAGTGGAGAAGTGATAAAAAACAACACACACACACATTTGTGCACTTGCACACCAGGCAATTTTATGCCTTCCTGAGCTTCGTTTATTATGGTTGCTCGGCCCTTTCTCTCCATTCATGGTACTTTGGAGGCTGCACAAAGAGAGAGAGAGAAAGAGAGAGATACCTTCCTAGAAATGAAGTATCTAGTTAGTACAATGCCCTCATTTTAGAGATGAGTAAGCTAAGGTCAAGAAAGATGAAATGATATCCAAGATCCCACAGGGAGTTGCCAGCAGAGTGCGATGCTCAACTCAGGTCTGACTCAGTCAAAATCCAAACTCTTTTTGCCACATATTTCAGCTTCTGTCTCTGCCTGCATCTGTATCTCAGGGTCCCAGCATTAGGTTTTTCAATGTTGAGGCCCTGGCTCTAGGCTGACCACTATGGCTCCAGAAACATCTCAGAACAGGTGACCTACACACATGGGTTTGAGTCCTGATGCTGCTACTTTTCAGACACATGAGTTTGGGCATGCCTCCTTACCTTCTGAGCCTGACTTTCCTCATTTTAAAAAATGGACACACTAATACGTGTTGCTTCCATGGGATGATGTGTGATTAAAATCAGTCCGTGAACACCATTGTAGGCCCTAGCTATTAGTATTCTCCCAGAGGGGTAACGTCTTACACTGTTCATATCTATTAATACTGTGGCTAGAAATAGTTAATCAGATTGTCCCAGAAACCCCAGAGGGCCAGACCCAGAGTTGTGCGTTGTACTTAGAAGGAGTAGGAGTGGTGTGGGGTTCTATAGAGAAACAAAACAAATAGTGTGTGTGTATGTGTGTGTGTGTAGATAGATCGATTGATTGATTTTAAGGATTTGGCTTATACAATTGTGAGGGATTTTAAGTCCCAAATGTGCAGCCAGGCAGGCTGAAGACCCAGGAAAGAGTTGATATTCAGCCTAAATCTAAAGGCAGTCTGTAACATAGAATGCATTCATCCTCAAGGTCTTTCAATCTTTCCTTTTCTGGGCTTCATCTGATTGGATGAGACTCACCCACATTATGGAGAGTAAGTTGTTTTACTTAAGAATGCCGATTTAAATGTTAATTACATCTAAAAGTTCCTTCACAATAACACCTGGACTGGTGTTTGACATAAAACTGGTGGCCATGGGGCAGGGGGGTGGCTTTATAGCCTGCCACCAGATACAGCTTAATTGTCACTTGCCACTCACTGATAGGGTTTTGATATGAGTCTTCAAGCAATTGATTTATTATGGTCTCTGTGCAAACTAATGATAATCTGTATTTGCAGTCACACCCAGTGCTAGCATCACCACCTCATCCACCTCAGATCATCAGGCATTAGATTCTCATAAGGTGAAGTGCAACCTAGATCCCTTGCATATGCACAGTTCACAGTAGGGTTCTCGCTGCTACAAGAAGAATCTAATGCCATTGCTGATCTGACAGGAGGCAGAGCTCAGGTGGTAATGTGAGCCATGGGGAGTGGCTGTAAATAGCTTTGCTTGCTCAAAGAAATTCACCTCCTGCTGTGTGGCCCAGTTCCTAACAGGCTAATGGGCTGGTACTGGGAGTTGGGGACCCCTGTCCTAAAGTGCCCCTTTTGCTGAGAACCAGACTTACCTTAGAGCCTTGGGAGAAGCCAGGTTCTCATTTTTCCCATATTTGATCAGAGAAAATATAAAGGGAAGGGAGAGGGATGATGCCCCCCACCCCCAGCTACCTCTGTTCTCTATTAGCTTTTGTCCTTCACCAGCTGGATTCCAGATTCCCTTTCCCACTGCCCCCACCCTCTACCAACCAGTGTGAACCCGCCAAAGGTTTATGCAATTGTCAAAGGGTCAAAGACCTTCTCTGTCCTCAGGAGCAAGGAGTCCTGACCTCAGGTTTCCACACAGGGAAGGTCCAACCACAGCCTCAGTGCAGGCGAGTGTCGAGAGAGAAAAGCTGAAATGTATCTCTAGAGGTATACATGTTGCCCAAGAAGTGCCAGGTAGTCCACATGCCACCAATATATCCTGTAAAATGTCATTTTATTTTATTTTTTGCATATTTTTATTGTTGTTCAAGTACACTTGTCTCCATTTTCACCCTACCATGGTCCCCCACCCCACCCATCTCTGCTTCCCACCCTCGAACCTACCCACTTTGGCTTTTTCCATGTGTCCTTTGTACATATTCCTTGATGGACTTTTCCCTATTTCCCCCCATTATCCCTCTCCCCTCTGGTTACTGTCAGTTTGTTCTTTATTTCAATGTCTCTTGTTATATTTTGCTTGCTTGTCTGTTTTGTTGATTAGGTTCTACAGGTAGGTGAGATCATATGGTATTTGTCTTTCACGGCCTGGCTTATTTCACTTAGCATAATGCTCTCCAGTTCCATCCATGCTGTTGTGAAGGGTAGGAGCTCCTTCTTTCTTTCTGCTGCATAGTATTCAGTCGTGTAAATGTACCATTGTTTTTTATCCACTCATTTACTGGTGGGCATTTAGGTTGTTTCCAACACTTGGCTATTGTAAATTGTGCTGCTATGAACATTGAGATGCACAGGTTCTTTTGAATTGGTGTTTGAGGATTCTTAGGGTATAATCCCAGCAGTAGTGCTTCTGTTTGCAGATGACATAATAGTATATGCAGAAAATCCTATACACTCCACCAAAAAACTATTCCACCTAATAAGTGAATTTGGCAAAACAGTGGGATACAAAGTCAATATTCAGAAATCAAAGGCATCATTGTACACCAACAATATCAGAAACAGAAATCAGGAAAAAAAAATCCCATTTGATATAGCAACAAGAAAAATAAAGTACCTAGGAATAAACCTAACCAAGGAGGTAAAAGACCTGTCCTCAGAAAACTACACACCATTGAAGAAAGAAATTAGGGAAGATACACAAAAAATGTCATTTTCTTTAAAGGTCACATGCGTCATTGATTTCTGATGTTTTGTATGTGTAGCAGATTTCAAACAACAATTGCTTATATGATAAGTGGATGGTTTAATATGGGAAGCAGTTTTGGGCATTCTTGTCAAATGGGAGAGAAAGGGACATTTTCTTTAAGAATGTCACAGTATATAAGCTATCAGTGATAATTCAGTGTATTTAGTATTGCCTTTGTCCCTAAAGTTATCTGATGTCTGCGTGTTATAATTCACCCTGCCAAACACAGGCATAGAACTTGAACAGTAGGTGGGCTCTGCCCACAAGGGACTCAGTCTATGAGAAGCAGACATTATTAGGTGACTGTTATAAAGTATGACAGGTACACAATCCAGGTGAGTAGGGGAATTGAAGAGAGCCATAGAAGGGCACCTAACTGGTTCTGGGAGGCCAGGGAGGACTTCCAGGTAGAGGCAATGCCTCAGCCAACCGTGAATGGTGGGAAGGAGATTGTCAGGTGAAGGCAGATATAGAGGATGGAGGAAAGAGCATCTAGAAGTGGGGTCACACTTATAGCAGTGATTCTTACTAGAGACAGTTTTGCTCCTCAAATGTCTGAAGACATGTATGATACCAGGATGGGTACTACTAATATATAGCAGTCAGATTCTGCTGCTTGCGAACAGTATCTTTGATATAGGCTAAGAAGTTTGTACTTTATTAAGTAGGAAAGGAAGGCTCATTAAAGGATTTTTAGAATAGGGGATTATTATCAGACATGCAGAAATAATCCACAGGGATAGACATAAAACAGCATAAGAATGATGTATACTGAGACGTGTATCAGAAACGAGTCACAGAGCCATATTCACCTTCCTTGTACTGGAAACAAGGGGCCGAAAGTGGGTTTGAAATATCTGCAAAGAAATCACAGAGCCAAAAGCAAGGAGTCCCAGAAAGCAAGGTAAATTTCATTTCAGGCAGTCAGAAGTACATTCTTCTTTAATCTTGGAGGTTTCAGATTTGAGAACTATAATTTCACGGGACCAGAGAACATTCCGGTTATGTGTGATATTCCATTATTTGGCCGCAGAAAATCAGTTTGTGTGTGTGTGTGTGTGTGTTGTCTGTGGTGGTTGTATTTCCCCAAATAATCCAGTTCTATCAAAAATCAGCAGGGCTCAGTTTCTGGTGAGGACCCTCTTCCTGACTTGCAGACAACTTCCTTCTTGCTGTGTCCTCACTTGGGGTGAGGGAGAAAGAGAAAGAGAAGATGGGAGAGAGGAAGTGGGAGAGAGGGAGGAGGAGAGGGAGAGAAGGAGAGGGCAGGAGAGAGAGAGACAGAGCAGAGGGACAGAGACAGAGACAGAGGGAGAGAGGGAGGGGAGAGTGCACTTAGGGGTTTTCTTACAAGGACACTAATCCTATAGAATCAGGGCCCATCCCTATGACTTCATTTAACCTTATTTACTTCCTTAGCAACCCCATCTCCAGATGCAGGCACATGAAGGATTGGGGCTTCAACATGCGAGCTTTGCAGGCTTCACAGACATTCAGTCCATAAGAGCACAAAGCCTCATTTGTTCACAGCAGGAATGTTCAATGTCTATTGAGTGGTCATTAGCATTGCAGAGCAGCGGATGTTCAGGTGCAACTCTTTCTGACCTGCAACAGATGGCAGGGATGCAGATAATCAGTCCTTCTTCAGGTTTCTACTCAAATGTCACCTCCTCCGGAAAGCCTTCCACGTACTCCTGGTTGAGTTTGGCTCCTCTGTTACTAGCTTTCATAGGACTTTAATCTACCCCTTCATTACATTGGGATCTGCTTGTAAGTAATTAATACCTAACTTCCCTCACCCTGAGCCTGTAAGTAAGGTTTCCATTTGAAGAATACAGAATTGGTCTTGTATTTCTATGCTATCCCCATCCTGGGCACCCATTTGTGAAATAAATTAATGAATGCTCAAAATTCAGATGCTAGCCCACTTCAGCAAGCTGACACAGAGACTGTTTGACATCAGCAGGGGTCTGTACCCTGACAAAGCAAAAAGCTTTAATCGTGGTAGAATAGGAAAATGAAAGCCCAAACCCAGGTGGATACTTTAGGTCAACATGGTTGGGCAAGATACATGCTGGGGCTCTCAGAGGCCTAGGGGTTTTTGTCCACTGGGCTAACCTCAGGCTGCACCCAGAGGAGCTGCTGGGGTTGCAGGCAGTCTGCCGCTCTGTCAGGACGGCGGCTCTGCTGCCAGCTCTGGCCAGCTGGCTGAGAAGACATCGGGGTTTCCATTTTGGGAGGGCTGAGGTAGATGGTGTGCATCTCTGTTGTGCCACCAAGATCCTGTGTCTTGGGTTGTGTTTACTTTTGTCTTTTCTTATCACCCTCCCAGTTCAAAACCCACCCTTTTGTTCCCCTGCTCCTACTGCTCAGTGGAGGGACTCAACAAGTATTTGCTGAATGGGATGGAGTGGATGCATTGACTTCGACAGGAAGGTTGAAAGCTTCCCTAGGATTCCAAATCAGTAACACGTGAATATCTTCCTAGGATGCCTCATTGGACCCAACTCCTGTTTTTGCAGTCCTCCCATTTTTGGACACACCTTCCAAAGAACACATAGAACCCACATCTAGACCTTAAAGGAAGGAATGTCACCAAGCAATGGTTTTCAGATGTTACTGTGCCGTCAGGATAATCTGAAGAACTGGTTAAAAATAGACTCCTGGGTCCCACCCCCAGAGAATCTTATTCAGCAAACCTGGAATGGAGCCCAGGTTAAGTGCCTTTTGCACAAGCACTTGGGTGACATGAGGCAAGCTGTCTGTGAACTACACCTAGAACAGTTAGCACACTCTCACCTGAGGACCCACGTGAAGTGTAGATTTGTGTTCAGTGTCTGTGGAGGGAGGCTGGTATCCTGCACGTCTAACAAGCTGCTAAGAGGCAGATGCTGCTGGTCCATGCACCATGCTCTGAGTAGCAGTGACATAGAAAGGTACTAATGTAACAATTGAGTTAGAGCTCTGCTGTCAGGTGGTCACAGATTTGAACCCAACTTCAGCACTTGGTGACCAGCCTTTTCCAGTCCCCGAATCCTTGTGTCTCAGATGGGAGCTAGTGCAGAAATTAAATGTGACCATAATACAGTAGTAAGTCCTTATTAAACTTTGTTGAGAGGTTTTGCAACTGTAAGCGAATCATACAATGAAACCAATTTTACCATAGGCTAATTGATATAAACAAGAGTTAAGTTCTTACAGCATCTCATCAATGTTATAATGAAATGACATTGATTGAAACAATGTTTTTCGAAGACCTGCTGTATATATAAAGCATTCATTATATCCCTTGACATGCCATTAGTTCTTCATGAACCTCATTATGTTATTAGTAATAAATCCTGCTAACTCAATGCAAATTAGTCAGAGACGTTTGTTTTATAATACCTGTCATTTTTTCCCACTCATTTCTTTTCTATGAGGATTCAGGCCATTTTTCCAGTTTTATTATACGATGTATCTGGGAGGGAAGGAAAATTAGACAGCCCCCTTACCAGATCCCAGCCTGTGCAGGGCTCTGAACATAACACGTTCTGCTAAGACGTTGTCACATTAGTGAACATCAAAACATCTGGATAAGGGGCTAATTCATCTCGTCTGGCTCCAGATGTCAGCCATTATATTTACGGAGTAGGTGCACCCAGAGCTGGGTAGGTGAAATTCAGAACTGAAAGGCCCCCAGTGAAATGTCAGCCCAGGTGGGCTGTTGGACATCTTAGAAAACAGCAACCTGTGGATTGGCTGAATTGCTTGAATTTTAGCTACTTGTTGCATATATTCTCAGTGTACCTAGTGATGTAGTAGTCCACTGTTCTGTCCCAAATTTGTCCAGAGCATCTTTAAGGTTTTTCTTGAAAAAAGCAAAGGCCATGAGGGGAGAGTGTTTACTCAATGGGGGAATATTGTGGCATAATAGGTAACCCTTCAAAATCTGTCTTCACTCACACCTGGGTTCAAACCCTGACCCCACAGCTTTATACTTGTGTTACTTAGGTTCTCTTGCTTAACCTCTTTGAGGTCCATTTTCCTCAGAGTGCCATGCTTTGGACTTCCCTTATCAGGTGTTGGTGACCTTAATGTCAGGCGTCAAGCTGTGGTCCCTGCAGGTGAGCTGTGATGGTTTGAGCCATAGTTGGACTCATGGCATAAATTCACATTAAAGTTTAATTTTTATGTAGCCTGCCAGTGTAAGAGTGAAAAGAATTTCTGAGGATGTTTATTTTCTTTTAAGACTGTAGTGTATGTGGGCTCCCTTAGTCATGTGGTAACTCTTTGGAAATAAAAGGTAAAGGTTTTGTAGATGATATAGGGTATTGCAACTTTCCAATACAAGAAAAAAAAACCTCTTTTACATATGATATTGCGTCTACTCATTGGCTCATTATTCTGCCCCTGTTTTTCAGATGAGAAGCTGAGACACAGAGATAGCAAATATCTTCTCCAAGGATCATCAGGGAGGGAGTGGTACTGTGGAAATTGCAATCCATTTAATCTGATTCCAGAGAATATGCCTTGAAATGGCTTTTTTTCCCAGGCCTCACAATTCCTTCTTACAAGATAATAATTTTTTGATAATGAAAAAAGAGTTAATGAATCCAGTTAATTTCAGGAGCAGAAATTTATCTTTCTGCCTCTAGTAACCTGATGAATTCGAGATTATGCGTGAAAAATTATATTTATGTTATAATGTATGTGCATATTATTGGCATTACAGTCAATGCTTAATTACAATTAATTTCTTTTGTCCTGATTATTTGGAAATGCCCACATCTACAGGAAAAGCCCTTGTGATTCCAACCGTAAGAGCCAGTTTTCATGATTTATAATCCCCAAATGGTGTGTCTGATGAGCTAATTAAAGAGCAAAACTACAAAAACGTGCTTCATCTTATAAAGTCTGGGTCCAACAGAAAACCTACCTGCAACCACTTCTGAATCCCATTCATAGCATGCCTTGATTGATTATTGATTGATTCACTCATTTGCATTCATTTCTCTCTCTCTTGACAAATCTCATTTTCATTTTTTCCATCTTCCATAAATACCTCCAGCTTGAAAGAGTAGATGATTACCTCCTTCCAGACGCAGGAAGCTTACATTTTTACAGCTCTGTGGCTTTTCTTTTCTTTTTGCATCTCTATGACACAGGGCTGCTCATGCTGACTGCTAGCTAGCTGGTGGGTGCATGAAATGGGTTTCAATTTCATAAATACTCATTGGAGCTTCTATTCTGTGTTGGGGCCATACTGGCACAGAAAATACAGAGGTGAGTAAGATGATGGTGACAATAATGATCGTACCTGTTATAGACCAAATTATGTCTTCCCCCAAGATTCGTATGTTGAAGTGCTAATCCCCAATGTGACTGTATTTGGAGATGGGGCATTTAAGGAGGTAATTAAGGTTAAAAGAGGTTATAAGAGCAGGGCCCTAATTGAATAGGACTGGTACCTTATAAAAAGAAGAGACCGGAGATCTCTCTCCATGTGTATTCAGAGGCAAATCCCCATGAGAACCCCATGAAAGGTGGAATCTGCGGGCAGGACGAGAGGCCTGACCAGCAATCAACCCTGCAGATGCCTTGATCTTAGACTTCTACCCTCCAGAAGTGTGAGAAAATAAATGTCTGCTGTTGAAGTCTCCCAGTCTGCAGTATTCTGTTATGGCAGCTTGAGCTGACTGGGCCAGTAGCCACAGCTGCTAACTTCTCTTGAGGGTGCGTTCTGAGCCACTGGGTTGGACACTGGGGATCAATAGGGACAAATAAGCCACGGCCTCTGTCTCTAAGGAACACACCAAGTGTACTAGGAGGTGAGAATATCTATGGAGTCCAGTCCCAGAGTGTGGAATGGGCCCGGCCAGGTAGAGAGAGGCGTGGGATGGAATTCACACAGGGGAATCTGGTTGGTTTGGAGGGGAAGACGGAAAAGAGCTTTTTACAGCTCAGTGTTTAAGCTCTTGGCATCTCTGTCTGATCTTATATCTTAAACTTCCCTCCTGGTTTTGTTCTTCCAGCCACGTCCTGCTTTAAGACAACATGGCTAAGGGATCAGCGATGGCAATGAGTCTGAAAGTTCAAGTGCAGCAACCCTGAGAATTCTATTTACACAGATATCATCTCCAAAGTTTGAAGTATCCCCTTAGAATTTTTATAGCCTGAGGTTTCAGGAAACTGAAATTCACCACTTTGCTTCCTGTCTGAGAAGAAGAAGGGTGGTTATTTTGTTTCGAGTTCTTAGCACAGGCCACAGGATGGAGTTATGATGGGCTAAAAACAAGGCTTGCCTGTGGATGACTTCCTGTGTGATTCAGTGTCACTTTTTCACAGCTGATTCTTCAGACCAGGGTGTGGCACACTGATTCTAGTGGCTTTTGCAGGATCTAGAAAAAGTTGGTAGGAGAAGGTAGGAGAACGTAGGAGAACGTAGGAGAAGGTAGGAGGCTGCCTCCTGGTTGCAAGAGCTAATGCAACAATGAAACAGCTAAATTCATAGATAAAAAGTATAGGTCCAGTAGGGGGAGCTCTCTCATTTAGAAGTCATTGATCCTTGTTCAGAAAGCTTGGGTTGGGTTTTTGTGAATTTCTCTTTCTTAGAATTACAGAATTTCAGAAATAGGAGGAAACCAAAAGTCATCTTGTCCAACCACTCTCAGAGCAGGGATTCCCGCAAGAATCCAGAGCTGTTAACTTGCATCTCTTTGTTTTGCCTCCTTTCTTCTTTTAGAAGTATTTATTGAGCTCCTACTATGTGCCAGGCACTGAGGTTATAGAGATGAACAAGACAGGCTTGTACCCTCCTCTTCTTCTGCTTATGGCCTTGCTTGATTACCTCCCCAAGCTCCTTACTTCTTGAGGAGTCTCCTGTCAATACAGGCTACTTTGAGTGTTCAGCTGTTTTTGCGTCCAGTCAGACGTGATTCCCTCACATCTTGCACCCTTTGATCCTGTTTGTGTGTCAGCATTCTACCTGGCATGTGACAGGCATGGAACCAGGTGGGTCTTCTGGCCCCCAAATGCCCCTCAGATATTTGAAAAAAGTGATCAGGGCGCTTGGAGTCACTTCTTTGACTTTCATCGTTATTTGGTCCTGACTGGATTTTGAACCCTCCCTTTGGTGAGTGAAGTGGGGAGGGAAAAGGCAGGTATGTGTCTTAACACAGACAAGATGTAAAAGTCAGCAAAATTAGACTTCAGCTCCCCTTGTAACATATCTGAGTCCTCTCCTCTCTTCCTAGATGTCCACTTGCTGGGATGGGCCGCATCCAAGCCCTGTCTAATGCATCCGTTTACTAGGAGGTGTTGGAAGTGCACGGGGGACATTTTCCTGGGAGAGTAGCAGTTTACCAGGAAAGCAAAGGACATAACCAGCTGGACCCAGGCAGTGGAATGTCTCCTGTTAGAGAAAATGTCCATCACTGGAGAGAACAGAGCCAAATTAAAGTAGGGAATCCCCACCCAAACAGGTAAGCAGTCATCAAGCTGGGACTGCCATGTGGCTGCTACTGAAAATAATTTGCTGAGCAAGTTTGAGTAAATGAATGAATCAATTAACACCTTCCAAATTTCCCGATCCTGACAAGCTACATCCCTAGGCTCTGAGATGATATTTTATTTGATAGCCTCTGAGGAGGTATGGAGAATGAGAAAGTGCCAGAGATGAGATGAGCAAGTAAGTCAGAAAAATGCAAGTGATTTAAAAATGACTAGTTATCCTTAAGTTAAACACAATATGGAAAAAATTAAGTATTATCAAATTTTGGAGTGCAAAGAGGCTTAAGCTGGTGTGTCACTTCTGGTCTATTGATAATGCTTGTCTTGAAAAGAATTGTGACAATTTAGGCTCAGTGGAAAATGATTGGCTAGTGATGCCTGCCTTGGGGCGAGGAATGGGGCACGGTGGCACATGTCTGCTATCCGAGTAGTCCAATGGCCTCCCTTTTCATAGGGGGGAAGAGACTTACAACAGGCTAGTGTCAAGGAGTGGCCTCCTATCACCAAGTGTGTCGACGAAGTTCAAGTGCTTGTACCTGTGTCACATTGCCCACTTCTGGTACTTGACTGTTAGTGTAAGGTTCTTCTTGTTGGGTAAGATGGACGCAGTGGGGAGGGAACTTCTTCTCAGTGTTGGTGACAGCGACGTGATCACCGATGTGGCGATGTGTGCAGTCATCTCGACCACTTGAGGGGCCTGTGGGTCTGCCCCACATGTGCTGCTCTGACTGCCTGGACCCTGGGGGTGATGGGGGCACCAGATAGGACATGGTGGGAGTGCGGGATCTGCAGAAGTGAGCAGATGGTAGATCAGTGGACATGAGATGAGGTTAGCTCACAGATAAGAAGTGATGGGGTCAGCGAAGCACTAATTTTGGGGGGATGGGTGTGGAGGTCTAGGGCAAGCTCGAGACTAGTGAGAAGACACCTTTTTGTTTCTTTTTCACCAGAGGCCATGTCTCTGGGAGGGGCTTTGCAGCAACTACACTAGTTTAGAACAGCACTGCAGTCCTCCCTCCCTCCTCCTTCCCTTCCTTCACTTCTCTCTCCCTTCCCCCTTCCACCAGGCTTCACTGACTCTCTGTCCACTACTCTGTGTAACGACACCTGGTTTCTGGGTGCACTCATGCAGAATGGGTGGGGAGGGGGTGTTCCCACTGTGCTTCCATAAGAGCACCAAGAATTTTAGGGATACCATGTTCAACTGATTTTTTAGGAGGGTTTTTAAAAAAATTCTTCCCCCCAAATCTTTAAGAAGTTAAATGGGAGTTAGTGTTTGGGTTAAAGTTTAAACCCAATCTGAAACCTCCTTGGCATATATGCCCAGTGCTTTTTACTTTGGGCAAGTTAATTAATCTCTCCGTGCCTCAGTTTCCTCACTGTAAAACTGGTACCCACCTTCTATGTCGCTGTAAGGATGAAATGAGCAGGAGTATGTAAAGCATTTGGATCAGTGCCTGGCACACAGTAAGTACAACATACAGGTAGCTCTAATTGCTCAGCAAAGTTGGGTTACAGTACCTAATACTGCCATTTTTTTGGAATTTTCTCATTTTTTATTTTTTAAAATGATTGGTACTATGGCTTGGCATTTATGTTTGCAAATAGAAACAGGCCCATGGGAAAGAAAAAGACATCACCTCTTTCCAGTGTTGAAGATTTAAAACCCTGGGGATGAACCTTAAAATCACAAATCAAAATATTCAATTTCTTGGTAGTGCAGCCACAGATTAAAGTAAGTACTTTGTAAAATAGAATCAATCAAAGAACCTTGGAATGCTAAGGGTCTGAAAACTTGGTTTGAATGACTCAGTGTGTATCTTGAATTGTGCTGTTATAGAATTCTCTACCAGCAGATAATGAACTGATAAAAGATCTTTGTGGGCACCAAGCCTGGGTTATCAGGAGAGACCAGATGACTAGAAGGGAGCCTGACCATATCTGCTGCAGGCACCGCCTGGGTCAATAGCTACCTATTGTACAGCAGGGTGCCGCATGACCAGGTGATTCTCAAGGTGTTCAAATGGTCTGGGCTGATGGAATATTGATCTGAGGCTTGTCAGTTTCAATGGAATTCAGGAGTGAGATGCAATAAAACAAGCTTGTATTTAGTTTTCTTGATGGTTTCCATCCTGTTAATTTCTCCTTGCATGTAACTTTGCCTTCAGTTCTGAGAAAACACATGCTGCCTTTCTCACAAAATGCACCTCTATGGAACTGTGGGAGAATGTGTTAAGGGAAATACGTTAGACGGCCACTGTTCTACCTGCGAGCATTGCTAGGAATAGAAAGAACCCAGGGCAGCAAGGCTTTTCAAGCCAGGTTGTAACCAAGCCATGTGTTTGCTAGATTGGCTCATATCTGCACTGCAATATTTCAAATGTTGGTAATCAAATCTGATGCAGGAAGAAGAGTTTAAACTTATGAATTAGGCGTAATACATGATCCCTGTGTCTTTGAGACTCCTGAGGTGGGACTGCACTGAGTGGATTAGAAGCACACTTCATTTTGTTTCCTGGTGTATTATCAATTAAGCAATTTCCAGAAGCAACAGCACAGATGGCATTTTACTTAGTTTTATAGGGTAGTTTTCTATCCTTTGATAGAAAGGGAAACGAGAGCAGATGGCAGAAGGCTTCCCGTATTACCCTCTTTGTACTTTTTTAAAAAAATCCTCAACCTGAGGATATGTTTATTGATTAGAGACAGAGAGACAGAGAGAGAAGAAACATCAATGTGAGAGAGAAACATCAACTGGTTGCCTCCTATATGCATCCTGACCAAGGAATCAAACCTGCAACCTAGGTATGTGCCCTGATTGGGAATCAAACCCACAACCTTTCAGTGTATGGGACGACATTCCAATCAATTGAACCACCCAGTCAGGACATCTCTGTACTTTCTTAATCAGCCTACTGGGCTTTCATTGTGTGTCTTCCTGGGTACAGAGGGCAAACCATTTTCTCCTGCCAGGTCCCATACTCAACCCTCCACATCTACTCATTTCTGAGAAAAGGTTAGGGATGTACCCCATGCAAGATTCTTTAAGAGCTAGGCCTCTAAACTAGACCCATATCTTCAGGTAAATGTGCTTTATGGGCTCAAATATCTTCTTAAGATGCATCTTAACATGTATGGACTTGCAATGGACTGAACTTTCCCCCCTAAAATTCCTATGTTGAAGCCTTACCCCCAAATGTGACGGGTTTGGAGATGGGGACTTTGAGAGGTAATTAGGGTCATGAGGTGGAGCCCTGATCTGATAGAATTGGTGTCCTTAGAAAAAGAGATACCAGAAAGCTTGCTCTCTCTCTCTCTGTCCATCATGTGAGGACTCAGTGAGAAGGTGATTGTCTGCAAGCCAGCAAGAGAGATCTCACCAGGAAATGACTGTGCTAGCTGCTTGATTTTGGACTTCCAGCCTCCAGAACTGTGAGGAAATAAATTTCTGTTCTTTAAGTCAGCCAGTCTTCACTTTATCATGGCAGCCTAAGATGGCTAAGATAGCATCTTATGTCTCCATGAACTTAAACATAGCCTAATGAAGGCACCTTGCCAGCACTGGGCCAGGCTATTCCTAACAAACAAACATTTCTCACTGAAGGACCTCCAAGCCCTCAAATAATTTTCCCACTCTGCCACAGTCTCTTCCAATTCCCCCTTTGCAGTTCATTCTTTTGGGATTATGGCAACTATCTTCTTTTTGGTTGACTTTGAAAAGTATATTAAAGTCAAAAATACATGTACATGGTTAGCAAATAAACAACAATAACAACAACACATTACAAATGGGTACCCATGAAAACAGTCTCCTCTCTCACTGCAGACCCTAAGATCTCTGGTTCCCTCCCAGAACATCATGGTTGTCAATATCTTTGTGTATTTTTTTTCAGATATTATATACATATATAATTGTATATGTAGATGTCAACCCTCCCCTTTTCTAATGCACACATATGCATGCTACTTATAGTCACTTTTCTGCATGTTGCTGGTAGTGTTAAGAATTGCAGAAACTCCTGGTTGATTAACACATCAAGGCTCCAACATTTATTAGCACAGTGTAAGCAAAACGAAGTCAGTCAGGCTCCTTCACCCAGATGTCCAGGGAGACTGTGGCTTGGAAGTGTTCATGTGGCCTTGAGTACGGTCCCCACATGCATAGAATGAAGCTCTGTTACATAACCTGAAGGTCAGTATTGGCACCTTGCCAGCTTTGTGTGCACTTAGTATATAAGGGAGTCGGGACTTCCCCTGGTGTGACTCCTGGCTTGCTGTGTGCCGTGGATTGCCCCATCCCAGAATAAAGGCACGTCAGACATTCTGATGGCTCCACAAATTTTCCTCCATCTGCCGGAATCCTGCGTGAACCTGCCCAGCCTTGAACGGCTGCAGGACAATTGGTGCAGATGGCAGGATGCCTCGCAGTACGACATGGAGCCATGGGGACTTCCGGCAGAGGAATCCCCTTTGGATTAGAGGGGTGGCCTGCCACCGGTATGTGGTGTTCGGTGGCAGGGCTTCTCGCAGCTTGGGGTACCCCCCAGGACTGGCCCAGTGTTAGCGGCGCACCCTGCAGGTGGGAGACCTTGGAGAAGTCGATCGCCTGGGCAGCTGCAGAGACCATGGACTGGGTGTATGTTACAGCTCTGTGAGCTGTGAGGGAGACTGCAGTTCACGTGGTGAAGGTAAGAGAACTCTGTGAGGAAGAGGAGACTGTGCTTTGTGATGCAGCGAAGTAAGGAAAGTGCCCTGGAGGAAGACCTCAGGAGGACAGTGGAATTGAGGTGGTCCCCCTCCCTGATCCTAGTGAACGATTGCGGGGTGGGGGGCGGGGAGAGGAACTGAGCTCCCTGCAGCCTGCCCAGTAGTGACAAAGAAGATGAACTCCTAGCAGCCTGTGGCACCTGGGGGAAATCCAGCTGGCCCCACCCAGATGGTTTAGCACACCACATACCATCCCTATACGCAGGCCGTTCTAGTCATTCTGGTGAAGCAGTTTCAGCAACAGCCCGGGGAGCCCTTGGTGGCATGGCTCCTCTGCCTTTGGATTGAGGGGTGGACAGTCTCATGTGCACCGATCATGAGATAGAAAAGTTGGCTTCCATCATGACTCTTCCTCCCTGCACCAGCCACTGCAAAACAGCCAGAGGAACAGGAGGGGGCAGGGATTTCGTTCTTTGTTCGAAGGGGTCATGGCTGCAAGTGGAATGGTCTGGGCAGATGCAGGAGACATGCCAGACACTGTAAGTGGCAGTCCTACGTGGCCTTAGTGCAGATTTCACGGGAGCTGGGCATGCTCCTGACCATGTTTAATCTTAATACTAATGGCCCTGAGGATGAATGCTTTATGGCAGGGATGAGGGATCTGGTGCTACAGTGTACCTCCTCTGCTTCTTTTGGATCTCTCATGGCTATTTTGACCCCATATGTTGGGCCCCGTATGAATGATGTTACCACAATGGTGGTGAGTCTGGGGAAGGCAGAGAGTCAGTGGCAGCAGAAAAGTTTGGATGGTGTCTCAAGCCCCCTCTGTCTCTCAAGCAAAAAACAACCCTGTGTGGGTGACCAGCACCCAGATGTGGGTGGATCTTTTAGGGGCTGGAGTAGATCAAAATAAAATTGATGGGAAGCCAAATGCCTACTTATTAGAACTGTGGAAACAGTTGCGAGCTAACCAATGTTTCCTGCAGCCCAGAAGGAGAAGGAGGTAAAGGGAAAACCTGGGGAGGTGACCTGGGAGGCCTGTGCTGTCCAGCTGGAAAACCACCTGGCTGTGCCAACCTCCCGAGAAGAGGGAGGAGATATCCTTTGGAAATTTGAATAAGGGGAGGGCTGAGGGACCCATTTACAGGGGACAGATGGGGACCAGAGGCCGCAAGGGGAATTGGCTATCCATTGGTCCCCTACAAATGTCCAGCAGGTCCTGGCTCTAGTAGATGCAGGGGCAGAATGTACTCTCCTGTATGGAAACCCTGACAAGTTTCTGGGGCCTGAGGGCTCTATCGATGGGTACGGAGGGTGCAGTGTAAAGGTGAAGGCTGTGCAGCTTTCCCTGAGCATTGGGTGATTGCCTCCCCGTGAATATACTGTGTATGGGTCCTCCATTCCTGAGTGTGTCCTGACCACTGAAGAGGTCCAAGGATTATGACTGCAAACCACTGTGGGGGAGCTCCGCCTGAGAGTGCAATGGTAAAAGCCATTGTGCAGGGGCATGCTGAGCATCCCCCCCATTCAGTTGCCATCCCCACTATAGGTGACAGTGGTTAAGCAGTACCGGTTGCCCAAGGGCCATGAGGAGGTCACGGTAACTATAGGAGAGTTGGAAAAGGTGGGGATAATTAGAGCTGCCCACAGTCCCTTCAACTCTTCCATGTGCCAGTGTGAAAGCTGTATGGCACACGGATAATGATGGTGAATTACTGGGAGCTGAATAAGGCTGTTCCCCGAATACAAGCAGCATTTCCCTCTGTTATGGACTTGATGGACTGGTTAACCAATGAGCTGGGAACTTACCACGTTGTGGCTGATCTAGCAAATGCCTTTTTCTCCATTGATATTGCTCCAGAGAGTCACGATCAATTTGCTTTCACAAGGAAGGGCCGACAATGGACTTTTACAGTGCTCCCTCAAGGGTGTTTGCACAGCCCAACCATCTGGCACAGGCTTGTAGCGGAAGACCTGGCTAAGCGGCCACGGCCTGCTGAAGTGTGTCTTTTCCACCACATTGATGATGTTTTGCTAAGCAGTGATTCCCTTGCAGAGTTAGAGAAGGCAGTGCCACAAGTGTTGTCACACTTGAAGTCATGTGGTTGGGCAGTCGACGAAGCCAAGCTGCAAGGACCTGGATCGTCTGACAAATTCTTGGGGGCTGTCTGGTCAGGTAAGACAAAAGTGATCCCCGATGTGGTGATAGGTAGAACTCAGGTGTATCCTACCCCTACCACTGTGAAGCAGCTCCAAACATTTTTGGGCCTGCTGGGGTACTGGAGAGTGTTTGTGCCCCACCTTGCTCGAGTTGTTTGTCCCTTGTATGCTTTGGTAGAAAAGGGAGCAAGCTGGGACTGGACCCTGACCTTGGAACAAGCATTCCAAGGAGCAAAGTGCATTGTTAAACATGCTCAGGCCTTGCATATCTTGGATCCTGCCAGACCTTGTGAGCTAGATGTACATGTGACACAAGAAGGCTTAGGTGGGGTCTTTGGCAGCGATCAGAACATCTACATTAACCGCTGGGCCATGGGATTCTGGCCTCAACTATGGAAGGGAGCAGAGGTATGGTACTCCCTGACTGAAAAGCAACTGGTGGCGGTGTATGCTTCTCTGTTGGCCCCAGAGGCTATAACAGGAATGTCCCCGAGACAGTAAGGACCACTTGCAGGGTAGGTCTGGGACTGGCTGGCCAAGCCTCACAGTGGGACAGCCCAGATGTCCACATTGGCTAAGTGGGGGGCTTATCTGCAACAAGGGAGTACTCTGTTGACTAACCCCCTATGGGCTGAGTTGCAGGAAGTGTTGGGCTCTGTCACCTATGTAGATGAAAAATCTACTGCTCCTGCCACAATAGGAAAAGTGGAAGCTAACCCCTTCTGTGAAGGGCAGGCACCTATTCCCTCAGATGCGTGGTATACTGATGGGTCTAGCAGGGGCCAGCCTGCTGTGTGGACTGTTGTAGCGATTCAACCAGAAACAGATACAATGTAATTTGACACTTGAGTAGGTCAGAGTAGCCAGTGGGCAGAACTGCGGGCCATGTGGCTCATGGTTGCAAATGAAGCACCGCCCCTAATTATTTGCATAGACAGTTGGGCAGTGTACCAGGGACTAATGTTATGGATTTCTACGTGGCATGCAGATAAATGGATTGTTATGCATAGGCCATTATAGGGGTAGGCCTTGGGCAAGACCTATGGGAATTAGGCCACCAGAAACACATCACTGTATATCATGTGACCAGGCATGCAACCCCTAGAATCCCCTGGGAATGATGAGGCTGATACTCTACCCAAGGTGTGCTGGCTGGAAACAGTGCCTGCCAGCCCATCAGGAAAAGAAGTAGCCCAGTGGCTACACTGTTGTCTCTTCCATGCTGGACAGAAGACCATGTGGTCTACTATAAAAACTTGGGGGTTACACGTCACCTTCGCAGAGGTACTGGAAGCTTGTGAGACCTGTGCTGTCTGCTCACAAGAGCATCCCCGGAAGCCTGTGGGAACTACTGGGCAGGCAGTGTGGAGTCAAGTACCACTGGCCTGGTGGCAGGTTGGTATCGCTGGACCCGTCCCTAGTGCAGAAGGGTATGAGTATGCAATCACGTGTGTGAACACGGCCACCAGACTCTTGGCTGCATACCCGGTGTGCCACCGGATCAAAAAGTTGTGATTGCTGCGCTGGAGAGCTTATGGGCCGCCTATGGGAAGGAGAGAAACTTTGATCATTGAAAGTGATCAGGGGACGCACTTTACAGGGGCCTTGGTGCAACAATGGGCCCAAGACATGCAGATTGACTGGAAGTTCCATGTGGCCTATCACCCCCAAGCTGCCTGGACGACTGAACAGAATAATGGCTTATTAAAGGAGGGCCTGTGAGCCACCCCTACATTGAGGGGCTGGATGAAACACTTATGGACTGTCCTCTGAACTGTGAATTAGAGGAGTTGGAGGGGGGCCCAGCTCCATTGGAAGTCTTATTCCACCAGACTGCTGCTCCAGTTCAGCTTCAAGTACAGACTAGGGATGTTTTGCTAAAACCAGGCATGGGGAAACATGGAAACATTCTGTTTCCTACACCTGATGGCCTGGAGCATGGACAAACAGCCACTTGGATGTGGCCTTGGGAGATAAAAGCCCCCCAAATGCATTCGGTGGCTTTTATTGACTCTTGGGGCCTAGAGATGGAGAGAAACTTGCAAATAGTGCCCTGAGTGATTGGGACATGGCTCCCAATTTTAAAGGTAACATACCCAGAGCCATAAGATTGTGAAATTCTTCTCCCATGGCTCCTTTGTGATATCCCTATGGCCCATTATGAGTTCTCCATTCTTATTGCAAGTGGATGCTGAACCCCCTGTTGAGGCACGAAAGGTATGGTATTCACGCCCAGGGAGGCCCCCTCTACTAGCCACTGTCTTATTGACTGACCAGAAACTGGCTTGGATTTTGCCTGAGGGTCATGATTTGCCATTGTTAGTTCTAATAACTGCTTTGTGTTTTTGCCCGTAGGGTACAAACTAACACTCTAGTTGGGGGTGAATGCTGTGTGTACATTCCAGATGTCCATCACAATGTTAGCCAAGCTCTATGGGCATTAGCTTCTGAGGCCCATGCTATTGAATGCCTAGCAGGTGATCCCCTGCAGAAATGGTGGGCCTCCTTACCTACTGAATGGCGGTGGGTCCTTGCTATTTTGGGGGGCAGTGCCTGTCTCCTAGTCACTTGTTGCTGTAGACTATACTGCTGTCGTGGCATGTGGATGCAAGGCTCTGCCCTCCTCAGCAAGGGATCCTGGTGGAAGGCATCCCTCATCTAGACTGTACAGTGAGGAACCCTGACAGGGTGGGATGCAGGGAAAATGGAGCCAGGCTCTCTCACCTGGATGTCCAGGCAACTGTGGCTTGGCAGTGCTTGTGTGGCCTTGAGTAAGGGCCCACATGCATAGAATGAAGCTCTGTTATATAACTAGAAGGTCAGTATTGGCCCCTTGTAGGCTTTGTGTACACTTAGTATATAAGGGAGGTGGGACTTCCCCTGGTGCGACTGGTGGCTTGCAGGGTGTGTGGATCGCCCCACCCCAGAATAAAAGCATGTCAGACATGCCAATGGCTCTGCTAGTTTTCTTCCATCTGCCCAAATCCCGTGTGGACCTGCCTGGCCTTGAAGAGCTGCAGGACACATAGTCACTCCTCTGACTGGAGGGACATCTCAATCCAAAGCAGTACCAAGGGACTAAAGGAGGCTGAACATGAAGTTGAGGAATGTCAAATACAAAACTCTAAGTTTTTCTCAGGGTTGGCCAATTCGACCTAAGTAGATACTTTAGAAATCTATGGTGATGTTATTGTTATATCTTATCACACTGATTTGTCTGATCCTTCTTTCTTTCTCATGTCTCACCTTAAATGTCACATTCTCTGAGAAGCCTTCCCTGACTTCTTCCTAAAATAGCTTCTCCCACTGCTCCCAGGTAGAGGATTAGTGCAGCTTTTTATAGCCGTGTGCATAATTTCCTTCAGTTTGAGTAATAGGAACAAGAGCAATTTTTGCATGTTACAAATATAAAATTATAAAACTAGAATATACTCTCAAACTATCCTTTCCTCATGAGCAGAGAGATTAGCATTTTCTACCTTTTCAGTTGAAAACCATGCTAGTTAGACCCTGAGGTCAGTGAAGATGGTAACTAGATCTTGTTTTTGTTATCTCCAGTGGCTAGCCAGGGTCTCAGTGAACATCTGCTTAATAAACAAATTTTTCCCTGCTTTCTTCTCTTAGTTTTACAGTTTCAGATCTCATGTTTAAGTCTATAATCCATTTTGAGATGATTTTTTTATATGGTGTGAAAAAAGGTCCAGTCTCATTGTTCTGTATGTGGCTGTTCAGTTTCTTCAACACCATGTATTGAAGAGACTATCCTTTCCCTACTGTGTGTTCTTCATATCTTGCTTGAAAATCTGTAGATGTGTGGATTTAGTTCAGGGATCTCTATTTTGTTCTATTGGCCTATATGTCTATTTTTAAACTATTTTGAATACTGTAATATATTTTGAAATCAGGAAGTGAGATGCTTTCAGTTTTGTTCTTATTGCTCAAGATTGCTTTGGCTATTTTTTATTTTCTTGGTGGTTCCATGTGAATTTTAGGTTCCTTCCTTCCTTCCTTCCTTCCTTCCTTCCTTCCTTCCTTCCTTCCTTCCTTCCATCCTTCCTTTATAAAGAAAGAAAGAAAGAAAGAAAGAAAGAAAGAAAGAAAGAAAGAAAGAAAGAAAGAAAGAAAGAAAGAATACCACTGGGATTTTGACAGGGATCATACTGATTCTGTGGACTGCCTTGGGTGGTATGGACATTTTAACAATATTCTTCCAGTCCATGAACATGGGATGTCTTTTGAATCATTTGTGTCATCTTTAATTTCATTTATCAGTGTTTTATAATTTTCAGTGTACAAGTCTTATACCTCTTTGGTTAAATTTAATCCTAAGTATTTTATCTTCGTTGTAAGAGATGGTTTTCTTAATTTCTTTTTCAGGTAGAAATGCAACTGGTTTTTGTATCTTACAAATTTACTGAATTTATTTATTAGTTCTAACAGGTTTTTTGTTGTTGTTGTTGTTGTTGAGTCTTTAGGGTTTTCCGCATATATGACCATAAATGGAAGAATACAAGAGAATGCCGCTTGTGACAGTAAACAGACTACATGAAGCCTCATTGGTAACCCAAATGTGGTCTTGACTCAGCAATTTCAAGATCCCGTGCTACCTGCTGTGGGGCACACAAAATCTCACGTGTGAAACTTTTGAGGAGGCCACTGTTGGTTAATTCTGTGCCCCTGTTCCTGTCTGTGGCTTTATCTCAATGGCTTACCGAAAGCCAGGCAGGGCACATTCTGACTTAGCCTTTTGAACATGAACTCAAGGAATGAAAACATTTGATACAAACAGCTACTGCTCTTACCGTGGTTCATCTGGTCTCAGTTACTGCTTCATCTAGCAAGGTTTTCATCAAGCCAGAGTGGACTTACTGTAGTTTTTGTTTTGTACCTAAAGAGAGGTTTCTGGGTTTCTTTGTGCTTTCACTAGGGCCAGGAGTGTCCCCCAGTTGGTTGTCCTGGGGTAAGAACTGTGTTGACAGCTTCTATCTGCTCATCTCTAGAGAACCCTCAGATTCCCAGGCAAACTTGCATTTTACACATATGAGGAAGAGAGTTACTCTGAGTGTTCCTCCTTCTATAAACAGAAAAGACTGAATCAAAATTACTAATTTTATCTTTCCCTATCGCAATATTTTTCTAATCATGGGATTTACCCTCTCCTTCTAATATCTCTTTTGATTGATTTCAAATTCTTTGAAACCTAGAAGCAGTTAAAAAGTAATTTGGCATCACATATTCAGTATTACCAATTAATTACCTTAGAGGGCTTGAGATTCAGATTAAAAGAGGATATGATTTTTTTTAACTGTATTTAAAGAGAAGAGTTTTCAAGAGAGTTATTTTTTTAAACTTATTTTTACTGAGCCCTACAGTGACTTTTTCATATCTTTTGGAAGTTTCTTTTCTTGACTTTTCATGTTGTCCATGATTGAGATGACTGAGAACAGCCTCCCACCACTGGGGAAAGAACTTATCACCATTGGGCTATATTCAAACCTGGCTGTCATTCTCGGCATGGAGCCTCTGAGATGGAAAGAGACACATCACTAAATATTTAGTTTAATACTTTCCTGAAGGTCTCTCTCTTTAATTTTTTAGGAAGAAACAAATTGAGTGAGATGAATTTTAAACTGCTCATACTATTTTATGATCCTAAGTTATTCTAACCATCACTGATGGAGAGAGATAGTATATCACTTTAATTCATTAAGATGGCAATAATCAGGAGTCTCAATCCTTGCAGGAAATAAAAGAATTAAGAAATCACAACACTGAAGACAAGTAAGATGCTTGAATAGATTAAGCAGTGGTGACATCCAGAGTGTCATAGCTTAGTTACTTGTTTCTCAGGTACTCTGGCCACATGTTGGCCAACAGCAGAGATGTGGGACTCACCCTGGCCAGGGACCAAAAGTGTGTGTATATTTGTTGTTCTTGTACATTTGCACCAGCAATTCTTTCAGGCTTTTGAAAAAAATGCAGGTAATGGTTTTCTGCTTCTAGGCATGCTGGCTGGCATACAAGTTTACAGATTTAGTTTTTTAATCTTTTTCCTTATCACTATCTTCTTAAGACATCTGGGCCTTGAAAAATGCATAGGGTCTTATGAAGCAGACAGTGGGGAGAAGGGCCTGTGACAGTTCACATAGAGAGCAAGGTGTGCTCAGCATTATCTGAAGGTCAAGCTGGTGAGACCTTGAATGCCACCCAAACCTGCCTAAACAGTGTGCTTATGCAGGGAGGAGCCACTGTGGTCTGTAAGGAGGAAAGAGATCTGGTCGGTGATTTAGAAGGGTCCTTTTGTCAGCAGAGTGGAAAAGGGATGAGCCTGGGAGAGACTGTAGGCAGGGTACTATTACAGAAGAGAGATGAAAAGATCTTGAACCCCGGCCTGGTGGTTCAGCTGGTTCGATCATTGTCCTATATACCAAAAGGTTGCAGGTTTGATTCCTGGTCAGAACACATACCTAGGTTGAGAGTTCTTTCTATCCTTGATCAGAGTGTGCACAGGAGGCAACGGAATGATTAATGCTTTTCTCTCTCTCTCCTTCTACTCCTCTTCCCCTCTCCCTCTCTTCTTCCCTCCCCCACTTCCTCTCTCTCTAAAATCAATAAACATATCCTGGGGTGAGGGTTAAGAAAAAAGATCTTGATAAAGAGAACGCAGCACAGATGGCAAATGTGTATGTGTATGTGTATGTGTGTGTATGTGTAAGTATGTATCCAAGATGGAGAGAGGAAAGAGATGGAGAGAGACAGGGAGACAGAGACACACATACATGACAAAAAACAAGGAGGAGGATGGAGGGAGAGAGTAAGGGGGGAGAGAAGGAAAAGAAGAGGAGAGGAAGGATGGGATATTTCTGAATCCCTACCTTTGGCAAATATTTGGCTGAATTATCCCCTTAACCTTGCTTTTCTGTCTGCATACACAAAACTGGTAGATGCCAGGATACCTCGTTTTGCTCATTCATATTTTTAAAAAGTTTTAATCAGGTTAAAATGTACAATGACTTCTTTGCTCCTTACCATGGCATCTGATCTTTGACTTCTCTTCCTTACATTTGCCTTTGAGTATGAAGTTCCTGATTCACTGTTTATTAAACAAAGGTTTGTGGCATGCTTACTCTGTGCCAGGCAATGTTCTAGAGGCTGGGGATAGGACAATGAACAAAATATTCAGTAGACAAAATTTCCTGGTCTCTTTCATGGGGTGACCTCTCTTTTGCCTTATTTGAGTCTTAGATTTTTATTTATTTTTGTATCATACTCACGTTTGAGCATCTCTGATCATTGTTCTGGTTTCTTCAGAAGCAATTAAGACCTAAAACCTCCTGAAGAATAAATCTATCCTTAAGTCCCTCTTGTTTTGGTTTTCTCCCAAAGAGCCTCATTTCTCATATCCAAATTTGGAGCCTCCTGTGGCCTTTGCTGTTCACAATCATCAGGAATTAGCTCTGAGTCCAGAGAAGAGTAAAGTTTGTGGCTGGTTCTTTCTGTAGTAGGAGGTGAGAGTTCTACAGTGGGGACGAAGACAGACTTCTCTCATCTCTTCTTCCATTCAGCTGAGAAGACTTTTGTTTTAATTTAAAGAGTGCTAAGTTTCCAAAAGACTTTTGAAGGAGGGCTGAACTGGGACTGGGGGGCCTCCAGTTCTAATGTTGGAGGACCCTGAAGTTGGCTGAGAGACCGCAGGGGAAGAGGCATGTGTGGGGACCCTGGGTTAGGAGTCGTGTCTCTTAAAAAGCTACACATCCAGGACTCATGCTGCTTTGTAACTACATGGGGGAAGCAAAGTGTGATGAACTGAGGTGCCTGCTGATGTCCCCGGCGCCTGATGAATTTAGAGAATAGTTGTCTATTTCCCTTAATGTTTCTTTGCAAGTTCCATCTCATTTCTTTCTTTAATGAGGACATTCTTTATGCCTAAACAAAACCCCTGCTGTTAGAACTCAAGCCTTTACCTCTGCCACTCTTCTCTGCCAGGATTCCACTAGGAAGGAGTGAAAGCTGAGCTTCTACCTGTTGTGGTTCCAGGGCCTGTAAAGCACCTGGAGGGGGGGCCCTCTCACCCAGACCCTGACCAACAGCACCTGGTTTCCCAATGTGATGGAGAAGGTCACTCCCCACTCTCTCTCACATCCCCAGACTCCCAGTTTGTGCCACGTGCTTGTGCACTGAAGGGGCAGCTGGTTTATTCTGGTTCATTGCAGTCCTGTGGCACTGTGCAGTCTAGCTGGGCACTGTGCTAGCCACTGACTTAGGTGAATAAAGTGGTGTCTAGTCAGTGCTATTGACATAAGAACCCCCCGAACCTGTAGAGAATTTTTATAAGAATGTATTTGAGCCAAACTGATGAATATGCTGGGGAGCAGGATCTCAAATGCTCTGGAGAATAACAATTTTGCAGTTCCTTTTATGCATTTCAAATTAAGGAGGGAATGTAAGGCAGATTGGAGAAAGCCAGGTGGGGATTGGATTATGGGATAGTTAACAAGATTATGTGCTCTCTTGAGGGTTAATGCCCCCTTTGAGGGATGTTACTTCTGATCTGTTAACCTAGATGCACAGAAACAATGGACAGGGCTTGCTCAAGGCAAAAATAAACCTTGTACTACTAAAGAAGTTGCATGCCTGGGGTGTGACTACCCACAGTGACTGCCCAGTTAGGAATTTATGATCAGTTTACTCTGTGAGGTTATTTTCCATAGAACCCCTTTTTTGGTTCACGGTGGATGGTGAAAGAGGATAAGTTGTATGGGCACACGGTAAATGTTACCATTAGGAATGTAGAAAGAGCGATGGCAAGATGGAAGGAAGAGCACTCATTCTGTTGGGTGGTGCAGTGCCACATCTAGCAAGGAGGTGGTTTCTGGATTAGGACTTTAAGGACGAGTGGATTTGCCAGGGGTCTAAAGGAGAAGGGCAATTTGAAGACTGAGAAACTCCAAATGCTCAGTGGTGCCTGACATATCCAAGACAATCGATTAGTCCAGGTGCTAGTATATCATCTCCATGTGGTTGGAACTAATAAAAGAGAGCTAGAAATATAGACTGGAGTGCCATGCTGTGCAGAAGCATTGGGTTTGGTATTTAATGGGAAATCAGACTTGTTGTTGTGTTTTTTAAACAGGTGCCAAATGGAATTGATTCTAGTTTTAGAAATATCTGTTTGGTAGAAATGTGGAGGGCCATTATAGGAAATAGAAAATTGGAGGCAGGGATTTCAGTTATGAGATTGTTTCAATAATGCACGTAAGTGATGATGCGGACCTGCCCTCAGGATGTATCTCCAGCCTGGGCCTCTTTCCTGAATTCCAGTCTCTTTTACCCAACTGCTTACTTGATGTCTCCACTGAAAAGTCTGAAAAATATCTCAAACTCCAAATGTCCGAAGAACTCCTGATCTTCCCTTCTCTAAATCTGCTCCTTCCCCAGATGTCCCCATCTCAGTTGCAACTACATGTTTTTAGCAGTTCAGGACAAAACCTTGGAGCTGCTCTTGATTTTTCTTCCATAGCTGTCCCTGCCCCTCTGCATCTAACCAATCTTAAAATCTTTTGGCTTTGCCTTCCTCACCATTCCTACTGCTTCCAGACAGTTATGGGGATTTACCGGGAAAGTTGAGGTAGATTGAAGATATTGTTACTAAACAGCTGCTGGGATCCTGCTGCCAGCCACTACCACCTAGGCAAAATTCTGGAGGCAAAGGTTTGGTGATAAAGGAATCTTCACAATTCAAAAAAGAACAATCTAACAATAGCCAGGGGGGAGTGGGGAGGGGACAGTGGGGAAAGGGGATTATAGGAACTACTATAAAGGACAGATGGACAAAATCAAGGGGGAGGGTGGAGGTGGGGGAGGGAGGGGGGTTCGGCTGGGGTGGGGTGGAGGGATGGGGAGAAAAGGCACACAACTGTAATTGAATAACAATAAAAAATTTTTAAAAAAGCTTCACAGTTTTGGAATAACAGCTTTCCACCTGCATTGGTCACTTAAACATATCAATTAAAGCTAAACTCTTTAACTCCTGAGTTCACCTATCATTCCTCCTGTTAGTTTTTAATTATCTTATTTCTATAGGATTAGTTTACAAACTAAAACAACAGAAGATACAATAGCTACACAATAACCCTGCCACCCTCTGCCAGGCCAGCCCAATCCTAGGCTGCATCAGGAGGAATTCATTCCCATCCAAAATACCATCCTTTGGGAAATGCAGGCAGCTGCAGCACCATCACCCAGTCATCCTTGAGGAAGAAGAGAGAGAGCCAGCAAGCCAGCCAGAGGGCCGATGAGAGCCCTTCTTTTATTTCAAATCTTCTTGCCCAAATTCCATGTGCTCTGAAGGCATTCAGCTTCTCAGACAATCTGGACTTACACTGTTTACCATTGCCTCAGGCAACCTCCTCCTACCACCCCTCCCTTCTCCTCCCCAATGACCTGATCAGATCTGTCTGTATCAATATGGTTGTTATACAGAGTTAAGTCTCTGCCTTCTCCATTGATAAGATTTTTCTAGAGATTTGATAATTTTGTTTTTCTTCTTGGTACAGAGAGGAAGACCTCCTTATAAGTGCAGATTTCTCTTATCAATGTAAATTCTCTTGCAAAAGGATAACTTGTACTTGGTTTTTAGAGCTTCTCCCATATCTGCTGTTTTTTAAAAATAACTAGCTCAAAAACAAAACAAAACAGCCCTGGCTGCTGAGTTGCAGTTGGATGGAGAATCGTACTGTGTACTGAAAGGTTGTGGACTCGATTTCTGGTCAGGGCACATGCCTGGGTTGCAAGTTTAATCCTTGAACAGGGTGTGTAGTCAACTGATCGATGTTTCTCCCTCACAGAATTTCTCTCTCTCTCTCTTCCTCTCCCTCTAAAAATCAGTAAATATATATTTAAAAAATAACAACAACAAAACCTAAAACAAAACTGGCTTAAAATAACTTTTAGACAAAGAAGCATATTTTGGGCCGTCATATTTGGCTAACCTTAACTCACTACTGTATCGTAAATCACCTAGAAAAGAGCCTGGCATAGAATAGAGACTCAATAAATATTGGATAAATAAATGAAGGGGAAGTTTGCTGGAAAGAATGGCAGATGTAAATGAGCAGAGTAGAAATTGCAGCTCTTGGCTTCTTGGTTTTGAGGGTGGAGAGAAGAAAAGAGTATAGAATGAATCTGCATCCCTTAGCTTGGACTGATTTCTTTACCTGATAAAGGGAAGGCAGGTGAAGTATATCTGGGGAAATTAATGAGTTCTTCTTGGGTCATGTTGCATCTAAATGCTCATAAAACATCCAAGTTCAGTTATGTGGCATACAGATTTTGCTCAGCAGAGAGGTCAGACTGGCATTAAGTGGTAGGCATCCACTATGGTGTGGATGATTACCCAGGGAGAAGGAAACTAATGAATAGAAAGAAGGAGGTGGAAGGAGGTATGTATCTTTATAGGACACACCCAGGGTAAGCCAACATATACCTAGTGAGTATTCCTGGGTGCACAGTTTCATCTCCTTGGCATATTCAAGACACCTCTTTAAAGCTGGAGAAAGCAGCTTGTGTGAAGCAAGATGTGTGAAGAGGCAAAGAGTGAGGTGATCAGAGTACCCTTTGTCACACAGTCTTGGGTGAGTCTGTGTAATGCTTGGGTTACCTCTAAACATCATTGTCCCAGCTTCCTGAATTCTACCTGCAGCATCTATCCCAAGCTCTGGGGTGATTCGCATATGAAGATGGCAGACAGAGAGCCCTGCCCTAGAGCATTAAAAGCACCAGCAATTGTTTTCCTCACTGAGTTGTCATAAAGGCAATCCTGTTTATATCGTATGCATTTCACATTCCATGATCCGTTTGAGACAATTTGCTACAAGGCTTGAGATTCCAATTTCTCAGAACAGTCAGAGATCACTTAAATGCATTTTGCGTGTTTACAGGAGCCAGTGATGCTTGCTTCACCAAATGACTGTTCAAGGAAATTCAAATGAAAAGCCAATTTCTTTGCTGTTTTTTTTTCTTTTTCTTTTTAGAAACCTCTCAGGGAAAAGGCAATGAATGTATGTACAAAGCTGTATATTAGCCTCAGAAACCAATGCTGATTGGAGAGATGGGGCTTTGGGTTTGCATTTAATAATCACCACTGCTGAAAGTCAAGGGCCCTGAGAGATGACTGCATTTGCATCTTAATGCTATCAGCCCCTACTGTTAAGCTGAGGCAAATAACAACGCCATGTACTTGGGGTCAGTCTCATGACGATAGCATGGTAGTGATGGTGCTGTTGTTGTTGCTGGTCATAGTGGATGTATCTGTTATTTAGCAGTACAATAATTTGTATAGCAACTCAATATAAACTCAGTGACTTAAAATAGCACCCATTTATTCTTGCTTATCTATTGTGGGTTGCCTGATGGTTGACTGTTCTAGGCTGGGCTATCTGGGTGGTTGTGTGGCAAGGTACAGACTCAGCTGGTCTTGGATCCTTACTGTAGATTGGGCTCAGTGTTGCCCTACATGTGTTCATTCCAGATCCCAGGCAAGAGGAATGGCAGCTACCTGAGGAGTGGGAGTTCTCATCATGATGATGGAAGTATAGGAAGGTATGCCACATTGCACAATCTCTACTGCATCAAATCGTCTTATGTCTCAGTGGATGAGGCAAGTTATATGACCAAGCCAAGATTGAAGGGATGGCGAAGCATAAGCTGCTACCATGAAAACAGACACAATCACATGGCCAAACCTAACATCAGCCAGGAAGTAAGTATATGTCTTGTGTGACAGGGGAGTAGGGAATGAATATTTGCCAAACAGTATATTCTTCCACAGCCATCTATTATTTGAGGGGCCTGTGCAAGTTCTCAACACATTCATTGCTTTTCCCATACAATCAGATAATACTTATTGAGTCCTTCCTGTGTGGTAGGCATTATGCTAAGCTCTGAGGTTATTTTAATGAAGACACAGAGGAAATTGGGAGTCCATGGATCCTGTGATCCTGCTAGGAGACTCAGCTGAGGTCTGATCTGATGGGATGAAGAGAGACAGATTGAATCTTGGGCTTTGGGAAGGCAGTTGGTTTAAGGTTTTGCAGTAAATGCAGTTGACATTTCCTCATACCCCAGAGACTAAGCTTTTTCTACCAATATTTGGCTTACTGAGAGACACAAGTCAGATTTTTCTGGTTTAGAGGAAATAGGTATGTTCAAGAGCCTGAGTTGAGAAAAGACTTAATATCCATGACTCAGGGTAATTGGCTGTATTAAGCAAGGGTTTCTGGAACCAGCACCTTGTCAAATCCAGGCATCATCCTCCAGGATCCTGAGGCCCCCAGAGAGATGGCTGCCATCTCAGAGTTCTAGGACTTGTTCAGATTCAACCCAATGGGATAAGTGATCCAAACAGATGATTCCAGAAGTCATGGAAATGGGTAGACAAGATGCTAGATGATGGCAGAGCTAAGCCTTGTGTCTATTTTCTGCAATTGTGGCTAACTGATACACACAAGCCTAATTCTTCTCTGATCATGACTGATGCTCAGAAGTATTTTTGAATTGATTGACATACTTATCACTAGTGGGCATTCCTCTTTCACTTCACAAGAAAGGAATAAAACTACATATATGAGTATTTTGTCCACTTGCTTCAATAGGGCACAAAGTTCTAAGACCTATTTCAAGGAGAAAAGTTCTTGTAGGGAATAATGATTTTGGAGTGTGAAATAACTAATGAGCTAGAAAAGGAAGGTTTTATTAAGGCTCTCAGCAAAGGGATAAACAAAGCTTGGTGAGTATCCCATGTGGCAATAGTCATCATCAGAAATGTAATACATAAATATTGTTTTTTACTGATTTGGCCAGTCCCAAGTAGACAGTCAATGAATTTTCCAAGTTTCACTGGATTGGACCTAGAAAGTCTAGTGTCAGCAGCTAAATTTTTTGAACCCTTGATGTTTCATGTTTGACTCCACACATAGAGAGTAGATAAGAGAAAACATGGCATAATCTGTTATGTTACCCAAACTATTTGTCAACCATAGAAGTAAAAAAAGTTCACCACAGCAATGGCTTTTAGGAGCTACCCCAATAAAGTTTTCTCCTTATGGAATATTTGGAGGCTCAAATTCAGTGGCCATTTCTGAAATCTACCTTCTACAGTTTCTGTAGAGCAGGGGTCAGCAGACTACAACATGAGAGCAAAATCTTTCCTGCCAACCCATTTTTTGTGAATAGAATTTCATGGGAACATAGCTCTGCTCATTCATTTACACACCGTCATGCTCCAACAGCAGAGCTGAGAAGTTGCAACAGACCTTATGGCTACAAAGCCCAAAATATTTACTATCTGGTCCTTTACAGAACAAGTCTGCTGCCTCCTGCTGCGTGGAGTAGACTGAGTAAATTGGCATGTACATAAACTGAGGCAGGAGCTCTTTTGGTTGTAAGTGACAGAATTCTTTCTGGAGATTCCAGCTGTATAAGGGCCCTCAGTTATGGCTGGATCCATGGGCTCAAATGATGTCTCCAGGACTCTTATTCTCTATGTCTTGCCTCTGCTTCCTGTAGCATTGGCTTCATCCTCATGCAAGCTCCCTTTAAGTGGTAGAAAAGATGGCCAAGGCAGACCTGGGTATACAGGGTTTTTAGTTTTCATAACTGTTGAAGAAAAGATAACCCTCTTTTCCCAGCATTTATAGTAACACTTCTCATCATTCCATAGGGCTCCGATAGAGCTGAGTGCCCCACCTGGACCAGTTTTTGTGTTCAGGAGGGTAGAAGGCTCTGCACTGAGTATCTTGTGCTGCAGATTTCTCCTCCACTCATCGAATGGCAATAGAAGGGCTGTGTTTAGCCCTGACAGCTGGGGAAAGGGGAGTCCAAAGGGAAACTAGGAATTGCTGGAAAGTTTGGAGACAGCCTAGAATCTAAGAACTCTTTGGGAGGCTTATATTTCTAGTATTTTACCTTTCACTGTCATTTCTTCTAGCTGCTATATTTTCCACCTCGAGAAGTGTCTTGCATCATGCAACTCCTGTGTCTTTCTATGATGTCTTTGCTCCATGTTGCTCAGAATCTCTATTTTTTTCATTCCCTCCAAGTTCAGTTATAGAAATTGTTGTGTGGTACAGACTTTACTGTGGGCATGCAGTATTTGGGGGCAAAAATAACTCAGCACAATATAGCATAGACTTGTTAAAATTTAACATCAGTCGTTACTTTCAAGACGACCTAGCCATTCTTCACCATAATGACATTTTTTTTCTAACCCCATGTCCCACTAATGTCCCAGCTCATAGTATTCTTGGTCAGTTCTTTTCTTCTCACTAGAATTCAGATTCCAACATCCCCAAGTTTGTGATATATTTTGCTTGGAATGACTTTATTTTCTCCACCCTCTCTCACAGTAGGCTTCAGAGCAATTTATACCCCCCAAACTTGTTAGGGAGCTCTGAAAAATAAAATCCATACCTGCAAGTTCCTCAACCTTGTAGTACAAACAAAAGTTTTGAAAGTATCGGGCCATTGTTACAATGGTTGTAGTGGAAGGGAGAAAGAAAGGCAAAATGGGGCTGAAAAGTTTTATTTGCTTTCACCTGTATATTATTCTTTACATTTGGAAATTTTGGCCTTCATACATGGTCTTTCTGATAATGAAAACTTTACTCCATTATCAGTAAAGTGTATGAACTTCATGTGGCCAAAATCAGGGGCCATGTACTTTTGTTTTGCAACAAGAAGAACGTGTCTCAGGTAGTTATTGGCCCAAGAAGTTGAGAGATTTGTAGAAAAGACCCAAATCTACCCATAGCCCAGAGCCAAGTCCAGGAGTCTAGGAGGAACACATTCTAGATCAGGTAAAGCCCAGGTGTCCTCTGGAGAGAGAAGCATGTTTGTTGTTGTAAGCTATTAAACTTTCAGGAATGCCAGTTACACAGTGTTATCACAGTGGTAGCTGACTGATGTACTGACACTGAGAGTCAAACAGTTTGTGTCCATAGCGCTTGCCGTTTGCCATACCTCTCCTTTTTTCTTACCTCTAAGACACTTATTTTTGTCTTAGTATACTAATGCCCCCTTTCTTTTCCTCCTATTAGACTGTCAGCTCCTAAAGGGCAGAAAATTCATCTCTCTTGTGCCCCCCCAACCCCTAGCATTATCTTTGTACTTTCTTGCTGTTCAGTACAGATTTTGGATAGATGGTAAGACTAGATAAAATATAGAAATAGATTTGCGCTAACTCTTCTCTCTAATAATAACAGAGCTTGGACCTGACAGCAGAAGCAGTGAGGTGAACCACAGTAATTTGCTCGTACCACTAATGCTTTCCCCATTATTTCACCTTACACACAGCGAAAGGTGTTTTCGGGTTTATATGAAAGCACTTGTGATTAGAGTAAGTGACTCCATAAAATGGAAATAGTTTACAGATAGTGTTCTCTGCCTTCCCAAGAAAAGCCATACTGTCTGCTAAGAAAATTGGGGATTGTTCTTGGCTCTGTCACTTAACTATTTTTATTTCCTTGTTTTAGTCAAGTAGGCTTCCTTCAAATGGCCAAAAAGCATGATACATTTTAATGTAATATGCTGTTATACCTATGTTATTTTATAACTTCTAGTGGTACTTAACTATTATGTAACAAAAATGTATATCAATTATAAAAAAGTGGAAATAAAATACAAAAGAACACTGTGGTACCTTGCTAAAGTTCTCAGAGTAACACATGAATAAAGTATTCAGCAGATCAAGGTGAAAATATTATAGGTCAAAGATAGGAGGGACTGGAATGGCTAAAAAAAGTCAACCCATCCAGAACATTGTCTGATGATGCTTTGTCTTGATCCTGAAATAACTTTGGCTCTTTTTAGCCAAATGGTATTAAAAATAGGAAGGCTATTTTAGATAAAAAGCCTCAAAATAGTGCTGTGATCATCTCTAGTCATATGATTCTAGGGAGAACAGCTGTAGAACCTTCCAGTATGTTCAAACCATCTCTGTCTCCGCAAAGCCAAGGGACCTTGCCAGACGTCAGGAGAGAGAGGATGGAATAGATTTAACATCTGGCTAAGATCTAATAGGAGATTACACGTCTTGGTTACACCTAGGTGAAGACTTAGAAAAGCCACACAGTGTCTTTCATTCGCAACAAAACAAAGTCTACAAAATGCCTGTTACCTTTTTTGTGACATAAAGCCCTCTTATTCCCTTCAGAGTCTACAAGGATAGAGTTTGGTTCAAGGTCTATGAGTTTCTGAGGCAGAGATGACAGACATTTCAAAAAAGCCTCTTAGAATTGTTAGGACATCTCAGTGCAGGTCATTGGTCTACCTCCCTGTGGTACTACAAGATGCTTCACCTCAGCGATTCCACTAGTCCAGCTTCTGCCCTTCAGTCTTGCAGAACCAGAAGTGCACTCTTGTTGGGGATAGTAATCACAGAGATATCGAATGCTTCAAATCTTACTGCAAGTGTACAAATTTGTGTGGGGAAGTGGAGCAGTCAGGGAGACTAAATGGTATTTTCCTAACCAGCACATCTTAAAACCTCTGATCCATGCACGTTATTCTTTCAGCAGATACTCACCGAGTGCTTGCTGTGTGCTGGGCATGCGGGAGATGGAAGCTGCAATGTTGTATAAAAAAAAACGACTGACCTGTGTCCTTGGGAAGCTTGTATCAAGGAGGTGGGACAAGTCAGTCCATAAACAAGATATTTCATGTACTGGAAAACAGCAAAAGCAATTTAAAATTAGGATTATGAGAGTAAAAGGGGGGTGAGGGATGGGTGCTTCCTGTGACTCCTGATAGTATTTAGGTTCCTGGTTTTATTTGTTCCTGAAGATGAGCTGTAACCCTATTAATCATCTGGTTATGAGCAGGGCCTCTGCGTGCCTTTGCTGGCTAAGTTAGTGCCAGTTGGGTTTCCGTCCTTTCCAGTCAGAGCCCTAATGTACTTCGTGACTAATACAACGAAGTCTGGACTCCTGAGCCTGGCATTTGAGGGCCCTCTTAGTGCAGCCCCAGGGAACATGTGCAGCTCTAATTCCCACTGCAGCTCCGAGGCACCTTCCATTCTGCCTGCTCTGGCCCTGACACATGCCTCTCATACAGGAGAACACATGACGAGTTTGGAAAGTTCAACTGAGACCCTTTAGCGCTGCCCATTCTTTAGCATTCTGCCTGCCCAAACCCCTTGGCCAGTGTCCGCCTGTCAAAGTACAAACTGTGCCCCAAGACCCCATTCATATGTTCCCTCCTCTGGGAACTCTTTATCCTCCTTCTCTTTGTACATTGAGCCTCTGTCAAAGCATTAAATAGCATTTGCCTTGCAATATATTTACTTATATTATGGGTCTAATTGCATACCAGCATATGAATCCCTGAAGACTGTAGTCTATGATTTTTTATTTTTTTAAACTTTGTATTACCTTCAGTGCTTGGCAATACATTGAATTAGTCTGTCTGATATAGAAGAGTCCTATAACGTGTAAAGTGCCATACAGAGTTAGAGGTGATAAAAACAATAGCAACTGTATTTTGTGAGCCTGCTCTGTGTCAGGCATGGTGCTCAGTGCTTGAAATAGAACATGTGACCCTTGTTTTGGCTAACATAAAGTCAGCTTCTCTAACAAGCACTGAAGTTTCAGTGGCTTAAGATAGTACATTATTTTTTGCATATTCATTTGATTGACAGTTCTCTTTTCAAAAATGATTGAAAGACCAGATATCTTTCACTTTCTGATCCAGCAGCCAGTAGAGCCTAAAGCCCTTTGTTGGATCCTGTACATCAGGAGGCTGGTTGTGTATGTGAGTGTGGGTCAGGCCTAGCAGTGGCAGATATCAGTGTCTATTGGTTAGAACTCTGTACATGATGCCGTCTAGACACAGAGACAGCTGGGGACCATGGGCCTTGGTTGAGCAGTGCTCTCAGCATAGCTATGCATTGTGAACAGGGAGCATGGTACTCATATAGCCTTTTCTGCCACAATCATCATAACTACCTATGAGATAACTAATATTTTCCTCCTCTCACAGATAAGGAACTCAGAAAGATGAGGTGACTTACTCAAGGTACCCCATAGAAAGTGCAGAACCAGGATTTGGACCTGGTCTCTCTGACTTTCAAAATACACATTGGTATTGGCACACAAGGAGCATCATTCTCTTTATTCCTCATTCTGCTACATTTCTCAGGTTGCAGGAAGTGGTTCTCATGTCAGTCTCCCACTACGGAGCATGTTTGTAATCCTTCTGGGGTTTCTCTCCACACATTCCATTATTCCCATCTACTCCTTTTGTTTCTGAGCATGGAAAGATGCATTATCCCATCTCTGGTCAGACCTGTACCCTTTCTCATTAACTGCTCTGGGCCTTGGTGCATCCAGGCTCATGGTTTCTTGGGGTTCATACTTAGAGGACCATGAGGTCTACCAGCTGTGGATCTGTGTCTCAGAGTGAATAGAGACATTGCCACGGGGACACAAGATGCAAGGTAGTGTATCTCAGGAAAGGATTTGTGGGAGGGGAATGCAGAGAAAGAGGGTGAGCGAAAGAGCCTGTCTTTCTCAGGACGAAATATAGCTCAAGTAATATTGAAAAGTAAACATGGAGAAAAAATGGACAAAGTTTATCCCAGAGCTTGTAATTGTTGTTCTGAGAAGGAGGGCTGAATTGAGGAATCACTGTTGGCTCTTAACTTTCATGAAATAAACCATCAGTGCATTTATTATTTTTACTGAGAATACCCTCTGTGTCCCCATGTTCAGTGCCGTGGAAGATTCGTAAGGGCTTTTATTAGCTAAGGTCTTGGCTGGCAGTCCATTTGGGGAGGTGACAGCAGGTGGATGCATTTCGCCTGAAGGTGTGCCAGGACTTGAGTGTTGGTGGTGGTCAGAGAAGGGTGGGATCTGTGTGGACCAACCAGTAGTGATGGTATCCTGGGGGAGGGGGAACTTATTTTGCAGTCAGAGAGAGGGGAAGGGATTTAAATAAGTGAAGAAGGAGTTGTAGAGCACTTATGGCCAAGAGTAAAAAGACAGGTGGTAGAGATGAATGAAGAGAGGTGCAGCCAGGGCCCAGGGAGGGGGAGGTAAGACATGCCCAGTTACATGGGAGGCTGTGTTTTCGGGGAGCACCAGGAGGTGGGATGGAGGGTAAGAGAGTTAAAAGGATAAGAGGGGTGTGAGGACAAGGCAAAGGGACAAGTTTCAAAAAATAAGCAGAGTCCCATTTGCTCCTGTTTATTAGCAAGGCTTGTTCTTCCCTGATACATGAGAGGGGAGGACCAGGGGCCTGGTTATAAAGCCTGGCTTGTTTGTGTCTTCATGGGTCTTGAATGGCCAGATTTTAAGAATAATTATTCATTCCATGTCCCTGTAACCTTTGTCCTTCCCCACCCTGAACCATCACAATCACCATGACCTCTTCAGGGGACGTATCTCTGCAATTTTTAATCCTCGGGACGTCCACACATGAGCAGGGCCATGCCAGCAAACAGCACTCCCCCTTGCTATTGCTGGCTTTCTGTGCAATCCTAGGGACAGGTTTGTACTAAGTGACTAAGCTTGAACATATGTCCAACCAGTTGGGTGAGTGCAGAGCTTAATTAAATTTGATTTAACAAAGTGAGTTAATATGCCATGTCTTGCTTTTTAGCATCTTAGTGTAATTTCTGCTGTTCCCATCATGCACCAGGGTGGCTGATGCAGGGAGTGTGCCCCTCCAACATCCCTTCAGATCCCTTTGCTATTTTGACCACACTGGTTTCCAGGTGCCTTCTCTCCTGAGCAAAATTCGCTTTCTCAGGAAACAGAGTCAGACAGGAAGGAGTTATGAGCAGGAGGTTTACTGGGGAGGTAACAGTGGGGGAGGCAGGATGGGTCAGAGAAAGGACTGACCCACAGAGTAGTTGCAGGGAGCTCTGGAGTAGGAATAGCCCTTCAGAGATGAACATAGGAGGCCAGGGCCCAGATTTTGTACCCCCATGTGAAGCCCCCATTACAGGCAGGGGCTGTAACCTTGGGTAAGCCTGCTCCCCTGGCCAAGGGCACTTCCTGAGAAGGATTGCACTGGGGGATGAGAGCTTTGGACCTGAGTTGGGGAGGGGAGTCATCTGGGAAGAATAGCAGAGCACCCACTGCAGCTCTCAGCAGCCAGCAGTTGAATATTTTTCAGCAAAGGGATAGAGATCCTCAGGCTGCTGGACCCTCTGTGCCAGTTCCTTCAGAAAGCCTGGAAGTATCTGGGAATTTACATGCCCCGGGGGCAGCCTCTAACCAATGACTATAAACACCCCAGCTCCCTTCCTTCCCACAGCAGCAGTTCTGAAGTATGACCCACACTGTCTTCAGAGTTCCCCTGCAGGAGTGAGTCACATGGCCCTCCTTGGGAAGGATATTTGCCTGGTGTCCCATCCTTGTTTAGTCTCCTTACCTTCTGGGTTTTACTTCCCCAATCAGATAGTTACTGCTTACCTAACTTCTCTATGCCTCAGTTGTCTAATCTGCAAAGTGAGCATAACAATGACAATAAACTTATGGAATGGTTGTGAAAACTATGAAAAACTGTCTAGCACAAAGGAAGTATTGAATAAGGAAATATCATATTTGTGGAAGAGTAGTAATATCTGGTGTTGGAGAGAATAGGGCCCCCAGATGGTGCATCATTCTGGCTGAAAAGCGAGAGCATCGTGTTTTCCAGGTTCTGATGTGAAACTCTGCCTCTACCTGTAGTCTCCTTTCTGCATTATTTCAGCTTCAGTCACAAGCATCAGTCACAAACAGAGTGCCAGTAAGGGGCTTTGTCACTGCCTACATTTTTTTTTTTTTTAAGTGTGAAAACAGGAAATCCCTAAAGGAAAGGTTCTGAGTGTCCTTTTGAGTTTGTGTATAATGAATGTCTTGATTATCCTCTCCTTATAAAGCACCTCTTGAACTAATTAAATTAATTTGAGATGAATCTTTGGCTCATTTTCACATGCCACTCAAGTGGAAGTACCTGATATAGTATTTAGAATATGAATTTCACTATGTTTTTAAACTATGATTTTCACTGGAGATCTTGGTGGTCAGGGGCTGCTTTTGGAACCAGTGGGGAAAAGAAGAAGGGCTCTTCCTTGCTGGGGTCACCTCCATCCTGCATTTAGCTCTCCTGCCCTCCTGGTTGATGGGGACCATTGCTCTGCCACCATGGCAAAGTGTGGTGGTGAGGAAACCACGTGCTACCCTTGAGGATAGATGATTCTGCAGGACACACCTTGGCCACAATCCTCCGCTTCAGTTGCTGAGAGCAAGTCTGGCACGTAGATTTGAACTGGTCAAAGGAGCTCTGCTCTGTTGACTATGCCTGCCTGAAAAGTTGTGTTAGAAAGGATTCTGAGTTCCTCTTTGGCCTCAGTGAAAAAGAGTAAAGAGTGTTGGAAATCTCTGTCATGGCTATTGGTAGGAGATTATAACATGCATTTGCCAGTCTGGCTTGGAGTTCCCCATTTCTGCAGAGATTTTAGGTTTTCAATGGGTAAAAGTTTCTTACTACTTTTATATATTGCTATATTATATGTTGGATATTGGATTTTTACTATAATTTGGAATGTATTTATACATAAGAATCTCAAAAATGGAATATGAGAAATATCTATCAGTACCCCCTTTAATCTTCTTCCAAATCCCCATTCTTGAGATGAATTCAATTATCAGCTAAGATCACCTCTACTTGTAAACTGTATTACCTTTGACACCTTGTTCAACTTTTCTGTGACTTGGTTTCCTCCTCTGTTAAGTGGATCTAATGAAAGGATCTGCCTCCTAGAACTGCTGGGAGAACTTAATGAATTTCACATCTACAGTGCTTGGAACAGTGCCTAGTGCTTAACCGAACTGAGATGTGTTGGCTATTATAACAGTAAAATCGTCTTGTTTTTTATCAAGCCCCCAGTGTTTGCCATCAACAGTGTTCTTAGAGACTGCCCTTTGATCTTCAAGGCCACCCACTTCCCTTTGTAATCAGGAGGAAAAGAAACTATTTTAACTTTATTTCAGCACTGCTGGTTTTCTGCTGATATTTCTAGGGCATGGGAACCTGGGAAGGGCTTCTTCTGCAATATGAATGCTGAGACCAAATAAAAGAACGTACATGGCACACAGTCTAAGTATTTTGGTGTAAGGATTGGAAGGTGAAATTAAAAGCTCAATTTCTTTTTCCCTGTTTACCATAATATTGCTGGAATTTACCTATTAAAAATAACTTCTTAAATAACTTTGTTCATTTGGTTTTCCCTTTTTTAGAGACAGGGATCAGTGGCAGGTAGCCTTGCCTTTGCAAAGCAGTGTGGGATTATGGGTTTTAGTGTCAGATGGTTGGATTAGAACCTGACCCCACAATGAGCTGTCTGTGAACTTATAAGCAAAGGTACTTGACCTCAGCAAGCCTCCAATTCCTCAGCTGTAGAATGGAATGCTAGCCAGCCACTACCAGTCATTGAGTCTCTGAGAATTGGTGCTTGGGAGCTTGCTGTTTGGTGAGTCCTGAAGTCCTACAAACATCTGAAGTACCTCCTGACTCTTCAGAGGAGAAATTAAATTATATCTACCTGGTCTCAAATATAATGTGCTATAGTTTAAGTTTGGGGGTATTGATAAACTTGCATAGTCAGATGTGGTAATTTTGTTCAGATTATAGGATCATTCCCAACCCAGGACAGGAGTCCATAGCTTTTGCCAGTTTGTTGCTGGGTAACAGAACTCCTTTTCCCACAGAAGCACTGTTAGGCCTGGGTTAGCTGCCCAACATTGCCCTTAAATGCCCATTTCACACATAAGCCCCTTGGGACAGACAGTGGAAAACTGAACTGCATTGGGCTTACATAGTTTTCAGCACACTTGAGGTTCATTCTAGCTCTGTCAGTCACTGTTTTTGCAATCTCAGTTTCTCTATGGCTCAGTTTCCTTATCTATAAAATCAAAATGAAAACATCTTCTTCAGGGGTTTGTTGGGGAGATTGAGTGATGTCTGGTCCGCAGTAATTATTTAATCAATCATAGTTTGGCTGACCCTTCTGTTATTGTTGTTATTCTTATTTGGACCAAACATATCAACATATTTGTGGAAAATGTACAAGGAGAATTTCAACTTCATATCTCAGGAACCCACCTCCCTGGGCTGTGTTGCTCTGGAACCAGCATTTCTCCAGATCTCAGTTTCTGAGGGTGGCTCCCACCATCTGGGGGAAGTGTCCCAGAGGAGCTGTGTTTCAGGAAGTAAAAGAACAGGGTGGGGCCTTTAGGATGTAGACATTGTAGACAGCCTGGCCAGCTGGCAAGTACTGCTGGGTTGAATCTCAGTGCCATCTCAATCATTGTGTTCCTCCTCCCTCAGCCCAGAGCCTGGGTGTCTCCTTTCCACCCCTCCACAAGGATTCTTCTCCATTGGAGCCCCAACAAAGGACATCCCAGGGTTTTCCCTACTCTCCAGTCCTCATGCAAGCACAAGACTCACCAAGTTTTCCCTAAATGGATTTATTTTATATTAAAATAATTTTAATTTTTAATTTTACACATGATAGAATTCACTGTTTATTGCACATTATTTTGAGTTTCACAAACACAGAGTCATGCAACTATCACCAAAATCAATGTTTAGAACCTCGTCCCCCAAACTCTCCCCCACTACCCTTTAGCAGTCCCTTTGGTGTTCCATACTCCTGATGGAAAAAAAATTCAGGCAGAGATACTATAAATAACTCTCTTTTGCACCTTGCCCCTTACTCAACCTTTTTAGAGAGATGGAATCCCCTATAAGATGCTAATGGACCACAGAAGACTGTAATGTATGAGTTTATTGCTTTCTAGGTTCTCCAGGATTGCCCCTGGGAAGGAGAGCAGGGGTTGAGGTTCCAAGACAAGGGGCTCCTAGGGGCAGGGGATCCACATGGATCAAGAAGGTGCTGGGCTTAAATTGAGGAAGTCTGTAGTACTGAGGAAAAGCCCTGAGAGTTCTTCTCCTGCTCTTTCATCGCACCAGTCTGCCACAAAAATTCCTGGACTGTAATGGAATGATCTGGAAAACAAAGGCTGGCTCAGAGCAGAGGGTACAGAGGAAACAGGAGGAGAGAGGCCTGTTATAGACAGAGAGCCGAGAGACGTTCCAAGGTTGTTTTCTGAAAGGGCTTCCATCAGGACCCGGCCCGCACATGTCATCTTTGTGTGAGTGAGAATATACCCTCTCCTCTTTTTGTAGCCTTATACCCAAGCTAGATGCTGGAGCGTGGTCTGGGTCTTGGCCTTCACCCACCCCCTCAGCAGGGCACAACCTGAACATCCATCCCTTTAGTAAGAGCATCAGGTGTATGTGTTCAATTAATCATTCCCCAGTTATCTAGCATGGCAGAGATTTTGCTGAATAAAAAATTATTTGTAGAAAACACACTGGCTTCAGCCGTCAAACTTTTTGGCAGAGATATTAAAAATGCAGGCAAATATTTTCCATTAGGACACAGGCTGTCCATATTTCTAGATGAGATCTTACTATTGAGATCTAAAGTAAATGCTTGTACTTCAGTAGCTGGTAGCAATTCTCTGCCTTTGTGTTTCAAATTTCAGTAAAAAATCTCAAATGTCAAAATGTGTGTCACTCTCTAAATAAAATTTTACACCAGAGAATGGGGGAAATGTTGCTATGAATCATTTGATGTCATGCCTGACAGGAATACTGATGACTTGAATGAGCAGGCTGATGAAGACTGAGGGGGCAAGCAGGAGTATTTTGCTAGGCATGAGATTTAAGATTTGTGTCTGGCGGTGCTGAATTTTCCTCACTTGCTTTTGTTTCACCTGTGAAAACATCACACTCTACAGAGTTTCTGTGTGTAAGTTATCTTCATTCGGGGTGCAAAGCCCCATTGGCTAGGAATATGGACTAGTGCTTTATTATTTGGAAGTCTTGAGTTTTAAGCTTTTTAAAGATGATAATTTATCTTTAATACTCAATTACAGCTAAAGCTTTGGGCACATAACAGTTACTCAATATATAAATCTATTGAGTTGATTAATTGAATATACATGGCAATCACATAATAAATATTTTTGTGAGTATTTCACAGCAATGCTAATTCTTCATCACTGTGTTGGTAGACAGTGTGGGTGAGATGAAAGACTTTGGACCTGTGTTCAAATCCATCCCTTTCCTGCTTCTTACTATAGTCATGTGCCCCTTAACAAACAGGATGCATTCTTAGAAATGCATTGTTAGGTGATTTCATCATTGTGCCAACTTCACAGAGTGCACTCACAGAAACCTAAATGGTTATAGTCTACTCTATACCTAGGCTATATTGTGCACCAGCATCGTATATGCAGTCTATTATTAGACTGAAATGGCATTGTGAGGCACATGACTGTCTTTGTGTAACTTTAGGAAAAAGAAAATTTTATGAGTCTGTTTTCTCTTTTGTACAATAGGGATAAGAATATGTACTCTGTAGGGAAGAGGATCCAAGATAACATATATTATTACACTTAACATGGCACCTAAAATGTAGGAATGGCTCATTAAATCTAGTCTTCTATCTTTGTTTAGTATTATCAGGGTATAAACTGTTCTACACTAATGAATATTAAGGTGGATGACTCTTCATAAGAGATATGATAAAGAAGATACAGACAGAAAAGTGTAACGGTAACTGTGATAGTCATAGTTAGTTGCTCATCAAATACCTTCGAGTCTTCTCTTTGCAGACACAGGGTAGGATTATATTTTTGCCATATCATGTTAAGTTAGAAGAGACCATGGGGCTTAATTTGGCCAATTAAATATGACAAGTCACCTGAGGGAAGGCTGAAAAATCAATCTATAGTTTGTCATGTTCTCATCCACTATCTCAGCTATTATGGTAGCGCAAATCTAGAGTAAAAGCAATGAGCAGAGTCCGCTTGTTGACCAGCAGTGGGCATATATCATGAGTGAGGAATGACCTCTGGTGTAAAGCCAGAGCATAACTCACATTCTCCTGATTGTTATATCACCCAGTCATTTGATTAGGTTCATTGAGTTGATCCTATTCCTTAGGTTCAAGAACCTTATAAAATAGTCTTAGAAGAGTAATTGTGGTCGATTCCACCTCAGCAATGATTTAGAAACCTGGGAAATGGTTATATTTTTTTATTATGGATTAATTAAAGACTACAGCTATTTTGGGAAGCTTTCCACCTCACTAGTGACAATATCAAGGGTGGGAGTTTGGGAAGATTTGGCTCTTCTTATCTTCATCAGCCCCATTCATTGCTGCAGATCTGCATGATCCAACATGGTAGCTACTGGTCTCATATGGTTATTACACTTAAATTAAATGAAACTAAACATTTAATTTCTTAGTTACTCAAGCCATATTTCAAGTGATCAATAGTCACTTGTTGCTAGCACATATACAGAACATTTCTATCTTTGCAGAAAGTTCTGTTGGACATCCCTGATACAGACAATTGAAATTCTCTTAGTGGTTTGTAAAGTTCTATGCCGTTGAAGCATTTCTTCTAAACAGATTGTCACCCCTAAAACCTTCCTCCATAGAAATTAATTGGCCACAACTTTGTAACTTATCCTCTAGTTGAGCAATCTTAAAATGCAAAGGAAAAGATTTTCTTAGGCTTTCCAGAGAAAATGTACTCAGTACATCCAAGGCTGTAACTGCTATTATGATAGTGAGTATCATTGATGGTGTTTGAGGTCAGGAAATTGATATTCATCGTCTCTTTACAAAGCAGAGTCCCCTATGGACTTAAAGAGGCAATTTAGGCTGCAGTGAAATAAAGGTGAGGCTGGATGATTCTTATTTAACAAACAGCCCTTCATAACAAGCGAGTGTTGTAAACTTCTAATATCAAGGTTTACAAGGCCTGTGGATTGAATAGTCCTTCCCCCCCCCCCAGACAAAATTGACTGGGGTAATAACCTCTCTCACTTAACTTTAAACTTGGGGGTTCAATATGGGCATGTTAGTCAGGATATCCTAAGTGATGCTGCTGTAACGAACAACCTCAAGGTTTCAGTGCCTAGGACAACAAAAACCCATTTCTCATTTATGTAAGTCCTGTGGGGGTCCAGGTAGTCAACCAGAACAGTTCTCTATTATCCGTAACCCAGGCACCATGAAGTCACCTCCCTGATCACTGCAGCAAGAAGAGTGCAAGAACACCCCACACTATCAAAGAAGTGCTCCAACCACTTGCCATTTCTTCTCACAACCCATTGGCCAGCATTAGTCATGTAGCCCTTCCCACATTCAGTGTGGGAGTCAGGGAGTATAGTCCTTCCTTGCATCTAGAGGATAGTAGATATAGGGTACATTAGAAGACTCTACCACACTGCAGGAAGTATACTTTTAACAAAATACATTAAAAGTGTAGATATCCATACAGCCAAATAGCTAATGTTTTCCAGAATAACATTGGATTGTTGGTAATGGGATCAGATTTCCACAAATGCAGAATTTTCTGCCAGCTCATGACATAAGTAAGAGTTGAATTCCATGCTTTTACAAACTGAGTTTTCACTCCTACGCCAAACTTGCATCCACTGCCTGATCCAAGTAGCCTGAAGGGTAGCCTTTCAGGCTTTAGGGTAGCCTGAAAAGAAGTGCCATGGCCTGTGACTTTAATCAAGTTAGCTTCTCTCGGGCTATAAAATGAGATGGCAAGATTAGATTATTCTTTTCTTCTCTCCAACACCGTTCTGATTTCTATAGGTTTTCATGGCCACTGTTAGCAGTCCTGGAAGATGGCCTCTCTGAGTATATGGAGGACACTCAACGCTAGTGTGGCCTTGAGCCTGCCTTTGTTTTCTGCACCACTCAAGCACAAACACTTTCTCTGTGTCTTCCTTTCATTCCATTTTATCCCCCTAAGGAATTTAGAAATAATGCTCTTGGCAATAGAGGGCATCCATATTTTAAAATGTCAGGTCTACTGAAATATAATTTATATACAGTAAAATTTTCATTTTTGAGGTGTGCTCTTCTATACATTTGACAAGTATTGATAGATGTGTAACCACCACTACAATCGAGATATAGAATATCTCTCCCCAAATTCCACTTACTCCACTGTAGTCATTCTCCATCTCTTACCCTAGTTTCTGGCAACACAGATCTGGTTTCTGTCCTTATAGTTCTGCTTTTTCCAGAATGTCATAGAAATTCTTTCTCTCAGCAAAATGCCCTAGAGAGTCAGCTATGTTCTTGGATTCACCAGTAGTTTTTTTTTTTTTTTTTTTTAATTTTTTTAAATATATTTATTGATTATGCTATTACAGTTGTCCCATTTCCCCCCCCACTCCACTCCATCCTGCCCACCCCCCTCCCTCCCACATTCCCCCCCTATAGTTCATGTCCATAGGTCATACTTATAAGTTCTTTGGCTTCTACATTTCCTACACTATTTTTACCCTCCCCCTGTCTATTTTCCACCTATCATCTATGCTACTTATTCTCTGTACCTTTCCCCCTCTCTCCCCCTCCCACTCACTTAATGACAACCCTCATGTTCAAACTAGTTGTTTGCCTAGTTTGCTCTCGTTTTTGTTTTATGTGTGGCCGTTAATAACTGTGAGTTTGCTGTCATTTTTACTGTTCCAATTTTTGATCTTCTTTTTCTTAGGTAACTCCCTTTAACATTTCATATAATAAGGGCTTGGTGATGATGAGCTTCTTTAACTTGACCTTATCTGAGAAGCACTTTATCTTCCCTTCCATTCTAAGTGATAGCTTTGCTGGATACAGTAATCTTGGATGTAGGTCCTTGCGTTTAATCTTGGGTAATGTAATTATGATGTGCCTTGGTGTGTTCCTCCTTGGGTCCAGCTTCTTTGGGACTCTCTGAGCTTCCTGGACTTCCCGGAAGTCTATTTCCTTTGCCAGATTAGGGAAGTTCTCCTTCATTATTTGTTCAAATAAGTTTTCAATTTTTTGTTCTTCCTCTTCTCCTTCTGGCACCCCTATAATTCGGATGTGGGAACGTTTCAAGGCGTCCGGGAGGTTCCTAAGCCTCTCCTCATTTTTCCGAGTTCTTGTTTCTTCATTCTTTTCTATTTGGATGTTTGTTTCTTCCTTCTTGTCCACACCGTTGATTTGAGTCCCAGTTTCCTTCTCATCACTATTGGTTCCCTGTACATTTTCCTTTGTTTCTCTTAGCATAGGCTTCATTTTTTCATCTGTTTTTCGAATAGATTCAACCAAGTCTGTGAGCATATTGATAACCAGTGCTTTGAACTGTGCATCCGATAGGTTGGCTATCTCTTCGTCGCTTAGTTGTATTTTTTCTGGAGCTTTGAAGTGTTCTGTCATTTCGGTCTTTTTTTTTTTTTTTTTTTTTTTTTTTTTTTGTCTTGGCGCTTCTGTTACTTTAAGGGGCGGAGCCTTAAGTGTTCACCAGGGCGGGGTAACGCTGGTCGCTGAGCTGTGACGCTATACGAGGGGGGGAGGGGCCGAGTGGGAGCAATGGCGCCTGCCTCACTCTCCTCCGGATTTCAATCCTTCACTACCATACCCACAATCAAACTGGGCCACTCTGGTGCTGGTTCCCGAGTAAGTGGGCCTGTGCACACTCTAGGCCCCTGTGGGTCTCTCCAACAACCTCTTCTGTGAGGCTGGGAGTCTCTCCTGCTGCTGCCCCAACCCCCAGGGGCGCCTTCAATCAGAGGTTTGAGGCTTTATTTCCTGGAGCTGGAGCCCTGGGTTGCATGGTCTGCTTCGTTGCCCGCCGTTCGTCAGGTTTATCTGTGGGCGAATTTGGTGCCGCCGGGTGCTACCCGCTGCTCTGCCTGCCCCGCTCTCCGCCCCTCTGAGTCCGGCCCTCTGGGTTTATCTGCGCAGATGCGGGGCCGCGGGGTCTGCTAGTGCTCGGACTGCCTGCGCCATTTGTCCCACACTCCGCCAGTCTCAGTCCCGCCACAGCCACGCGAGTCCTCTCCACCCCGGTGCCCGTCTCCGCCCCTCCTACCAGTCTGGATGAATGGTTATTTTCTATTTTCTTGGTGTTGGTCCCCCTTGCTGTTCGATTCTCTGTCAGTTCTGGTTGTGCGAGGAGGCGCAGTGTGTCTACCTACGCCGCCATCTTGGTTCTCTCCCACCAGTAGTTTTTTATTGTTGAGTAGCACTCCACTGTACCACAGTTTGTGTATCTTTTCATCATTGATAGACATTTGGGTTGTTTACAGTTTGGGGGCATCAGTTGTTTTATCAGGGGAATTGAAATATTCTTTCATTGGGAGGATGGCTGTGCTAGGGAAAGTTCAGTTAGAAAGAGGATCATAAATAGGGCTATGACTGTGGATTTGAGGAGATGTATATTAGCAGTCTTTATCTTAGGTATGTGAAGGTTTCTACATACAGGGAATTAGAGGGTTACCTGACTACTGGAAGAGGAGGACTGGGGACAAAGGTCTGGATGAGACCTGATGCACTTGGCTTGCAGCTGTGATCCAAGTGTTCCTCAAGAGTTCATCTGCAAGCTGCTGTGAATTCCTTGACCCTTTAGGAAGCTCCTTCAGGTGTCTCAATCTATGAAACTGGCTTTAAATGTGTGATCTCCCAACTTGAAACATCAGTATCATCTGGGAACTTGTTAGGTATTCATATTTTCAGACCCTACCACAGACCTCCTGAAAACCCTGGGGTGTGGTCCAGCAACATGCATTTTAACAAGCCTTTCAGAAGATTCTGATGCATGCTGTACTTAGAGAGCCACAGGTCTGTATTGGAAGTTTAGGAGGCCCCCAAGAAGCTCACCCAAGAGCTGCTTCAAATCTAATGTTCACCCTTACATCTGCATACAAATGCTTCTCCTTCCCAAATCTCACACCAGTGCCTCTGTTTAATCAGGAAACTTGTGGGGGAGGAGATTATGGGAAATGTAATTCTCAGCTTCTCTTCTGAAATTCAGGGGAGGCTCAAAGAGTGCAAGTGATGGTAAAATGATAATGAATGATCTAGCATAACATGGGACAGGTTATAGAGCTGTCAGGGTTTTTGAGTAATGGACCATGGTGGTCAATAACAGCAAGGACTCTGCACATACTTCTAGCTTTAAACTCAGGTAATCACTCTACTTGTTTCTTCCTTCTGCCTAGTTAGGTAACACTTCATTAAACTTTTACCTAAATGTTCTTGGATTCATGTGCAGTGGATTTAGTGGCTACTCCTGAAAGTGTGCTATTTCAAGATTCCAAGGCAATTATGTTGTTATATTTCCAAACATAGCTGAGGTTGCTGTGCCCAATAAACTAAGGTGGTTCTTTCCTGGTATGTGTAAAATTCAGTCACAGTTCATCTACGGTTTTACTGTTTGATATTTTACAAGCCCAGAAGAAAGGTAAATAATATTTAAGGAACTTGTACACCAAGTGTGTAACTATTTTGAACAATTCATAGTTTAATTTAATGAGCTTCAGTACCACAGGATGAGAGTTGTTCCCAAAGGGCCTCAGTCAACTAGACTATTGAACAGAAATGCAGAATGTAGATTGGGTTTTAACTAAAATCATACTGCTATTACTTTTTATGGAACCCATCATTTCTGGTAGAGAGCAGGCATATAGAAAACCGTCATTATGGTAATGCTGCCTGGGATTTGACCAGCTGCATTTGGAGCAGAAATGAACACATCGAGGCTTGATTTGTACGCTGCTTCTGGTTGTGTAGGGCTTAGGACTAAATATATGCCATGTGGTCCTTGATAACTCATCTTTCATGCCTTTGTGAGTTCCATGCACTACCTTTTAGGTTCACTATGCTCATATTTATTTATTTATAATGTTAAAGACAGAGGGAAGATGTGTTTCCTTTCATTTACACCCTCAGGGTAAATTTTTTCTTTGAGAGTGATGGTGAGATATTTGTTTTGAAAACATGGAGGAAAGGAAGACAAACCATATGATATTTTTCTCCTGGTTACTGAACAAAAACAATTCTTTGAGACTGAATTTCTCTTTTCCTTTTTTTTATTTCCTCTGAGGTACTATGGACTTTGGGATTCAGAGTGAGATTGGTGATCAAATCAATACTTGCACATCTGATTTCAAATATAATTTGTATGCTGGCAATTCCAAACTTCAAAGCTCCAGATACAAATTTCTGTCTGCCTGGTAGACATCTTTATCTGAAGGTCTCAGACTCAGTATGTACTACACCACACTAAGGAGACTGCTTTATACTGTACAGGCTATTGATTCTACCTTTCCAGCAATAGTAAAAATTTCATGAGGACCACATGCCTTAATTGTCATTCTCTTACAAGGTCTGGAGTATAGTACAAACTTAGCAAAGTCTTGTTGATCGAAAAATGGTGAAGCAACTGGTTTCTAAGCAAAGAAGAGAAGGGCTGATGAGGATAGTCGGATTCTGTAGATCTCGAATGTCTCCTGCAGTGCATCTCCCATTGCCAGAATCTGTGTTCAGCCGACAGTGAATCGGCCACTCCAGTGCCTGGTAGTAAAAGTAAAAGGCCGTGTGGTATGTTAGAAAGAGCAGGTGTTTCAGCAGCTATGTGTTCACATTCTGACTCTGCCATTAGAATTTATTTAACGACTGTCTCAGCTATAAAGTGAAGCTATAAAAAGAGCCTTGAAGTTGCTACAGTCTATAAAGTGCCTAAGTGATACCTTAGTAGATGTGAACCAAATGGTGGATATGCTCATACTACTTCAAATGTGTGTTCTCTGTATGGTTGATAAGATATCCTCTCAAACATTCCAAGAGCTGAGGGATGAATGGGATCTCATAAATGAGGAATCTGGGGCCCGGAGGCCCTCAGGTTGTAAGTAGGGAGCTGGAACTAGGAATTGGACTTTTCTCTGACCCCAACTTCTTTGCTCATTCTCCCACTTTAAACTATCAGCCCTATGCAAAAGCATCCAAATTCTACACCCAAGGATGAAGCAACACCTGTTTTCCTCACCTCTGCTCCCTTAAATAACTCTGTATGTACTGTTTTTCCAATACTTACTGCATTATCTATGGTTATGCATGGGTCTGAATTCCTGAAAGAATGTGAATTTTCTTAAAGCAGGACCATGTCTGGTTTATCTGGGTAGGCACAGTGTCTCGCACGTAGTAGATACTCAATACAGGTTTGTTGAATTGGTAAAAGGAGGAGTCAGAATGCTGCAGAGTCAGAAGATTTTCTTAATTAAAGAAAAAGGGAACTAAAAGCATCGTTGGCATATTATTCCAAAACCAGCATGGGAGCTAACAAGACAGGAAGCATCCATCTGCAAGTAATGTGCACAACCCACCCCACTGAGAATTTTAATTATGTTTTTAAAGGGAGACAGGGAGCCCTGGTTGCTTTGGCACAAAGCAGTGTAGTGAGAGATGGCCCAGGGAAGGAATGCTAAATAGTTTCTCTGTCTGTGTTGCCAGTTTTCTGTGTAGCTCTGGGAAGGAAGAGAGTGCCTGAAAGGTAACTGTGATGTTTATTCATCGGAGAGATAGAGATTTCATCCCTGTTGTTCTGATGATGACTCATTTCACAGGTACCTACCTGCCTTGCCCAAGTATATTTTCTAGTACCTCTCCTTTACGGCCTTGTCCAAATCCTCTCCTGACCTGAAGTCCTTCATGTCCTCTGGAACTTGACTCTGTCCATGGTTCCTCTATACTCTCCACTCAAATTGACTTAACATATTTCAAGGCCAATTTTAAGATGTACTGTCAATGTTGTAATATGTGTGGTCTTTGATGCAGTAATTCCAAGCTTAGGAATTACCTCTCTTCCTATAGTGATTCTCCCACAAGGAAGTAAATATATATATTGAATAATGCATGTATAGGCTTATGAGTAATCATAAAAATTAGAAATATCTTCAAAACTCATCAGTGAAAGATTGTTTAAATAAATCTTGCTATAGCTATTTTATATAAACTGTTAAAATGACTATAGTGGTATTATGTTGAAAAAGTTATAGAATAATATATATGGTAAGACCAATTTTTATGTATAGAAAAATCCAGAGGCATATGCAACATTCATTTATTCAATAAATATTTATTAAATGTATACTAAGTGCCAGGAAGTGAACAGAAAAAACATGTGCTTTTGTGGAGCTTATATTTTCATCCAGGAAAATGAACAATAAACATAGTAAATAGGAGAGCAACCCAGTACAGTAAACCATAATAAGTACTAGGAAAAATATGGAGTAGACAGAGATAACCTCTGAGACTGAGTGCGGTAGGTCCTAGAGGACAGGGTGGGGCTTTCATTTTCTATTTATTTACTTCCATATTGCTCAAATGAGTATGTATTATTTTCATTTTTTAAAAAGACTTTATTTATTTCTTTTTAGGGAGAGGGGAAGGGATGGAGAAAGTGAAGGGAAGAATCATCGATCAGTTTCCTCTCAGACACTCCCCACCTGGGACCTGGCCTACAGCCCAGGCATGTGCCCTGACTGGGAATCAAACTAATCACCTTCTGGTTTGCAACCCACTGAGCTATACCAGTCAGGCCCATTTTCAGTATTTTTAAGGGGAAGTTAAAGGGCTTTCCCCTCCCTCCTGTATCCTCAACTTCTTTCATTCAATGAGATCTTTCCTTTCACTTTTAAAGATAGCTTTTTCTCTTTCATCTTAAAAATGAAAACAAAATAAATAAACACCCCCCCCCTTATCCTTACATACCCTCTGGTTATAGACATATTCTTCTTTTTTCTTCACCTTTGTACCAAAGTTTTTGAGATTCCTGCATGTTCTGGGTCTTAGATTTTTTTTTTTTTTTGCCTCCCACTCTGTCCTCTACTTCAAGCCTTTCTGGCCTCCATGCTACTGAAACTGCTCTCTGACTTCAGCAGTGAATTCTTCACATCATCACCTTACGCCTCTCTGGCTAGTCATGCTCAGAGAACCCTCCTGTCTCCTCCCTTCCCTGGGACTCCCCCAGGTTGTGTCCTAGGGTCCCTTCTTTTCCTCTCTCTAGCCAGCACATTCTCTTTGGATGATTCCATCAACCCTCATATTTCACTGGCCTATTTTTAATGTCTCTCAAGTTTGACTTGCCATTCAAACCTTTCTTCTTAGCTTTAGATACTATGTAGCTGTTCCTTTGGTACTTTAAGCTAAGCATGTTTACAATCTTCCTCTTAAACTGCTCCTTCTCCTATATTTTGTTCTACTGTTGGGGACAGTACCATTTAACAATCAAACTTTAACAATTAAAGTTGAAAACTGGGAGTCACCTAATGTGGAAATGTGCCCTACTACTCCCCTTAGCATCAGCTCCAGGCATAATGTCTGGCAGCCTGGGGGCACTCAGTGATGTTTGAAAGTAGGGAGGAGGGATTAATTGTGGCTTTGTCCAGAGATAACACCATGAATTTACCACACAGTTTCATTTCCCAACTGGGAGAAAAATAATTGGGTATTTTTTCATCACTTTGGATGTAGATGGGTTCACATGACTAATTCCAGACAGAGGAATGTGGCATTAGTGATGTTCACCACTGTCAGGTCTAGCCATAGACATCCCGTGCAACCTCACACACACTCTCTTGCTTTCCCCATCTGCATGGCTGGAAGCAAAGGACTCCAAAGATTAGAAGAGAATAGCACATAGATGGAAAGAACTGGGTTCCTTCATCATCTTTGCTTGGAAGAAAGCCATCCAAGAGATCCACTTGCTCAGGAGCATCCACATTAGGCTTTGCATAATCAAGAGATAAACTCTTATTGAGTTAAGCTACTAAGGTTATAAGGTTGTTAGTTAGAGCAGATAACATTAATCAATATAGGCTTCAAAATGCAGTTCTTTCTGTGACACTTGACAATACAAAATTATGCTGCTTAGCAAGAATATGTGTTACACATGAGTCAGCACTGTATTTGACAGTTTGTGACATACTCCTACAGTAATGCTTCCCAACATCATATCTTAGGGTTAAACCTTCCATTTATGTCCAGTCTCCTCAAGTTCTGACATGCCTTCAGCTGTGGGTCCATCCATCCACTGTTTATACAGTGGTCAGTCCACTCTGCAGGCTCAAGTTAGGGTCACATTAACCTTCAAAATATTTAGTGGCTTTCACTTCTCCTCAGCAGCATTCTGATCTTTAGCCTCTCTATCCTCAACCATTTCCTCAAAGGTTCTTTGAGCTGCCCTATACTTTCATACCCAATGTGATAAATATTAGATATTGGTTTCCCTATGGTAAGCCTGGTGCTATTATTGCGTACCTTTTGTGTCAGCCATTGTGAGTAAAAACTGATCACCAGACAGAAAACAAATAGAAGGAGATGAGGCTACAGTAGAGGACACACCATATATCACAAACTTGCTTATTCAAGACAATCTGGCACAGTGTTCACTGGCTGAGAATGTGTAGACCTGTCTTGCATGCTACCTTTCCTTTGACTGTGAGTATACAGCTGTGCTCAGGGCATCAGAAAAATACATGTTAATACTGTACTATTATGAAGTGCTATGTACATGAATGATATGTATTAGGATTTTCCAGAAAAACAGCCAAGTGTATGGTGTGTGGGGGGGGGTGGGGGGGGAGAGAGAGAGATTATAGGGACTGGATTATGTAATTAAGAAGTCACATGACCTGCAGTGTGCAAGCTGGAAAATCAGGAAAGGTGGTGGTGCAATTCAGTCAAAGTCCAAAGGCCCAAGAACCAGAAGCACCAATATCCAAAGGCAGGAGAAGATGGATGTCCCAGCTCAAGAAAAGAGTAAATTTGCCCTTCTTCTAATTTCTTTTTTGTTTTATTCAGGCCCTCAGCAGATTGGTGATGCCCACTCAAATTAGTTATGACAATCTTCTTCACTCAATCTGCTGACTCAAATGCCAACCTCTTTCAGAAACATGCACAGAGACACACTTTGAAATGTTATTTTACCAGCTATCTGGGAACCCCTTAACCCAGTCAAGTTGATACATAAAATTATCATCACGTAATATTTAGAAAAATATTTCTGAGGCAAACAGCTAATTATGAGACTGGTACTGATGGAGTATGAGTTGGGGACATAGGTATCTTAGCCTGCTTTGCTCTGACGTTACAGCTAAGAAAGAGAAACTTGTCTGTGAATCTGTATTGCAGCAGGTCACATGTAGTCATGACTAGACTTGGAAGAGGTCCTCAATAGTCTGAGAAAGCATTGGCTTTGGAAAACAGGGATTACCTGCAGAGGGAAAGGTTGTCTGATTCCTGGACTATTTCATCACCCTTGAAGAGTTTTTTCTTGGTTAGCCTGGGAGCTCCAGTATGAAAGAATTTGAAGCACAGATTCTTATGAAAATGCATTGTGTGGGCTTTCGACAAAGATCTCTAGGTCAAGTCCAAAAGACTGAGTCTTTTTTCCTTCCTGAATATCTCTTCCCCTGATGGGGAGAAGAGAGCAATTAGAACACTTATACTTTCCGTTGTTTTGGGGTTATAAATGAATTCTGTTGATGATGACTATTAGCAGAGAGAAGGGAAATATCTGAGCCTGACACCTTGCTGGATTTAACTGCTGCTTCATGTTCTGTGCAGATGCAGGAATAGATCTAAGGCCATAATGACTCCTCCTTGTCTCTTTCTGCACCATTTTCTCCTATGAATTTCCCAGCACCTTTCCATATTTCATCTCCAACTCTACGCAATGACCCCTTACATCCTTAATTTATTGCTTTATCCATCTGTTTTCCTTTCCCATTCTCTTGTTTCAATTTTAAACCCTCTTAGATCAACAGGACTCTAGGCAAGCACAGGTTTCATATAATGCGCCTAACCACTGCATAACAATAGTCTTTAAGAAGAAAGGCCACCTGTTTGGGTAATTATTTTTTAATGTATCTTTTAACTTTTCTAAATTAAATATGTATTTTTTTACTATAAGATATATATTTTTGAAAGATTAAAGAGAAAGAATTTAAAAGTACTTAAAAAGAAACAAACAAAGCTGTCTGCCTGGCTTTTGGTAAAAGTGTGAAGGAGAGGCATTATACTCACTATTGGAAAAAAGTAATACAGATATCCCACTGATGAGAGGAAGAGACAGTGGTTGATGTGTAGCTCGTGGGAGAAGGCATGACATGGTGACCTTTGAAGTCAGGCAGTCAGGCCCTAGGTATCACTCTTGGATCTAGATTTATTCTTCTGTATAGTAGGATGACAATTGTCTCATAAGAGAAATATTAAGATTGAATTAAAATGATGGTCTGTGACCATCTCTAATCCATAGTAGTCCAGGGACAGCCGTCACATGGCAGGTGTGCCATGCTTGTGAACCAGTTGTCACTCTGACGCCCATGCCAAGTACATATGGTTGATCACAACATCTGTCTCAAAAGCTAGTATTCAGGCTCAGAAGCCTTCAGGAATATACTGTAAGTCAAATGGAATAGGATTTCGATGTCTTGGAGGTTAAACACTCAGTCCCAAGTAGCCATGATAATGGTGGTGGTGGTTGTGGTAGAGCTAAGTATGACTCAGTAAGCTCTTTGTAAGGTGATCCTCCCACAGAAAACAACCATAAAATCTAGACAAAATACAAGTATCTTAAGGCATTAGAGGAAGAATAAAAGCAAGCAGATTCTGGATGGGGTTTAACACTTTAGAACAGAGAACAGCATTGGGTGAGTTTCTCATTTTCATAGCTGCTAGGCTGAGGGAAGGCCCCAGTCTCCATAAGGAACAATAGAAAATTCAGTCCTACTTGCTGGAAGAACCAGAGGACAGAGTTTGGAACAATGGCAGGTATTGGAACATGAAGAGATCATCCTTGAAAAAGAGATGCAGAGAAAGAGAGGTTCTGATAGTGTGTACAAACTTCAAACAATCAAGCTAAGAGTAAAAGAAGTAAACTAAAATTTGAATTTATGTCTAAGAGATAGGTTAGAGTTTGAGTTCAAACAAAAAAAAATCCAACATTTTGCAGAGAAATATAACACAATATACTCATAAGCTTTCTGTACCATAACACAATATTGACTTTCTTGCCCAATTTCAAATACCCAATCCAAAATTACTGAGAATATTAAAGCTGGAAAGTATGACCTAAAAAGCTGGAAAGTATGACCTTCTATAAAGAGAAGACCATTGGAGACAAACAGAGTAATGGAATACAATATAAAGCCCAGAAGTAGACCCACACAAATATAGTCAACTGACTTTTGACAGGAGAACAAAGGCAATTCAATGGAGAAAGAATTGTCTTTTCAAGAAATGGCACTAGAACAACTGTAGATTCTCATGCAAACAAATGCATCTTGACAAAGACCTTGCACCTTTTATAAAAATTATCTCAGGCTATAGTCATAAATATAAAATGCAAAACTATAAAACTCCTAGAATATAGCATAGGAGAAAAATCTAGTTGACCTTGGGTTGGTGTGACTTTTTATATACAATACCAAAAGCATTATCCATGAAAGAAATAATTGGTAAGTTCTCCTTCATTAAAAGTAAAAAGCTCTACCATATGATCTCACCTTTAACTGGAACATAATCAACAGAAGAAAAAAGCAAACAAAATATAACCAGAGACACTGAAGTTAAGAACAATCTAACAATAGCCAGAGGGGAGAGGGGTGGGGATAGTAGGGAGAGGGGTTTACAGGAGGTACTATAAAGGACACATGGACAAAACCAAGGGGGAGGGTGGAGGTGTGGGGGAGGGAGGTGGGTTTGGCTGGGGTGGGGAGAAAATGCAGACAACTGTACTTGAACCACAATAAAAAAATAAAAAAATAAAAAAATAAAAAAAAATAAAAAAATAAAAAGCTCTGTTCTGAAAAAGGTACTGTTGAGAGAATGAAAAGAGAAGACATAGACCAGGAAATAATATTTTCAAAACAGGCTTTGAAGAAAAGGAATGGGAGTGACTGCTTAATTGGTGCAGAATTTCCATTCAGGGTGATGAAAAATATTTGAACTAAATAGTGGTGATATTTGCACAACACTGAGAATGCACTAACACCACTGAATTTTACACTATGAAATGGTTACACTAGTAACTTTTTTATTGTGTGTATTTTACCACAATAAAAGGGAAAGAAAAATACCATAAAATCAATGTAGACCGACTCTAAAATACTGGAAAGAACAGAAAAGGCTTTTAAAGTGACTTTTATAACTGTGTCCAGTGTCATGATAAAAATACACTAATAATGAGTGAAAAGGTAGTGTTAAAACCAAATGGCCAGTCAGAAAACTAGCCCTCAAGACAATTGAATATCAAGAAGGTTGAGATAATGAGAAATTAAATAATCCTTAGTAAGAGTCTAAGGGAAATCATCAGGACTCTGTGTGGGAAGGCACAGAGGTGCAGCCGACGTTGAGACTCTCTCTTTCACCCAAGTAAATTCAATACATTAACTTCTTTTACTTTAGGCTGCTTGAGATGGAAAATTAGAGTGGGATAATGTCAAAGAGGGTCTTCAGGATCCCCATTGGGCTTTCAGGGTTGAGCCTTCAAAAGCTAATGTGGTTTCCTGAGATGACCGTCTACGTTATAAATCTTGCGTTAGATCCCCAAAGGGATCATGACACCGACATGCTTGGCTTAAAGGAAAACTGGAACTTGAGGCTGAAAAATCTCTAAGTATCCCTGAGTCATTTCGTGCTCAGGCAGCTACCAAGTTTTTACCAGGTGTCTGGTCATAAAAATTTGTCACTGGTTCAACCGCTAATTGTTATTTTGAGGTTGAATATTTAGTTTGCATTATTCCTCAGTAGTTTGCACAAATGCTAATTTTGATTTTTTATTTTCTGACCACAAGTCATATGTTAGATTCTGACTGGTGGCAGAAAATATTGAACAATAAAACAAGAGCTGCAGTTATCAAAGCAAGAGTAATACTTTTAGAATATGTTCTATTGAATTCTGCAGTAGACTGAAATTAATTACTCCCAGGCATGTAGTCTCCAAATGAGCAGAAAGGTTGTTAACTTTCTCTTCAGAACAAAAAAAAAAAAAAGGAAAATATGACTCCATGCATTGTTCCCCACAACCTAGTAATTTGTTAATTGATTGCTTTTGTTCAAAAAGCTGAAAGACATCTCAATTAAAAATCAACCTTTAAAACTTATTATTCACCTCATATATTGTATAATGATGTCTAAAGCTAAAAAATAACTAAACTTGGTTATGGATCTTGTTATTTGGCTAATGAATGTCAGAGTTAAGACAATGACTACAAGGCTTTAGGTTAGAGTCTGTGATCTACATTAATTCACAGTTGGACATTAATGTAGGATAGTTGTGCTCAAGTAGTGACATGTAACTACTCCTTTTAAACTTAAAAAAGGAAGCAATACAAAGAAATTTAAGTAGATGTGTCTTATAACCAGAAGTTGAAGTTGGAAAAGTAGCAAACGCATTTATACTCCAAAAACCCCTGTTTTATGACTTATTCCCTGTGCTTTATAACAGGAGCCACCTAGTGTCCTGATAGTTCGCCTATAGAACACTGCGACTGCTGTGAGAGAAGGCCCCTCGTTGCTTAATAATTCCATTAGTACCCTTATTTTCTTTCACTTCCTTTTCTTAATAGTAACAGCTTGTCATCGTTTCTCATTGCACGTATAGTAAATTTCATTAGTCATACTTACTTGTGTGTGCTCCATTTTTACTCACTCCCCAATAGCCTTAGTATTCTATATTTCCCTGCCTCATGGACACCCAGCTTCATCATCTGACCTTGTCTGGTCAAAGGACTCTATCAGAGCAGAAGCTCTAAAGGGCTTGACTTTGCACTTGCTCTCCATCATGCGATCAGCCTGTTCTAGAACATGTCTTTTCCTTCATTCTGGAGTCTAGTATGAGCAGACATGTAGAGGTGAGATTAGCAGAGCCATAGTCAACTGTAACATGAGCAAGAATTACATTTCATTGTTGTAAATCACAGGTATCGAGGTGTTTGTTATTTGGCAAAAGTCAACTAATACACCAAAAAGTAACAACAAAATAAAACCTCTTCCTCTTGTCATGTTCTCTTCTTAGTAGACACATTGTTCATCATAAACTGTGTATGAAGGCCACAGTGTCCAAGAAAATGCGAGTTCCTTGGGACTGGGAATAGCAAGGCTGGGAACCTTGCTATTCCTTTTGATAGTCCCAGTACCTAACAGGTTCAGACAAAACGAATATTTGATGGATGGCTCTCTGAAGTTGCACAGTTAATCGCTGTGGTCCCCAAAAGTACCTTTTTAATTCTTAAGTGGTTAAGTGGTTCCAAACCTATCATGCTGAGGTCTCTTGAATTACATTCTCTAAAATTTCAAATTAACTTTTACAAAAGAGGTATGAGAAAGAAAATGCTACAGGGAAATAGTAATAATATTATCGAAAATAATAGTAACATATGTAGACTTCGTCTTTACTATGTGCTAAATGCGGAGCTAAGTAACTTCATCCATCTTCTCATTTAAATATCACAAACAAACCTAGAAGTAAATTCAAGTATTTCTTTTTTCTTCTTTTTTTGAACAGAGGGGAAAGTAAGTTGCAAAGTCTGCAGCTGCTAAGTGGTTAAATTTAGGATTTTGAGCCCAGACACTTTGATTAGAGTTGAATTCTTACCTCATTACATCATGTTTACACATAGTATTTCAAAGATAAATGAATCTAAAGTTTGCATGATTTGGTGTTTTGTATGGGTCTCAGATTACCTTTTCACAAACTGATGAGGGAACAAGTTTCAATCCTGTCGAACTTCCCTAGGTTGGCAGCGTCTTGGGTCAGTGAGACAAAGTACATTAGAAATCTTTTGCTTTCCCCTTCTTTTGGGTTCACCCTGACTAGCAGGTGATCTTTGAGGAAAGCTTTTATTCTTAACAGTTTTTTTTTTTTTGCAAAGTGCATAAGGATAAATGAGAGAATTGCCTGCAAAGTGCTTTGAGTTCTTGGGAGTCAAGAGATGATTTAAGGGCAAGAAATTATTCCACTACCTAAGTCAGCACTAAGATTTTAAATAGAAATCCTTTTTAAAGAGTAAGACTGGGGTTGAGATGAACATCAACAAGAGCCTATCAGTTCAGTAAAGGTTAACTGTCTCCCACTATCACTGAGATGTGAGAGGCTGGCAACAGAGAATGAGAGCGCCAAAACCTGAGCCAAGAATGACCTCAGAAGCCCTCAGGTGTAAAACATTTACTTAAACAAAAGAGAGAGAAAACATGTCCAAAGTGCAAAACCAGTTGTGTCAAGCTTCTTGCCTAAGGCCACACAGCTAACTTGGATTAATGATACAGAGAAGTATTAACATATCAACAGATCTGATGGTTAAGGAGAAGGATGCAAGGAGGGTTGGGTTGCTGGGAGAATAGGGGTAACATCAGTGAAAAGGCAGAACTTAAGTTAAGTCTGAGGGACTGGCAGGATTTGAATAAGTGATTGAGGGAGATGTATTCTATGCCATTAAAACTATGTGATCTTCAGTTTAGAGGTTGGAATATGAATGGTGAGAAAAATCACAGCACCTAATACTATAATTTGATGTAGGTTAAATAGAAGATGCAGCACCAGTAATTTACAGATGTTCTCTCATCCTCTTACTCCAATTCTCTCTTCCTTCTTTCCTCTTTCCACAAACACAAATGGTATCTTGTGTATATGTGAGGCATTGGACTGAGTCCTAGCTTCTTGGAAAAGGAGTGCAAATAAAAGTTAATGAATTATTTCCTACACCAAGGAGATAAGAAATTATCTGTCTTCCATCAGCATATAATTCCTTGTTACTGAGTAGAACCTGAGAACATAAGAGGTGGACAGATAATGTCACAGTTGTTCAGAGAAGGCAGAGATTGATTCTGGCAGAAGAAATAATAGTAGCAACCATAACCCAGGTTTGTATTGGGTTTACTACATGGTAGGCTATATTTTAGGATTTTATGTGCTTAATTTATTTATCCTTACCAGTATCCTATGTGGTAGTTTTTTCGAATTGATTAACTTTTCTATTTTCAAGTTATATCCTATGATTCCTAAAATTTTCTGCTGTTACCGTTGATTTGTACTATGCTTTTAAAAAATGTATAGTTTATTGATTATGCTATTACTGTTGTCCCATTGTTTCTCTCCTTTATTCCCCTCTGCCCTGCATCACCCGCCTACAAGCATCCCCCGTCCCCTGCCTTAGTTCATGTCAGTGGGTCATACATATAAGTTCTTCGGGTTCTCCATTTCCTTTACTATTCTTAACTTCCCCCTGTCTATTTTTTACCTACCATTAATGATTCTTATTCCCTGTACCTTTCCCCCCATTCTCCCACCTCCCCCTCCTCACAGATAACCCTCCTTGTTATCTCTATTTCTGTGATTCTGTTCCTGTTCTAGTTGCTTGCTTGGTTCGTTTTTGTTTTTATTTTTGTTTTTTTATGTTCAGTTGATAGCTGTGAGTTTGTTGTCATTTTACTGTTCATAGTTTTGGTCTTTGTCTTAGATAAGTCCTTTTAACATTTCATATAGTAAGGGCTTGGTGATGATAAACTCCTTTAAGTTGACCATATCTGGGAAGCACTTTATTTGCCCTTCCATTCTAAATGATAGCTTTGCTGGATAGAGTAATCTTGGATGTAGGTCCTTGCCTTTCATGACTTCAAATACTTCTTTCCAGCCCTTTCTTGCCTGCAAGGTTTTTTTTGAGAAATCAGAGAACTCCTTTGTAGGTAACTGTGTCCTTTTCTCTTGCTGCTTCTAAGATTCTTTCCTTCTCTTTCATCTTGGGGAATGTAATGATGATGTGCCTTGGTGTGTGTTTCCTTGGATCAAATTTCTTTGGGACTCTCTAAGCTTCCTGTACTTCCCGGAAGTCTATTTCCTTTGTCAGATTAGAGTTCTCCTTCATTATTTTCTCAAATAAGTTTTCAATTTCTTGCTCTTCCTCTTCTCTTTCTGGCACTCCTATGATTCAGATGTTTGAATGTTGAAAGTTGTCCTGGATGTTCCTAAACCTCTCCTCATTTTTTTGAATTCTTGTTTCTTCATTCTGTTCTGGTTGAATGTTTATTTCTTCCTTCTGCTCCAAATCCTTGATTTGAGTCACGGTTGCCTTCCCTTCACTATTGGTTCCCAGTATATTTTTCTTTATTTCACTTTTTATAGCCTTCATTTTTTCCTTTATTTTGTAATCATACTCAACCATTTCTGTGAGCATCCTGATTTTGACCTCTGCATCTGATAGTTGGTTAAATCTTCGTCACTTAGTTGTTTTTCTGGAGCTTTGATCTATTCTTTCATTTGGGCCATATTTCTTTGTCTCAGTGTACCTGTTATGTAGTAAGGGTGGAGCCTTAGGTGTTTACCAGGGCAGGGCAACCCAGGTCCCTGTGTTCTGGTGCTATATGTGGGGGAAGCTCTCAGAGGGAATGATGCTGCTTGCTCAGGTCTTGCTTGGTTTTCAGCCACTACCCCTACTACCCACTATAAAATTGGGCCCTTCTGGTGCTGATTCCAAAGTGGGTGGGTTTGTGTATGTTCTAGGGCCCTGTGGATCTCTCCATGGAACTCTCCTCTGAGGGTGGGAGTTTATCCTGCCATCATAATACCCACAGGTTTTTTTGCCAGAGGTTTTGAGGCTTTCTTTTCCCATGCTGGTACCCTGGGTTGCATGGTCTGTCTTGCTCCCGGTTGTTCCTCCTGGTTTATCCACATGCAAATGTGGGGCCTCCAGCCACTGCCTTGCCATGTGTCCTCTCAACCCTGGCTGCCCATCTCTGCCCCTCCTACCTGTCTCCACCCCTCATACCAGTCTGGATAAATGTTTCTTCTTTAACTCCTTGGTTGTTGGGCTGCCATACAGTTTGATTTTCTTGCAGTTCTGGTTGTTTTTTTTCTTCAAATTTATTGTTGTTCTTCTTTTGGTTGTGTGAGGAGGCAACGTGTATCTATGCCTTTATCTTGGCCAGAAGTAATTTGTACTATGCTTTTTATCACATTAACACACAGTGTTAATTTTTCTGCTTTCTTTACTCATCATATATTTCACATTAGGTTGTATCTAAGGTTTACTATCTATTCCCTTATGGTCCTGAACCCTGCTAGGTCCCATTAAACACCAACCAAACTTACAGGATGAAAATATTTGTAGATACATTCACCGAATGATTGGGAGCATGTTTGTAGGATTGGTATAATGAATGAAGGCTCTGGAGACTTTCTTAGTGCTGGACAACATAACCTGAGTCTCCAGAGCTGGTTTGTCTAATTACAAGTGTATGTGTTTTATCTTTATAGGTCTTGCATCAGCTTCATTTTTAAATTCTGAGATTCATGAAATATTTATTCTTTTATAAGGGTGCAAGATCATTAATGGACGTGTAATTCATCTTCCTGTCTCCCACAGTACTTAATATACAGAGGATGCTTTACAGTTTTTTTGTCAAGCGAATGGCTGCATTTCTAGTTTTGAATTTCTGTCCACATGGTAGTTTCTATGTCAACAGGAATCTGTCTTTCCATATCTCTTGGCTCTGTTTCCCTCCCCCTTGGCTGGAGTCTCAGTGGGATTTCCAGAGTGGCGGCAGAGTTTCAGTGTCGTGCTGAGCATAATTGGAGCCCAAGGTGAAAAGAATAGTCAATGCAATACTGATCCTGTCTTTATTTTAAAATTGTATATATTTTTATCATGGTTTTTTTTGTTTTTTGTTTTTGTTCTTGATCTTTAAAAATAATTAAAATATTACTTATGCTGATTGCTGAGATTAAAAAATATGTATACATACTTCTTATGTATACATAAAAAGGATTCTCTACATCTAGTTAATTAACACATTTATCACCTCACATATTCATGTTTGTTTTTGATGAGAACATTTAAGTTTTACTCTCTTAGCAAGTTTTAATTATATAATACAGTGCTATCAACTACAGTCACCATTTTTACATTTGAACTCTAGACCGTATTCACCTTATAGCTGAAAGTTTATGCTCTTTGACCATCTTGTCCCTATTTCCCCCACACTGCAGCCTCTGGCAACCACTTTTCTATTCTGTTTCTGTGAGTTTCACTTTTTTTTTTTAATATTCCATATATAAGTGATATTATGTAGTATTTGTCTTTCTTTGATTTATCTCACTTAATGTAATGCCCTCAAGGTCCATCCACATCCATGCAAATGGCAGGACTTCCTTCTTTCTCTGAATGATACGCCACCTTTTACACCGCTATGCTGGTCAGTCATGGGCTGAGACCTGATGGTGGAGGGAGGTGGTGCTGTTTGGCTGGGGGCACTTTTTTAGAGAATGAGGCAGCTGTGAGCTGTCATCAGCTAACAGAAACAGCCACAGGGGAGGACTTCCTGGGGCCAGTAAAAGAGTCTGGCCAGGCCCCCACCAGTGTCCAATGCAAGAGTTGGTAATGAATGATACAATTACTAGAAAGGGAAATTGACACTGCTCCGGCATTCAACAGATGTCCTCTTAGCTCCTTAGCAAAGGAAGTGGAATTGATGGTCCCTTAATGGTGTCTGTTTGAATGGAAAAAAGATAAGAGCATGCACCCTTTCTTGTTTTGGGATCCAGAACACTGAAAGCAGAAGCAGCTGCCTGGACTGCCTGCTGGCTGCCTGGCTTCTCAATAAAAGCTTTTAGCAGAGAGCCAGTTGACTAGCAGTGCTGCTCACCTGAGCTCCACTCCCTGCTTTCACACAACGCACCACATCACAGAAGGACAATGAATCATGCTGGCAGTGCCTGTGCAGGCCCTGACTAGCTGGACAAGACAGCATTACAATGAGCAAAATGGACTTCTTCCTTGAAATCCATTAGAGGTGGTGTCATGGCTTGTAGAGGTTCCATATCCTGGGGACACCATGCTGGTGGAGTGAACTGCAGTCAAGAGAGGAAATAGGAACCCTGCTGTCAGCTGTAGGCCATGCCAGGGAGCCTGCGTAAATGCTCCTCTGTCAGCGAGCAGGAGCCCTGTCACCCTTTCATTAGCAGTAATTGAATGCCTACAGAGGCAGTAATTACAAACACCGGCCAGGACTCACAGGCTCATCTGTCTTTGTTTATCATCACAGTAAGTGTATTGATTATCACTAGAGCCCTCCTGTCCCTAGGATAGGGACAGAGAAATTGGATTAACAAGGCCTGGCATGTATTGTGTAACACGTGCCTGCAGGGAAAAGGCAGATCAGAAGTGCCAGGAAATGGTGAGCACTTGATTTCCTGGAGTGTTCAGGCTGCTGACACTCTTGGGTGCTTCCTTTGCTGTGTGGCTTATGCTCAGATTCTCCGTACCTCTAGCATCCTGCTTTGGCTGGAGCCAACACAACCCCACAATGCAAAGCAAATTCAGTAGCTTCCCTCTCAAATCACCTTTCTGCCAGTACCACCTAAAGAAAGATGGGAGGCAGGGAGGGAGAGGAAGGGAAGGAAGGAAAGGGAATCAACTCATTATTCTGAAAGCTGGTAAATAAAGGGAAAGAGCCAAGCATTGAACTTGCTTTTGCTGTATGACACTGTTGGGGGTAACCAGAGTAGATGAGGGTGATTCTTTTTATGGAAGCATCTAACTCATCAGTGAAAAAGAAATGGTAGAATTGGAGCAGTGGTCAATCACCAGCATGCATCAGAATTGCCTAGAGGGCTTATTTAAATGTAGATGCTGGGCTCCACCCGGAGTTTCTGATTGGGGTCTACAGTGGGGCTGGAGAATCTGCATTTCTAACCAGTTCCCAGATGATGCTGTTACTTCTGGTCCTGGGACTACACATTGAGAACCGTTGGATTAGAGCATCCTTGTTTTGTAAACCTTAATGAAATCATAGACATACATAAACAGTGATCACCAGTGACTGTTAATGTCACAAACACGAGGCAACTGTATAGTATATGCCTCCTGATAGAAGTACACAAAACCACCTGTGAGGAACATCTAGCTATTGATCCCCAATCAGTCAAGCCAGATCTAACTACCACTTTACAGGGGATTCGGGGAACACAGAAACAAGTTAAAGTCACCACAGGGAAACAAACAGAAAAAGCTACACTGTGGGAAATTTCAAGACAAGCCTGGAAGAAGAGAGGAGGGGAACCTGGATTTTAGGAGACTAAGAGACACATGATCCCAGTGATTTAACGCTTTCAGATGCTGATCTGATCAAGTGAACTTTGAAAAAGAAAATTGTGACACAAGCAGGGAAACCTGAAAGCTTACCAGATATCCGAAGACATCAGGGAATTATCACCTCCCTCATTCTTCACAGGCCTGGATCCCTTCTCCACCTTTGACTGTCAGCTTCAGTATCACCCTTTCAAAGAGGTTTTCACTGACCATCTTACCCCCATAGCTCCCCCTTGTCTATTTTAGCATCCTGTTTGTTCACTGCACAGAACCAACAGCTCATGGTAATTATGTTATTTATTTGGAGGTTTTTTGGCCTGTCTCTTCCGTTAGGCTGTGCATTCCGTGAGGCCCACGTCTTTCTCGGTACTGCCACCTTCCGAGTGCGCAGTGCCAGGGACACAGTCAATCCACAGCATGTATTTCCTGAATGAAGAGTGAATACATCTTAGGGCATTCTAATGCTTTCAAATTATTTCCACATACCTGTTTTTGATTGTTTTTTATGACCTTATCAAGGTCCTCCAAGGTAGTTAATACTATTTTGCCATTTCTGGGGGTTGAAATCAAACCTGTTAAGTGATTCGTCCAGGATCATGAACTGTGCTGGACCAGCATAGGCAGGTCAAAGATGGTCTTTCTGACTCCAAACCTGATGAATTTTCTGTTTCAAGTTTTTGTTGAGAAGGGTTTGAATATCTAGAAATACTCATTTTTAACAGGTAAACTTCCACTTGAAGGCCTTGGTGGGAGACAGGGACTTCTCTTTAATATGTGCTTCATCTCTGTTCATAGAGGCAGGGGAAGTGAGCAACTGAGATGCCGCACATTTGAGTGAGTGAAGTAGTATTGCATATGGCAAGTTAGCATCCTCGAAGTGGGTTGGTTTGCCCTCGCAGCTAAAAGACTATCATTTCAGTTTTTCAGCTGTTCTGCAGAAGGGACAGCAGCTCATTCCCATCGGCATGCTAACAAGTCTAGGATCTCCCATATCTATCTATCTATCTCTCTGTCTAATCTATCTCTCCATCCAGCCATCCATCTGCCCACTTACCTACTCACCTGTCTATCTCAGTCTCAGTCTTTTCCCATCTCTATCTGTTTCATTCTCTTTCTCCTTTTGTCTTTCTCTTTCTCCATTTCCATACCTTTCTCAATCTGAATCAATATTATCTGTATCTTTCTTTACGTCTCTCTTTATTTCTCCATCTCTCTCTCTTTATCTCCCTACTCTTAATTGTATGCCTCTTTCCTACTTCAGCCTTGTTGTTTTCATAGAAAAACATTAAAAATATTGCACCCAAGTGTTGATTTTCATTTCTTACTTCCTATTCTTTCCTCCATCCACTCCAATTTGGTTTCTCTTCCTTCCATTCTGTTCAAACTGTCCTTGACATAGTAACTGACAATTTCCCTATATCCAGATTCAATGGTCTGGTCTTATATTACTTGACCTCAGAAGCATTGGACACTGAACATTTCTTCTTCATTGAATTATTATTTTCTTGGAGTATTAGTCAGGATCAATAAGCTGCCATAAGAAATAATCACAAACTCTCAGTGGCTTAACACAATAACATTTTATTTCTTGCTCATTATATTATCCGTGGTTATAATAAATGGGAAAAGAACAGGGAGGATTATGTGGGAGTTTTTTATGGGCCAGGCTCGATGTAATATATGTCACTTCCACCCACATTCTGTTTGCCATTCTTTTGGCCTTTCCTGGATGCAAAGGGGTGCTAAAAAACGAGGTCTGTAGCTGAGCACCTACTTCCCAGAAATAGCTCTACTTTATGGTGGGTAATTAACCCATCTTGGCCATGAGTAAAGAGGCAGGCAGTTGCCAGGTCATGCATGTCCCCAAGTCTGCATGCAAAGCAGTGCTTGGCATACTCTCTTCTCTGATTCTATCTCTGCATTGGGGAGTGGATGTCACTTTTCCAGGTCACTCTGTTTTTCCCCTAGGGTCAGACTTAAGTGCTTTGAAGATACCCCACAGATAGAGATTTCACAGGGTTTTCACATCACTTTTTTCATGTAGACCTTCTCTAGATTAGAGACCACTTAATCCTAGATGCCGTTCCATAAGCCCCAAATAGAAGCTTATTTGTCCCAATGCAGAGAAACTGGATATCTCAGTGGGAGGCACATATTTAATAGTTTCATATCTTTTGTGTTCCCTGTGCTCTTTGTGCTCTGGTGTATACTCCAGGATTATATGAGTCATAGAAGGAACTTCATTCCCCAGCTTTGGACCACAATTCTGCAGCTGTTTTTATATCACTTTTAGACAAAAGTCATATATTATAAGCACAACATGTGTAGACAATTATTGGCTCTATTCCATGTGGATGCTCAAGGCTTTATTTTAATAAGCCCATAAAGATCACAAGAGCTCTCACCATGCTTCTCTTGTATCTGAAGGAAGATTTATTCTGTGGCAGGTCTCTTGATAGTGTCCTCATTTTGTCACAGGGGCTGGCTCAGAGTCAAACACATTCTGGGGTTTGCATATGAAGGTGAGCACTGGACACTCAGGCCAGGCAAGCCCTGTCATAAAAACACCTCAGATGGAGTCGAAGCATGAAGAGTATTGTAACAGGGTGCAGCCAAGAGGGGGGCCCCAAATAGGGATTTGCAAGGGGGTCCAGAACTCAAGGTGTCCAGGAAATATCAGAAAAAAAAATATATGATATCCTCACCCCCACATATCTGAGCTGGGGGATGGGATGCATGGAGCAGGGCCATTGAGAGCTGTTTTGCATAGCAACAGCTTTGCAGCAAACCTCTGCCATGGTCATTTAACATATCTATAATGTTTAACTGGTTTCATAGATATGTTAAATAGCTGTGGCCATGCTTTGAGCCAGGGGGATGGAAGTGACTTCAACCCAGGAGGTAACTGGGAAGCAACTCCCCCTGGTTACAGCGCCTGTGTGAGAGCTTGGAGATGATTGGCTCAATGCCATGGGGCCATCCCTGCCTGGACTTACCCTGGCAGCCCAGTAAAGCTGGAAGAATACAGGAATGCTGGCAGGTGTAGGAGGAGTCGGAAATGGGGCTGCAGAGGAAGATTGGCGCTGGGATTTAAACCCAGGTGCGGCAGCCATACTGAGGAGGACCACATGTCTTTGGGGTGCTCCCTTTTGCCATATGGCTTAGGGAGCAGGAAAGACTGCCTGGAAGAAAAGGGGGGAAAGGACTCTTGCTGGTGGGTCATGAGAAGGTGACACATGGCTCTGGATTAATTGGAGATTGCGGCGGAGACTCAGCGGATGGTGCCGGAACCAAGGGGCTGCCTGAACCATGGACTTCTATGTCTTTTCCTGAGATACAGTACCCCAGACTAGGCAAAGGGGAGAAGGAAGGACTGTGTGCATTTGTGGGTATTCTAAAAAACTTTATTATTTTAATGAAGACATTAAGTCATTACTCTAAGTCTGTATAACCTTTAAATAAATAATTCCTTTCCTTTTCACCAGTCTCTGGCATTAAGAGATGTCTTTCCTCTGGCCAGGCAAAGTGAACTTGGTAGGTTGGGAGGAACCCCCGGCAGAAAAGGAGGGGTCCTTTTGGTAATAGTGTATCATTCACTCCCCTGCCCCCCCAGGTCTGTTCTGTAACAGTATTGTATACTGCTTGCCTGTGACCCCACTTAGCTCTTGGTTAAGTGAGTCTCCTTAAAGGCTGTCCAAGTCTCCTCTGTTGTAAACATACTTTAAAAGATATACTTGGTAGGGAATAGCATCACATAAGATCTGAGTCTGTTCATGATGACTGAAATCCTTGGAGTTTTCCATTGCCTCTCAGAATTCCTTAAACAGTATTACCCAAGTCATTTACAACCATTGCACTGTAGTACCTGAGAAAATGCAGGTTATAGGAGTAGGGTGCCTGGGGCTAAAGGATACCAAGAACCATATCTGGCCACGTTCTCCTTGGTGAAGAATAATTCATCTAAACAAATACTTACTGGACACTTCAAATTCTGTACCCAGCAATAGGTAATTAGGGATATACACAAAATAAAATAAATTGACATAGTGAATGTTGGGATTCCCCTTCAAAACTGAAGGACTTAATTCCTAGGTGTTGTGAGTGTTCCTGGCTGACAGCCTTCAACTGTCAACCCTTTTCAGGAATTGACTCAGCTAGAGAGAACTGTCTCGCCCAAGGTTACATCCCCTTCTCATGGCAGCCCATATATAATGATTGGTCTGAAGATGTGACCCTGCAGGGCAATCCCAGCTTCAGACTTCCCTGTGGGCTTAGCTGAGGCTTTGGATAAGACAGAGTCTCAATGGCATTGCAGCCCAGTTGTGCCCTGTTAGGTTCTGCTTCCTCCCTGTCCCTTCTACAGTGTTCTCAAGAGTACTTCCTCCACAGTCTTCCTGCTTGCTAATGTGTATCTCAGGGTCTGCTTCCTGGGGAACCCAACCTGGAACAATAGCATATGGCTCCCTTTGATTGAGGTGCTCGAAATCTAGCTCACAAGATATGTATGTACAATAACTAACTGTGTTCCCTCTTATGAGAGCAAGTGCTATGAGAACAATGAGGGGGAAGCAGCATAACATTTCTGCTAGCCTACCTTCCTATCAGATAAGAAGGAATGAGCCCTGCCCTAAATGGGAACAATGATGTGAAAAGATATTCAAGGCCGTTCATTCTTTTCTCATTTCTCTTTCACAAATTCTTCCTCCTCACACTTGTACAATCCCTGGATTTTCATTGCTGATGGTGGACAGACTCAAAAACTCCCAGGTAGACATAACATATCCTGCCATGGATCTAAAAGGCTCGCTCTCAAGTAATGGGCTCTGGGAAATCAATAACCCAGTTGGCCCCAGACTGGCTGAAGCAGGTTTTACGTTTCTAATGTAAAAAACAAAGGGCTCAAAGGTAGAAGAGAGTTCATCTAAAGAGAGCTAGATTACACCATTAAACCTTTAATTAACCTGATGGCTTTGACTTAAGAAAATCAATAGAGCTTTCTCACTTGTAGGAAAGAATAAATTTAATATTTTATGTGCAAATGGTTTATACATTTGTTTTCTATTTTAACATGCAATTTTTTGGTGGGTACCTGTTGGGCTTGTTTTCTTCGTAAAGTTTAAAATTGGAAACTTTTTTTGCTGGAAAGGTAACTATTCTTGGCACAAGATTTAAAAAGACCTTAAGACAAAAAGAAAAAGTTCACAGGAAGATACTTAGTGTTTTGATTTTAGAAAACTTTGTGTGTATGTACCTATGTGGGCATGTATGTGTAGGGCAAGGAGGCATGAAATCATTTTTACGTGGATATAATTGGTTCATATGGGTTCTTTTGGAAGACTGTTAAATTTTTCTGTTGAATAGTTTACAGTATTACCCCCTTACCTATGTGGGGTATGTTCTGAGATCCCCAGTGGATGTTTGAAACTGTAGACATCCAAACACTCTGTATACTATGTTTCCCCTACATATACATACCTAAGATAAAGTATAATTTATAAATTAGGCAATTTCACAGATAGAAGATTCATTCTTCTTGTAGATCTTAGCAACCTCAGAATATGATTATTTTCTTTTTCTTATTAAGTCAAGAACTTTTACCCTTTCACTTAAAAGAAACACTTTATGGCTTCTCTTTGGCATAGCCGAATTGCCAGCATCACTACTCTTATGCTCTGGGTTATTATTAAGTAAAATAAAGGTTACTTGAACATAAGCACTGTGACATCTTGACAATCAATTGGACAACCAAGACAACTAAGTCACTAATGGGTAGGGAGGATCTACAGCTTGGAGACGCTGGACAAAATGATGATTCATGTCCCAGGCGTGATGGCTCCATCATCATGCTACTCAGAATGATATGCAGTTTAGAACTTCTGAGTTGTTTATTTCTGGAATCTTCCATGTAATATTTTTAGAACATGGTTGAATGCAGATAACTAAAACCACAGAAAGCTGAACCACGGATAAAGGAGGGCTGTATTTTAATACAGTTTGCTGGGCAATAAAGTACTGCACTAGGTATTTTGAAAAGACTCAAAAGAGGTACTTATCTGTGTTTCTAATTTAAGTAATTAAATTTTTGTATAATTCTCAGCTATGGCTCTACAATCCTGTTCAATGTTCATGGCACAGACAAATCTATTAGTACCTACAAGTTACTAGTAAACAGCATGAAATAAGCCTGCCTGCATCTGGGATATCTTAAAATTCTCCTTCCATACCCATTCACTAGTAGGGATTTGACAGTTATCTTTAGGGCCTTCAAATCTATATGTGTGTGTGTATATATATTTGTCTTTGTTCTTTCTTCTGCCTAGCTTTATAATCCCAACAGTTAGTGTGCATAAAATAATTCTGGTTAGAATCAAATAAGTCAGGCTTAGTGTTAGGAAATATAAACTATTCTGGTTTTATTTGGCAGAAATTCTGGGAAGAAGATATTTACAGTCTCACTGGAAGGCCTAGAGGATCAGACCCAAGGCAAGGACCATACTGACATAAGCACATAAGTAAATTAAAGGGCAGGAGAGGCCCCCAAATGAATGGGAAGGGTCTTACCTTCTTTAATGGGTAACAGGAAGGAAAAAAATTAACTGTATATACTTATATGTTAATGATTGGTTTTTGTTTTAAAATGTAGTAGAGCAGAAAAATGAGTACTGTATTTTTCAGACTATAAGACGCACTCCCCCCAAAAGTGCGTTCGTTTTATAGTCTAAAAAATACAGTAATCCGATTGTGGGTACTTGCCACCATTTTCATGTGACTAAACTGCAGTAGTGGGAGCTGGGTGACCCTTTGACCTGGGAATGGGATGATTTGGTTACACAGGAATTGTATTCACACGGCAAGGAAAGCAAAAGAGCAAATGTTAATCATTCTGACTGGGAGCAGGAATTTTTGTAATATTTTGCAGAGAAAAGTACAGGACTAGTAATGGTACATCAGGGAAGGCAATGAAAGGAAACAGTACTTAAAGTATTTTTTAATGGAATTTGAGAAATTCACATAAAGACCTTGACGTTATTTTGAAATTATGCTTTGGTTGTTGAACATTTTTTAAAAACTTTAGTATTCTGAGCTGGGCTTTGACATGATTACAAAAATAGGACCACAAATACTCTTCTTTAGGATTTTTACATCTGCTCCTCAGCACCTCAATAGTGTCATGACTTTTTTGACATGTAATTTATGTTTATATGAATTTTCACATCACACAGTGTAACCCGAGCACATGGCTATTGTGCAAAGCGAATTGCAGGGGGTAAGCTCTAAAAACCCCATCTCTTTTGGGAAGTTTCTCCTTCTAGAGTTCTTGATATTATCTCATTTATTTCACACTCAGCTATATTATTTTCAGCTCTATATTCTAGGTATTGTGATAGATGCTGGGGAGATAAAATAATAAAGACAACTGTAAGCATTTACAGCAGCTAATAGTTCAATGGAAGAGCTAATAAAACTTTCATTTATATAGTTGTCTGAATAGTCATTGCCTAGTGCCCATGTACCAGTCCTTGTGGTTATGATGATAAATAAAGTGGACCTGGTTAATGTCCTCAAGGAGCTTACAGTTTAGTGGGGGGAGGCAGACCACTGGTCAGGTGATAGCTACTAAAGGTAAATAGAAAGTACAGGCATAATGAGAACGCAAAAGAGGAAGAAGTCACCTGGTCAATAGGCTTTCACAGTCATAAAGTCAATCAAAGCTTTCAAGAGGAATTGATATATATGCTGAAGCCAGAATAATGAGTAAAATTAGCCCAGGAAAAGGGGAATGAAGAGGCCTGAGAAGCATATTGAGGAGGGAAACATATTTAGCAAGCTCCTGGCCTGAGTCAGCCAAAGGGAACAGTATTCCTTTGTGGACCTTCCTGGTCCCCTTCTCTGCAGAGACTGCTAATTATCCCTCAGTAGATATTTTTCCTTCACTATTCATAGAGCCATCTATTTGTAGCTGAGCACATGGACACTAAGAGTAAAGACTACACTTCCACCCTATCTTAAAGGCAGAAGTGACTGATCACTTGGTATTAGCCAATGGAATAATTGAGTACAGTTACTTCAATTTCTAGGACAAGCATGTTCTAACTATTTCTATTGTTCTATTGGAAGTATGTCTTTCTTCTTTCCTTTTTTTCCTACCTGCTGGCTGGAGTTGGAGCAGCCCTGTTGGGCCATGAGTATGTGCCAATTGTTGAGAATGACTGACGAAAGGAATCCAGATTCCTGATGGTGGTAATAGATCAGCCATTCATTCTTGGGCTTCTTACCTTTACATTTGAGAGAAATAAACACACCTTTTTGAAGTCCCTGTTGTTTGAGGTTTTCTATCATAGCCAAAAATAATCCTAATAATCTAAAAAAAATCCATCTTTTTTTTCATATTCACTTTCAACTGGCTTCTGAAAAAGCAATAATTAAATTTCTGACTCTTATAAGCTGATCTGATCCACTTGGTAATGAGCTAAGATGGTTTTCTTAGGTGAAACCTTGAGTTGTTCAGAGGAGAAATATGGTCTTTGGAATTTTTTCTTTTAAATTAAATTGTATTTCATTTCAGATCTTTGCCCAAATCAACATACATGTTCAATGCCTTTGTACTTCCATCATCTCAAATCTCTTCTTTTCTCCAAGGGAAATAAAGAAGGAAGCAGGTAGTGGTAGTGGTTCTGCTGGTATATGTGTGTTTTAGGTGGATAAGCAGGTAATTCAGAAATACCAGACTTAGGAATGAAAGCGGAATGGAGCTTAGGAGAGCTGGTTGGTATTATTCAATCAACTAGGCAAGTGGCACCGTTTCCAGGAAACACTTCAACTGATCACCATTTTTTTAAACCTTTTTATTTTTGGAGAATTTTAGACTTACAAAATATTTGCGGGGAATAGTATGCAATGTTCCTATATACTCTTCACTCAGTTTCCCCTCTTATTAACATTTCACGTTAGTATGGTACATTTGTTATAATTAAGGGATCAATGCATTATAATTAATTCAAGTCCATACCTTATTCAGATTACCTTAGTGTTTACCTAATGTCTGTTTTCTGTCCCAGGGTCCTTTCCAGAACAACACATTTACTTGTCATGTGTCCTTTGGCTCCTCATGGCTATATCAGTTTCTCAGATTTTTCTGGTTTTCAAAAGACATTGACAATTTGGAGGCATATTGTTCAAATATTTTGAAGAATGTCTCTCAACCGAAACTTTTCTGATGTTTGTCTTATAATTACTGAGGTGTCGCATTCTGGGGAGGAAGGCCACAGAGGTGAAGTACCATTTTCATCACATCATATGTAGTGTAACTACTATCAACATTTATTGCTGCTGATGTTGACTTAGATCCCTGGGTGAGGTAATATCTGTCAGGTTTCAACACTATGAAGTTGCTCCTATTTTTTCTATTTCTACACTGTGCTCTCTTTAAGAAAGTCACTGGGTCCTGCCCACCCTTAAGTTGTGGGGAGTTATGTTCCAACCTGTGAGGGTACCATATCCTTGTACATTATTTAGAATTCTACCTGGAGACCTGTCTATTCCCCATTTATTATTTATTTATGTATCCAACCATTGATTTCCATCATAATGAGCTCATGGATATTTATTCTATGCTCTGTGTTATAATTCAGTGTTACTTAATTTTGTTGCTTAAATTGTCCCATTTGGATCTCTGTCAGTTGATTCCTGATTCCTTCTGACTTTCCTCATCAATGTATTTTTTAAAGCACTTTCTTACTTTTTCTACTACCAGACATTGCTGTAGGCTGAATTCATTTATTTCCTGCCCCTATCCTAAAATTACCCATTTCTCCAATGAGCCATGGTTCTTTTCTTTGGAGAATGGTATGAGAAACCAAGTTCTGGATGCTCGGAGTGCTCCTTACTCTTGGGTGTTGCTGCATCTAGGCCTCTCAGTGTAAGAGAAAGGACTTATGTATGTGCATGCTGACCTGTTCATATAATACATTCTGTAACTATTTCAGTATGCAGCTGTCTCTATTAGGCTACATATGAGTTCATGCTGATTTCTCCTACTTTAATTCACCACCACATGGATCATTCTAGCCTCTGTCCACATTTGTTTGCAAACTCCCGTTCCAATCCTGAGAAACCTGCCCCTGTCATCTGCCATACTTTCATTTGATTGTTTAATTTCAGTGTACAGGGATAGCAGCCTCTGAATTATTAGCCTCTACTTCTGGAAAAGAACTTTATCAATGGGAGTACAGGGCTTATGTACAATTTATTTTGCCTTTAATCTTACAGACTCAACACATCTGCAAAGTTACTTGGATTGGCACTTCCTCCCTGATCCCTAGGTTGTTTCCACATTTGTAATGCACTTAGATTGTTTGTCACACTGCCTTCCCTCCTGGAATCTCCAACTCTTAAATGATTTTAAAAAATTGTGTGAAGTGTTTGCTTTGCCAGCACGTATACTAAAACTAATTTGTGAACATTAAGGTTCACTGTTTATGTTCTGTCATTGTACGGTTTTGACACTTACACAGGGTCATATACCAACCATCAGGGGATCATACAGAATACTTTCACCATCCTGAAAAATCCCCTGTGCTTCACCTATTCCACCCTCCCCGCCACCTCCTGAACTCCTGCCAGTGATTTTTTAATCATTGCTATGCCTTTGATTTTTCCCAAATGTCATGTAATTGTAATCACACAGTGTAGAGCATTTTTATAGTAGCTTCTTTCACTTAGCAACATGCACCAAGATTCATCTATGTCTTTCCATGGTTTGATAGCTCATTCATTTTTATTGTTGAATAATATTGTTATATGGATATACCACCGGTTTTTTTTTAATCCATTTAATGATTGAAAGACACCTTGGTTGCTTTCAGTTGTTTGCAATTATAAATAATGATAGTATGAAGACTCACAGTCAGGTTTTTGTCTAGAGATAAGTATTCAAATCAACTGGGTAAATACCTAGGAGTGCAGTTGCTGGATTGTATGGTTAAGACTGTTTAGCTTTGTAAGACACTGCTAAACTGTCTTCCAAAGTGGCTGTACCATTTTGCATTCCCATCAGCAGTGCAAATGAATGAGAGTTCCTCTTGCTGTTACATCCTTGCCAACAATGCATATTGTCACTTTATAAAAAAAATATTGTAGCTCTTCTAATAGTGGTAACTCATCATTCTTCAATTCACAATTTCCTAATGAAAAATGATATTGAACATATTCTCATATGCTCACTTGCCATTGTATACCTTCTTTGGTGAGACATGTATTTAGATCTTTTGACTACCTGATCAACTCTTCAGTTTCTGGGCCCTTGTTACTGTGGTCCTTGTCTAATTTCATTATGGGCAAAAACACCAAATTCTTGGAGATGTTCAAGACTGTTATGTACTTAGTTGGAATGAATGGGCGAAAAGGAACCTGTTTGTAACCCGATGATTTGAAAGAAAGAACAGGTGCTAAAATTTAATTTTTGGGCTTAAAGGTAAAGGGGATATGGATCCAAGTTAGGCAAGACTTGGAAGGATGTCTGGGTGATCCCAGCACCTTCTCTTTTCAGTCTCTTTTGTTTATGTCTCTATTTGTCAGTTAGGGAGTATTTGGCCATAATTTATGATGGTCAGGAAAATATTTCTGGGAGCAAATAATCCTGACTCAAGATTTTAGCAGTCCTAGGATTTGAATCATCTCCCATGAGAAGATGCTGAGGATTGAGGCAATTGTTTCAAATGACCCCAGCATCATCCTTCCTTTTGCATTTGTAGAGGTTCTCGTGTTTGACACATTCTCACTTAGTTGTAGTTTAATGGACTGACTTGCTTAAAACCTGGCAGGAGTGTCAAACTCCCCGGCATTGATGAGGCCATGACTCTTCATCTAGAATATAGGCTGGTGGCAAAGGAAACCCTTGGCAGGCTGCTTCACTGAGACTTGTAAACAATAATTATATGGACGCATGCATTCTAAGTCTGCTGTTTCATTTCCTTTTTTCAGAACACATGAAGGAGTTTTAGTTCTGGATAATAAACAGCAAGAATCATAACACTCTGCATTTAAACCAAATGAGCTCAATGAGGGTATACAATTCTTGCAATTATAATTTTACTGTTTTGTCTATATTCACAACAGAAGAAGAAAACAAGGAATCACAGCCTTCTTGGTATGCTGAGAGCTGGGAGCTCATAAAAAGCTTTGTGGGATCTCTGGTTGTCAGGTCATTTGGGACCCATTCCCAGCTGTGCCTGTGACTTGTCCTATGATCTTGGGCAATGCTCTCTTAACTTCTGACATTAGTCTATCTCTCCAAACTGATAAATGCAGGCAGATGGTAGCTGATTTACCTCTGGGTGCAATGTGATAATAGTAGATCCTAAGACAGGTTGCAGTGTGTGTGCCAAGGGGAGAGTGGAAGAGGTGATGGTGGGGGGGATGCATTAATTGCCTTATGAGACATATATTGACTCTAGTGGCCACCAGGGGACATCCAAGAGCATATCTACAAAGTAGCTGGATCCAGAGGTCAGAGTTGTTTTGTAAATCAGAGTTGTTCTGTAAATTGAAACTTTCTTTCCTATTGACAAAATTTCAGAGTTATGTTCCCTAAGGAAAATAGTGACTCTTAGAATAATAAAAGTGATGCTCTGAGACAGAAACAGTTTTAACAGCTGTATTTAAAGGGAACATACTGAATAATATATTTTTGATATTTTTATGCTTTGCATTAAATTGGATTTGTGGTAAGACAGCAGTTTTATAAGTTAATCAAAAGAAATAAATTTGTTTTGTCTACAAATATATTTTAAAGATTTTATTTATTTATTTTTAGAGAGAGGGGAAGGAAAAGAAAAAGAGATACAGAGAAACATCGATATGAGAGAGAAACATTGATAGGTTGCCTCTCACGTGTGCCCCGACCGGGGACCGAACCCACAACCCAGACATGTGCCCTAACTGAGAATTGAACTGGTGACCTTTTGCTTCGTGGGACAATGCCCAACCAACTGAGGCCCCCTGGTTAGGGCTTGGCTATAAATATTTTAAGGTTTGCCTTATTTTTATGCAAATATGGAATTGTTTCCTCTTAATAATATGTGGGCGTTATACCATGTTTACATACCTTCTCTCCATGGGGTTTAGTGCCCACGATGGGCAAAGAAGAAATAGTGCATATAATCACAGAGTAATAAAGCTGGAAAAATTAGAGATAGTCAAGTGTAGTCTTCTTATTGTATTGTTGAGAAAACCAAAGTGAGGCAGGTGAAATTATTTGCACAAAATCATACAAATAATGAGACTGAGTGGAAGCTACTACCTGTGGTTATTCCTGAAGTCAAAGATGTGGAGTGCCAGCCTTCTCAGAGTCAAACTAATAAAATATATGCTCAATGGATAGAATTACCCTTTGGAGGGAGCAAAGCAAAAGGTGGTATATAAGTGGCTGGGAAGTTAGCAAAAGTCTCATCATGGTGACTGTATTTCTCGGGAAGCAGGATGGAGCAATGACTGTAATATAGTAAGTGGAAATGTAATCCACTATATATGGATAGAAAAAGGTTGTCAGAAGAAGGGAGTGGTCATAGTAGAGCTGGGAGAGAAAACCATGAGCTAGATGCATCCAGCACCTTCCAGTGGCAGAAGTGAACTCTTACTACAGTTCAGGGGTATCTGTGGCGGACCTGCACCAATTATGTCCCTTTTAGACTGTATGAGTTCCTGTTCTACTTATGGTGTTGCTAGAAGCACAGAGAATAAAACCAAATGCTTAAACAAAAAGATACTAATGATTAAACCAAAGGGACCCTCATCTCTGTGGGAATGCTTTACCAATCAGCAGAAATGGGACCAAGCTTTTAGCAGCTTCAGAGGCCAGAGTCCAGCCTAACCTTGGCCTTATTTGACACTTGATGCATAGTGTCAGTTGTTTCACTCTATGGTCTTCAGAATGCTGCCAGAGGGCAGACCAGGTGCTAGTGTTCTGATGGGGAAGGGACATGCGGGTTTGTCATCCTGGCCTCTGATGAGATCAACAGATTCTTTGTTTAGTCCAGAGTTACACTTTCCATTGGAGTTGTTTAAAATGGCCAGGTACTTATACATTGTCTGGTCCATTTTTGTAAATAGAAGTATTCCTCAATTGTTCCCAAATGAGTGGATAGGATGGTGATTCAATCAGCTACTGACGAGTCCTCAGTGAGAGAAAAATTCAGGCATTTGGAGCATTAGTTAACATCGCAGGTGCTGTAAGAGGCAAGAAATTAAGATGGATTAAGAAAAAAATTATGTGTGTTCTGAAGGGAAACAACCCACTCCTGTTTGCTGTTTTTGCTGAGTTTCCATTTCCTCCTTGGACTGGGACCAGGGTGGTTTTTGCGATTGCTGGGGCAGGTTGGACTTTAGCCATCCAGCAAGTGCCAAATTCTGTGGGCACTTGACATTAACTTTCAGTCTGTGACGTGGCAACCTTTTGATTTCTCAGGCTCCTGAACTGAGAGGAGAGGGACCTAAATGGGAGGCTAAGGTTTCTAGTGATTAGAACAGGGCAAACTCCAATGGAAAATAGCAAACTGGCTCATTGTCCATGTGTTTCAGTCCCTTTACATGTGACTGGCATAAGTCAGCTTCCCCATGGTGAGCAGCTCTGGGTTTTTGGCTGGGCTGCGGCTCAGACCCTGAATTATGATCCATCCACTCAAGGAAGCCTCTTGGTAGAGAGCTCTCTACTGCTCTTCAAAACCTCTCTGCTCTCCTCATTGACTTTTCATTTCATCCACCTGGTTCCCCTGCTGTCTCACTCTGGCTTCTCTTTACACAACTATGTTGCCAACTCATGTATACAGGCACATTTTCAGGGTCCAGCAGAAGTAACTCCTGCTTGAATATGGTTGGTAGGGTAATAATATGGCCGCAGTAATTTATAGTTTTAATTTGAACATTTCACCTAAAATGTCATATGGTATGCTTACGTGTGATATTGTTGTGTTACAGAATTACATGCTTATGATTTTGTAATAAAAGATTTTGTAATTAAAAAGGGGGGCATTATTTGTGCCCGACCTTGTATTTATTTCAGTGTCTAATTCCGAATGACAACCATTTTAGTTGTTTACATGACCTGTCTGCGCTACCAGGAACTCTTTCAAGACCCAATATTTATATTTACCTGCTTACCCTTGTAGTTTGGCACTTTGCACCTAGTTCAGCTCTAGTAATTTTTCATTGGACAAAATGAAATCAAGCAAAGAAAAAAAATCAAACAGACAAAACTTAGAATAAGTAGCTGGTAAACCTACCATATAAGTCAAAGTTTAAAGTCTTGAGGAGATAAAAAAACAAAAAAAAAGAAAAGAAAAAAAGAGGAGAGGAAGAATTAAGGAGGAGGAGAAAAAACTTTGTGCAAGAGAAAACTAGTGATAAAATTTAGAGCTAGGCCTACATGCTACCTTGGGCTTCTACTTAGAAAAGAAATAAAAAATATTTGCATAACATGATATGATATTTGCATAATATATAAAACCACAGTTCATTTATTGCCAAATACCTACAACTCAGCCTTTTTAAAGGGATAAGTTCTATAATGGTGTTTGCTTTGCTTATCACAGAAACAAATAAAAAAACAAGCAATTTTGTTTGCAGTAGCCCATGGTAATTATGACAGAATGACTGGGCCAACATTAGAAATCAAAGTAACTTGTAGTTTCAAGCACAGCTGATAATCACCCAGTCTGACCTGGCAAAGTCCTCGTGAACTGTTTCAAGGTCACAACCGTTCTGAATGTTGTGATATCTGTCTGGCTGGGCAACGCCTGTGCTGTCTTCTCTATCACTTATTTTCAATCTCATTTCAAGTTGAGTGAAATATTTCTGTCTTTCTTCTCTCAGAGAAGGCAGCTAACATTTATTGATGACCTACTGTGTGTCTTCATTTCATCCTATAAAGTAGGGAATGTGTAGTAGCCCCAGCATACACAGGAACAGTTGAGGGTTCTGTGAAGTCAAATATGGTCCAGAGGCCAAGTCAAACCAGGCCCCGTCAGCTAATGCTTTTTCATTACTCCTTAAATACTGCTTCCTCATTTTTTCCTATATTTTTAATGAAGTCCCAGGGTTTTGAAGTCTTGTAAAAGTATGTACCACATCTTAAACCCTTAATTTGTGCTGTCCCAAACAAGGCATAAGCCAAAAAGGCATTAAGCAAAATCATAGTCTGAAGCTTTATGGGTAAAATTACTATATTGTTACTTTTTTGGGGGGAGGGGCTTATTGATTCTAAACATTATTATCTCTTTAGTCATAAGAGAAAACCCCCAAACCAAATAAGATGACTACTGTTTTCTTTATTTCCTTTCTCTCTTGGTCTTTCCTCATTTGCTTTTCTGAATATTTCATGCCTTATTCTTTGAATCGAGTTAACTTTGTGGCAGGAACTGTAATTTTGTAGCTTACTTAATCTTTTTCATTATTCATATTTTAAATGTATGACAGTCTATCATCAGGTAATATTATGAGAACATGCATAGTACAGGATCTTAAGACCGTGTCCTTCCAGTTGCTCCTCCCACCTCTGTGCGCTGTCGTCACACACTTCCTGTGCCACGCAGCACCGCAGAACGACGCTGTGCAGTTTGCTTTAGATGGTGAATTTTCCTCAAGAGCAATTTAAAGTAAGAAAAATTATGTTTACTTTTATTCAGATCATTTTCAGATTTCTTCATTTCTTTATGTAAATGCAAGTTCTCATGTGGCATCATGTTACTTCTGCCCAAAGAATGTCTTTTGCAATTTCTTTGGGCACATGTTTGCTGGCAATGAAAACGTCTCTTCATTTGTTATCCTGAGAAGGTCTTTATTTTTAGTTAACTTTCAATTTTATGATAATTTAAGATAAATAGCCAAAATATGAAAATAGTACAGAAAGTTCCCATATACTCCACCTTCAATTTCCCTTATTATTAACATCTTACATTAGTTTGGTAAATTTTGGTACAATATTAATACATTATTGTTACTTGCATACAAAATTGCATGCAAAATAAAAATACAAAATTGAATATAATTATTATATCTGTATGGTGCATTTATTAAAGTTAATGGAGCAGTAATAATTACATTATTATTATGAACTAATTTCCTTAGTTTTTACCTAATGTTCTTTTATGTTCTAGGATCCTATCCAGAATACTTCATTATATTTGATTGACATACCTCTTTAGGTTCCTTTTGTGTGACACTTTTTAGACTTTTCCTGGTTTCCGTGACATTGGCAATTGTGAGGACTATTGGTCAGTTATTTTGTAGAATGTCCTACAGTTGAGATTTCTCTGTTGTTGTTTTTTATAATTAGACTGGGTTTGCAGATTCTGTGGAGGAACAGCCCAGAGGTACAGTGCAGTTCTCATCACGTCACAGCAACAAAGAGTACTTACTGTTATTGACACGACTTGTCATTGTCGGTATTGACCTTTGTTAATATGATGGTCATATGAGTCATGATATGGTTGGAGTAGGATTTGTAAGGTCTCAGTGCTATGAATTTACTCTCATTTCCCCCATTTTCATATTCTCTTCAAGGAATTTCCCATGTGCAACCCACACTTAAGGTGCAGGAGTTACACCCACTTCTTTGAGGGTAGAGGATCTACACACATTATTTAGAGTTCTGCATGGAGGTCAGACTCTTCTCCCCCATTTGTTATTTATTTATGTATTCAGCCATTGATTTCTATCAGTAGGGACCCGTGGATATGTATTTTATATACCCACCCTCAGCTGTCATCACTTGTGGCACAGTTCACATCTCCAGATACTTGCCCTTCCTCTAACATAGATTGCTGCTGTGTCTTCCCAACTTTCAGCCTCAGGCAGAGGTGAGAAGGGTTCTCTGTGGTCTTGGTCCAGCCTCAGGTTCACACATTCCCTGTGCACCTGGGTGTCAGGAGCAATGCTTTCCTCGCATTCCTCTCTTCTTCCTCAGGAGATCCAGACTCTTGTATCGGTGGTTGGTCTTAGGTGGGAGTTTCCTGCCTCATCTTCCATCAGTGCAGACCTCTGCTTGGTCTAGGACTTTGGTGCAGGACCATTTTCAGGCCTTCCCGAGGGGTAGAGGTTTCATCTACTTGTCCCCCTTTTGCAATTGTTCTTTGCCTGCAGGTCACAGTATTTGTTGTCCCTCTTCCAGCAGCTTAAGGTTTTTGCTTTGTAGGAAAGAGAGGTCCGGGGAAGTGGAAAGGGCTTTGTTCCTTTCTCCCAGCAGCCCGTGATCAGGCCCTGTACCAAGGGGGAGTTCCTCTGGCACCGTTTTCTGTCCCCAGTATTTCTTGTGAGATCCCAGTAGAGGGCTGTGGAAAATAGCTGGTGAGTGTGTGTGGATTCCACTTGTGTCTGGGGATCCTAGGTATCACAGACTGACACTTGGTCTACAATTAGACTTTAATGAGTAAATTGAACTTTTAGTTTATTTATTTTAACCCACTTGTATGGTGGCTGCCTCTTCTTCCCATGCTCTGTTACAGGTGAGATAATTTGTGTTCCATTTCTCCTGGGGGAGCCTCTCTCTCCTTGCTCACTTATTGGCCTGTATTTCATATCTAAAGATGGAGACAGAAGTGTGACATGTCATAATTTTTATTTCCTTGTGCAGTTCTTTGTATTGAATCTATCTGCATCACGTTTTGACCAAATCTGTGATGGCGTGTCTTGACTATTAATAGATTAGACTTCATGAAGAAAAGTTCTTCTGCACTTAATACAGACCCACACACAAGGCAGAGGGAGAAATGCCCTTTGGCCATGTAGTACCTGGTGTGGTATCTCCCGGAGAGAGACATTTGGCAGAGAGCAGAGTGAGCATTGTGGCAGAGATCCAGAATTAAGGTGTCTGCTTCTAATCATTGTTGAAGAACAATTACCTGCTAAGTGCTAAGTAGATATAAATTTTTCTACTGCAATATTATATTTTTATGCAAAATTGGTTCATGAATGCATAAGAATGAGGTAAGGACTTGTATATAAGTCTTAAGCTGCTTTTCATGTAGACACATATGGGTGTAGGAGTAATGCATAGGAGTGTGGTAACTGGTCTGAGGGAGAGGATTTAGGTGGAGAATGTAGTGGACAAATATAGAATACAACTTCTCCTTGTTACATAGGGTTGTAGGGGCTATTAATGTGTTACTATCTCAAAATTCTTTCCCCTATTGTTACCCATCTTGACCTGTGAAATTCACTGGGGGAGGGTGACACCACTTGCTCTCTCAAAATGAAAATGGATATAATGGAAAGATCATGGAATGTAGGGTCAGTGGGTCTTGAATCTAAGTCCCAACTCTACCACTTTCTAGCTTATAACTTGGGTCGAGTTCTGTAACTTTTCTGAGCCTCTGTTCTCTCACCTGAAAATATCCCAACACTGCAAGAGAAATAAATCAAATTATAGATGTGAAAAAAGCACTTTGCAACTCGAAAGGTCTGTAAACATTTTTATTTTAATTATGGCATTTCATTCTGCTACCCTGCAATAGTGAGCCAGGGTAATGGAGAACACTTGAGAACAAATTTTCTTTCAGTGTTCAGATGTGCTCTTTCCCACAGTAAGCATATAAATTTGATCAATACCCTAGTTTGTTAATCTGTGTCTTGAGATATTTGCCTAAGATAATTTTCTTCTCTCACAAACTGAGAAATGGTAAATTAGAAAGCTGTAGGATCATTGGCTTGAAACAGTAGTCAGTGGAGGAAACATGATCTCAACAATGGATACCACGAGGTGGAATGAAAGCCAGAATACTGGAAAGCAAGGGAATTATAGCCTGAGAAGAAAATGTATTTGTATATTTTCAGAAGACTTGCTAGCCCCAAATTTGCCTTCTGGCTGAATGGTTTTATAGTGAAGATTAGTTTTCTCTGCTACTTGTAAGTAACTCTCTGGTTTTAATTTTCAACCCAGCTTCTTTCTGGTTGAAACTAAAATTCCAGCCTGCAAACAATAAGTGAGAAGTGTGGCCGCAAATCAGAGATGGCACTTGAGGTGCCAGTGATGTGATGACTCTTTTTTCACAGCTGGAGTTGACTGTTTTCTTTGGTCAAAATTTTCATGGATTTGTGTTGATTTGTATCTTTCTACCTGTTCTTCCTTTTGACCAGGAGAGTATGAGAATTGAGATGTGTGTGCAAGTATGCGAGTGTGCCTGTACAATGTGCATAAATGGCTACACTGCGAGACGAAATGGCATCAGTCAAGCATTGAAATTCCTTTTTTTTTCAATCCTTCAACTTGGCCCCAGAGAACTTTGTTTATACCTCAATATGTCATCTCTTAAGTCACCTGTTTATTCCCCAGAAAAATACATGAAGGTTAGAGAAAACTTCATCTTCTCAACCTACCATCAGAAGACCTAGAAAATGTTTTTATATAGTAAGTGCTAATTAAATAGTGTGGCCATACAAATCATTACATGAACTGGGACACCTTTGTCTGTTATACATTTCAGAAAAACAGAATCAAACAAAGACTCTCTAGGGAAAGCCAGAGTGTATTTTTACCCCTCACCAAACATTTGTTGATTTGGGACTAAATTAAACAATTTATGACCTCTGTGATGGTTTCATGATTATAAGGTAATAATGTTCTTTGGGTGCAAGCTGTATTAGTCAAGCTTCTTTCAAATGACAGATAGAAACTCATCTTTACCTCTCTTAAACATACAAGGGAGTTTTTAGTACAAGTATCAGGAAGTCCAAGGGCATAACTAATTTCATGCACAGCTGGAACCAGGGCTTGATTTAATGTCAATCATCCTTTCCCTCTATCTCTTTCTTCTTCTCTCTGCTTGTCTTTGATCTTTTTACTCATCTTTGTTTTTCTTAGCTTGTGGCCTAATTTGCCAACATCACAGCCAAGCTGTTTTCATGTGGTGGGAAAGATGACTGTCCTGTGGTACCAAGCCTAAATCATAACACCTTTTGACTTTTCAAAAAGAGGTGTACTCTTTCTTGATAAGTTTTCCCTTCAGGAGTTAGTGGAACATTCAACCTGGCCAATCCCTGTATCTGTATTTGATAGGAGTAATAACGTGAACAGACTTTATTAAGCCCTAATGTGCCAGGTCCATCTCCTTTAATCCTCACACAATGCTTTGAGATAAAGTGTGTCTATTTTCTTCCATCTTATAGATGAGGAAATTGAGGCTCAGGAATATTGAGTAAGTCCCATGATAACGCAGTTAGGTTCTGTGCTGGCTCTGGGTGCTGGCTGTGGATTCAAACTATCCATGTTTGAATCTCAAAGACAAAATGGGCATGAGAACATAATTCAAAACTATCATGAGCACCAGTGAGACAATGTATTTGAAAGTTTTTGCAAACAGTAAATTATACATGTGACTTGTATAGTAATGTGTGGTCCATTGCAAGATCTAGTGCTAGAGAGGTGGCTCTCAATGGGAGGTGACTTGTCTCCAGGGAATTTCAGCAGTGTCCGGAAACATTTTCAGTTGTCACGACTGGAAGGGGGTTGCTACTGGCAGCCAGTGAGTAGAAGCCAGGGATGCTGCTATACATCCTCCAGTAGGTGCCACAGTAAGCCACAATAAAATTAAAACAATTATCTGGTCAATAACATTGAGGTTGAGAAAACCTGTGCTCGATGAATAGAGATACTATGTGAACTTTAGCTTTTAGAAGCTCACAGTTTAGTTGGGGAGACAGACATATAGATAGATATTAAAAATACAGTGTGGTGGTTCAGTAGAGTTGGAAACATTTAGGCTAGAGAGAGAGCGAGAAGGGACAAAGTCGTCCTTGTGAGCTGTTTAGGAGCTGTCATTGGACAGAGGGAGACAACTCCTTGTGCGTAACTGTAAGTAGTGGACAGATTTCAGCTCCAGAGAAGATGAGCAGATAAGCTCCTTATGGGTATGGAATGAGTATGTCTCCCCAACTGTTGCATATTCATGTCTAGAATAGTGCCTGGCAATGAAGTAAGGCTTAACAGATGCTTGTCGAATGGATAAATAGATAAGAGAATGAATTTAAGCATCTGAGGGCAGGTTAAAAGTTAGAATCCTGTACCAGCTGGCTATTCCTTGATTTAATGATAGTAATTCTTTAGGAGTTGGAGGAGAGAGAGTGCTTCTTGGTAGCTGGAGTAACCAGGTAAAACTCTGAAGAAGGGGAGAAGATAGTGCCTCTCTTCTGCATCAGGTGTGGGCCTTAAAGAGCCAGAGATGCAGTGTTCCAGCAAGGTGCTCTAAAGACAATTCTAGACGGGGAAAAGGAAGGGTGGAAGATGCATGCCTCACTTGGGATGGGTGTAATAGCAGCCATTTATCTCCTGCTAGTTTGTTTCCTGTGGAAGTAGAAGACAGAAGTGTAGCTGGAATGAGCAATATGGGGTATGTGTATATATTAAGGGAGTTACTTTCTGTTATTATCACTATGACTTAGTCATTGTCTCCAGGTATGGAAACCCTAAAACATTCTTTCAGCATTCGCCTTTTCTCAAGTAGTTCAGCAATAGAATGGTCTATTTACTCAGTATTTCATGGTAAGAAAAAAAAGCCTCAACTGGCCATAGTTATAATATCCATCTCCTGAAATTATAGTATCCATTTTTGGTAAGTGCATTTGGAAATGGTTTGAAATCTTTGTTCTGTGTAATAGGCCCGACCACTTTCTACTGTGCAATGGGGCACTTTATGATACCTACTGGTTACCCACTCCACAGCTCCAAAGCTCCTGTGTTTTCATTAACTTGGGTGTTTGGTTTTGTTGTGAATGTGTAGGGTTTCATATAATATATTTACCATGTGAAAAGATGACTTGCTGATTGCCATGTTGAACAGCAGCCTCGAGGCATGTCAAACTTTGTTTGATGAGAGCTGGTATTTTCTGTATTGTCCAAGTTTCTGTAGTTTCTAAATGATCAAGGGCCATTCTTGTCTTGCTCAATGTTCAGCAAAAGAGTGTACTTTGTTAAAAGATTAGAAATAAATGAATATTAATATATCCAGATGCTCAACATATTCAAAGAACAATGTGATGTATGATTAGTGATTCCATTGCAGTACAAGGTATCATTACCTGCATTTTACTACTTTTTCCACATAATGCTAAAACACAAGTGCTAATCTTAGGATTTTAAGTGGTTTATAATCCACCAATTTAGTAAATGAGTAAAACAAATATTAACTATATTTCAACCCCAAAATTTATAAACATTTTGAAATGCAGTGAAATTTAAATTTTTGAAAATAATAATGTTATACAAGCACATATATTTCTGATATAAAATATTAGCCATATTGGCACTCAGTATTCTTCAGCTTCAGTCCCTGGCCATTTTGATTTCTCTCCTGGCTGACTTTAAGAGTTATCTCTACCCTTAGTCTACTCTTCCCTAAGCCTTAGTGGAGATGAGTGAAAGCTTTTTAAGTTTCCTCCCCCAACTTTAGTTTTAATCTTGATGATGATGGTAGTGGGGATGATGATGATGATGGTGATGACAATAATGATGATGATAATGATTAGTGTGTGTGTTAAAATTATTAGGAATTTGAAAGAAGATGGAAGCAGGCAGGAGAGTTGCATGAGCTTAGTGATATAAAGGAGCTTGGCAAGTCTGAGAATACTGGGGATGGGAGTAAGAAGTCAGTGTTCATAGCAGCACAATTTACAATAGCCAAGTACTGGAAGCAACTGAAGTGCCCATCAGCAAATGAGTGGATCCAAAAACTATGGTATATTTACACAATGGAATTCTACGCAGCAGAGAGAAAGAAGGAGCTTATACCCTTTGCAACAGCATGGATGGAACTGGAGAGCATTATGCTAAGTGAAATAAGCCAGGTGGTGAGGGACAAATACCATATGATCTCACCTTTAACTGGAACATAATCAATAGAAGAAAAAAGCAAACAAAATATAACCAGAGACATTGAAGTTAAGAACAATCTAACAATAGCCAGGGGGGAGTGGGGTGGGGACAGTGGGGAGAGGGGATTATAGGAACTACTATAAAGGACACATGGACAAAATCAAGGGGGAGGGTGGAGGTGGGGGAAGGAGGGGGGTCTGGCTGGGGTGGGGTGGAGGGGTGGGGAGTAAAGGCATACAACTGTAATTGAATAACAATAAAAAAAAGTTAAAAAAAAAGAAAAAAAAAGAAGTCAGGGAGACAGAAGGAGATAAAGACTGGAGAGAAGACCAAGAAATGTATAGAAAGCTACTGACCTATGTCTGAAATAATGATCTGACACTAACAAAAATCCTGGCATTGGTATGTTAAAGTAGCATGGACTGACTTTTGATCCAAATAAAATGTCATAGACACATTATCTGTGCTTCTCTCTGTTAAGTACAACTACAAACCTTGGAAATGGTGCAAGAGACAGCTGAAGGAAAACTGTTAGGTGTTAAGAAGAAGGTGCGCTACTATGGAACCCTAGGTTTTGAAGAACAATATAGTGGCAGATGTTTTGTCTCCTCTCACCAGCCTGGCATTTCCTAACTCCTGATATAGCAACAAAAGACAGCCCAGGAAGGCTTTTCCGCCTGGACTAAATCCCTCTAACAACATCAGGTCAGCCTGGTACCACTTGCAAAAGGGATAGATTGAGAGCTCTGCCTAAAACAAGAAGTCCCTTCCATTTCTCCATCAGAACTGGGGGTCCCCTTTTTCACCAAGAGATAGAGGAAAGATGGTGAACTGGAAAGGGAGACCCAGCACAGCAAGCTGCCCTGTCCAGGAAACCTCCTTGTACTTGCAGGCACTCTCCTCCTGACCCCAACCCTGCAGATGAGCCGACAGAACCAGAAAAAGGAGCCCAGTTATAGAGAGTAGCTTAGTGCAGGCAGCCTTTGTTCCCAAGGACCCAAGACTCTACTCTTGCTTGGAGACACTGGGAAGCTGGCAGACATTGGTAAGGGATCCTACTTCACCCTCTCCCATCAAGAAACACCTGGTAACCTCCTTTTGCTCCCTTAGGCAGCACCATCAGGGACCAGAGGGAACCCCATTGTTACCACATAGTTCAAGCAGACCAAAATATAACCACAAAATCTCTGAAATTTGAACTGTCAATGAAACCCAAACTCACAAAAATAGGCCAATACTTTTGTGCTAACCTAGCACAGGGTGACTGTCTGCTGAAATAAAAAATTTAAATAAGATCCCGAGTCTCTCTCTCTTTTCTTTTGTTTTTATGTTAAAATCCAGAGTCTCTTAACATAATAGGCAAAATGTCAAGGATACAACCAAAAATTATCCATAATGAGGAAGCAAGAAAATTGCAGCTTGACTGAGAAAAGACAACTGACACCAATACCAGGAAAATTCAGATGTTGGAATGCCATTACAAGGATGTTAAGGCAGCCTGAGATAATGGAAAATCTGCACTGGCCTTGGCCCCCCCATTTCCCACCACAGAACTCCTGAAACTCCTGCAATTTCTCAAATGATAGCAGCACGAGGAACATCTTTTGTTCTCATATTTGCTCTTTGACCTTATTTCCTGACACAGAGCTCCTGAAACCCTTCTAATTTCCTGGGTTATAGGAATGTCACCTGTTCTAATGAGGTGTCTCTGGGAGAGCTCCCAGATGGCTTCTGGCTGAAGACTACTTACCAGAAAGTCTAAGCCATGGGCGGAAGCTTGGGATTTTCGGCTCTGCCTCGGTTCTCTTGAGAAGGCAGAAAGGCTGCAAATGGAATTCATGCCTACATGATGAAACCTCTGTAAAAATCTCCAAATTATGAGGTTTGGAGAAATTCTGGATTGCTGAACATGTAGCGGTTCTGGGAGAGTAGCACTCTCTCAGCATGCTGGGGAGGCCCTGGAAGCTCTGTGCCCCCTGGTGGGCAGTGGGAGAGGGTGTGATGAGGTGAGTGGGAAAGTGGTGAGGGAAGTTGATATCAGAATGGTAAGTGAAGGACTGACTACAAAGACTCTTGTGTGCTCCGCAAAAGATACTAGATTTTATCTGGTAAGCAATAAAGAGCCAACAGAGGTCTTTGTAGGGGTGGGGGAATGAGCTAAGAGGAGGTAGGGAGACTCTTTTTTGTGTGAAGAAAGTGTCTTGATATAGTAGAATGGACACCAAACATGGGTTTAAATAAAGTAGTTTGACTTTTAAACTGAACAATCTTGAGCAAGTTATTTAATCTGTTTTGTGCTTTGTTTTCTCAGCTGTAAATTGGGTAAGAACACAACCCCGACTGTTTAATAGGCATTGTATGAGAGTCAAAGACCATCATGTGAACAAAAGCCTTTTGTCAGCTACAGCGTGAATTTCTCATATGCAGATAAATGCTGTCTTATCGGTACATTTCCATGGTTCCATTAAGATTCTATTACATATACCAGACTGACATCACATATCATATAGTCATAAATAAATGATTTGATGATTATCTAATATAGTAAGTGGTTTCATTTAATTTTAAAAGACGTGTGCAGTGCCAATACACAGCTGATTTTGTTTCCCTTTGTGATACTGGCATATGCAAGGGAATATTTGAGTTTAAAGAAAATTAAAAGAATTCATCACGTTTCTCCCTCTTGGCTGGAAAAGTTCCTCAGCTCAGATTTTTCACGTTGCTGCAGTGAAGTTTCAGAGGGGTTGCCCATCACAGTAAATGTATGTTGCTTATTTCCACACATAACAGATTATGCTTTCATGAATACTCCAGCTGCTGCATTTCTCTTCTAACTTTTGAACAGCCATAAATTCATATCTTTGTGTGCCCCCATTGTCTAGATCATGTTCCACAAGGCAGCATAAATGTAATCTGTTTTTAAAATTCCGAAGTAATTTTAATGTGGACAAAGGTATATCTGAGGTAATTATGTTGAGAAGCTTGCTTCCTAGGTGCTAGTGTGTACAGAGTTATTTTCTAATGCAGTGTGTCATTATCCTTGTCTCACAGTCTGTGTTCACCCACTCCTTCCCCACTTCCCCTTTCTGTAAAATTAGGCTCTTTCTCCTTATGCTCCCTTCCTTGAGAATCTCAACTACTTCGTGCCTGTGGCCCTCATTTCTGCATATTCGGATCTGGCTTTTCTCCCAGTTGTTTATAAGACCTTTTCAACTTCCAGACAGTTCTGCTTGGCTATGCTACATTTACATCAAATATACCATCATGCCCCATACCATACACAGCACTCTGTTCTTCTATCTTCTGAAGTTGCTTCACTCCTTTAAATGAGCAATGTCTCCCAGAATTGCTACTTACTCAAAGCTGAGGTGTGAGGATCATTTTGGACTTGTTTTCTAGCTTTTCTGTTTGTCATCACCATCATTTCCAATAGTTCATTAAAGTCCTCCTAGTTCACCCTTCAGACAGGCCCCTAGCTCTTTGTTCTCCTCAGTTACCATTGTTACATGAGAGTTAGTTCTCCTATTACCATACACCTGACCTGTTGCACCAGCTTTCCAAGTCTGCTGAGCTCTAATCTCTGCCCTGCTAAAATGTTTACACGGGCTGCCACTCTGATGCTCAAAAACTTCAAGGGATCTCTATTGCCTGGACCATAAATTTAAAATTCTTTGACTAGATGTGATAGACTAGACTACTGTTTCCAATTCTTCACAGTAAGATTATAAATCCCATCCTTTGCCAGGTAACTGCCTGAGCTCTCCCTGTGACCAGAGTATACTTTCCCAGAGATTAGTGAGCATGATGTAAACAGATTTGCTTGGGTGACTTTCTGTGCAAGCTCCCTTATTAGGAACTGCAAAGCTCTATCTAGCCTCCTTTATCCTTATTTCCCTACTCACAAACTCTACAACAGCCATATTAAGCAACTTACATATTTCCAAACACAGTGCTCTTTCTCCTAACCCCAATAAGAATAAGTTTTTCTTATTCTTTCTCTTCTGCCTGGACCATTTTTCCTTCCCTCCTCTCTTTCCAATAAATACCTGAATCCAGATATATTAGACATTAAATTACAGAAACTCTTCCTTACACTCTGGGGCTAAATAATGTTCTTTGTCACAGTCAAGATTGTCTGGGCTCTTCTGTAGGGGCAAATTGACGTCAGAGTTGCAGTAGCTTTACTAATGAAGGTGGATTTCTCATGCTATGTCTAACAGGCCAAATGCTGGAAGGTAGGAAAGCTGCTTCTCACAGTTCTTGCAGGCCCAGGCTGAGAGGAGTTTGCCATCTTGCAATTGCATCATCTAGAACACATGGCCTCTATGCTTTCGCTCACACTCCACAGCCCAACTAACCCCAAGATCCTGACCTAACTGCCAGGGAGGCTGTGAAGTTCAGTGAAGTACAGGGAAAACTCGGGGAACACTAGCTGTCTCTGCCACGTGTTTCCCATATCTGCTTCTTTGAACGTTCAATGCTTATCCCTTCCTTAGCATCATGGAGTCTTATTACCTTGTGTATATCCATTTGAACTTAAATATCGGGAGTGAAGAAGCTGTATCTGACTTCATGTCCTCTGCCCAGAGGTGCACAAATGCGGCACTTGGCACATAGTGTCATTCCTGAGGGTAAGCCCAGGGGAAGCTTTGGTGTTCCCTTTCGGCCTACTCTTTCTTGAGTGGTGGAGTTGTTTCTTGCAGAAATATCCCTCTCTCCTTCCCATGGTCCTAAACAAAAACAATGCTAAACATAGGGTAGCTGGAGGCCCTGAATTAGTCCTTTTGTCTCCGCTGAGTCTTTCCATCCCCGGCCTTGAAGTCAAAGTAGCATCATCCTCATGAACTCCTAGCACCAGAGAAGGAAGATAAACTTTTATGTATCATTGGTTCAAAACCTGGCTCTGGGTTTCTGAACTGTGACAAGTTATGTAACCTTTCTGAAGCCCTAGTTTCTTCATCATTTAAATGAGGATAAAATGAGGATTGAGTGAAACAATGTACAGAGGTGTCTGGCACATCATAGGCATGAACAAATGTTCATTCAATGAATGAATAAATACACTTCTGAGCTCTCCTCAATACCTGTGGGGGACTGAGTCTGAACGTTTCTCTCTTGCTTGTAGAAACTGACAAAAAGCTGAATTGTGTATTTCCAGAATAGCATCTTGCTTGTCTATTTGTATTACATGATTTTTTTGAGTTCCTTGAATACATTCGTTGCTTTGCCTTTTGTGACAAAAAGAATTGCAATTCATTTTGTATTTGAAAACTATGGTAACAATGTGAGGATAACTTGAAAGGGTATTAAGAAATTCTTTCATATTTTAAATAAACTTATAAAGAATCAGACATTGGTATCTACAAAGAAGAATATTTTTCTAATGACTCCTCTCTTTTAGTTATTTTGTGCAGACATATTCTTAGGCCATGCAGAGGGGGAGTGTGGGGTGAAGGAGGTGGGACAAAGCAGAGGAAACAATATGCTTCTCCTGATACTCATCTTCATGCTTAGAGAACCTCCAAGTTATATAACGTTTCCATGCACTTTCGTCTATGCAGAACACTGCCCCAGCCTGATGGATGACATGAAGCAATTTGCTTCTCTTGCTTTCTTCCCTCTTGAGAAGTGTGGTTTCACCTTGATATATTCAAGGGCAGCCTTTGCTGTGTCTGGATTGGCATTTATAATTAAACGCTGTGCAAATATAATGTAGAAAGCAAGTTTAACTCTACTCCCAGATTTTACAAAAGTTTAATATGTTAATGTGTTCAAATACCCCCATCTGAGGAGCAAGAGATCAAGCTCCATTTGACTTCCTTTTTCTGTATGATAATCATGTTCTCCTGAATTTAGAAATGAGTATGTGATGTCATGTCGTGTGCCGCACAGAACCTCTGCAATAACTGCTCACAACCATTCCTCCTCAATTAGTTTCCAAGCTATTTGATGCTCTCAACAGCATTAATTGCACCGAGGTCTAATAGGTTGCAATTAATCTGCTCAGACTTCCTTTGTGAGGCTGAATAAAGTGAATGGTGGGCATGTCACAGTAGAGAGGCACTGATGATTTTCAGAAGAACACATATAAGTGATCAACAGCTTTTTTCACAATAAGCAACACAGTAGCCTGATGTCTGTGTGGACAGGTCATTTTATCTTCCTCAGTATATCCTCTGCCATCATCTCCCTTAAGTTCTTTGCAAAAATATGAGAGTAGCTCAACTGCAGTAATTGGAATTACTCTAATTAGGCAGACCACCAATTTCATGGGTACCTCCAACTCAAGATGTTAAAAGAGCTCATCGACTTTCCACTCTCTTTGACCCACAGAGATAGGTTTGTTTGTCCTTCTGCGTTCCTTGTTCCAGGTAGTCACCTCACCTTCAATGTAATCACTCTAGCTGGACACTTGGATGGTATCTTTGTCATGTCTAGTTTCTGACATTGCCCCCCTGTGATGTCTGATGTGTATCAGATCCCATCCTTTCCTCAAAAGTCTTTCGTTTCTATTCTCATTGTTTACTTAATTTCTTCTAGGTAAGGTACTCCAATGCTGCTTAACTAGTACTGTTGCCTCTAACTATTTGCTCCTTCAATTTATCTTCTCTATTGTTGCAACAATGATCTGTGTAAAATATAGATAACTTAATGTTGATTCCTTGCTAAAAGGCATCCATAACTCCCCACTGGCACAGACTAAAGTCAAACTTCTTGACACAGCACTGAAGGTCAGCTGTATTCAGGACTCAGTTTTGTTTAGTGTGTACTCTGTACTTCAGGGATTCTGACCTCCGCTATCGTATAATTGGTGCAGCCATAAACAGCTCAGGCTTGATATCACATTGACCTGAGTTCTGATACTCCCTCAGCCACTTACTAATTATCTGACTTGGGAAAATCTCATAGTTTTTCTAAGCCTCACTTTCCATAAGATAGGGGTAATAACCACCTTCCAGAATGGTCATAAGGATTAACCTACCTGATGGCTGTAATCCAACAGCATAGTGCTTGGTGCCTACACAGCACTTAGCAAGTGATCATTGCTGTTACTGTGATTAACATTGTTATTTTTGTGCAACAGTGTAATGTAGGTATTATCAGCTTGGCCTCTGAAATCAGTCACCCATCTCTACCTCTTACTGGCTGTGTGACTATGGGCACTTTCCTATCTTTGCATCTTTGCCTCAGTTTCCTCATCTGAAAAATGGGGAAAATAATTTAACCACCTCATAGAGTTAACTGACTAATACAGGGCAGTGTCGGACCCATGGTAAAATGTTATAAAAGTGTCAGGTCTCATACTTGTTATTTACAAACCCATCATGAAGTCACATTTCTATACTGTTGTCTGTACTGTCCTGTGACACAAAAGTCTGCTTCAGTCTCTGTCTTCTGTCTGTCACGGGTTCATTGTTTTCTCTGTGCCATAGGTCCCTTGGCACCTGATGAAGTCTATTGGTCTTTTATCAGAACATTTTATAATCTGTAATATAAAGTTCATAAATTTATAAAGAAAAGCAATTATATTTAAAAGTAGTTAATAAAATTTAAAAACTTGATTTGTGATATAGTAATGCATGTGTTTTCTAATGTACTAAAATAACAAGAACTAGCAATTGGTCTAACAATTACTGTGATTTCATAGGAATGATGAACATAAATAATATTTCAAATATCTGTAATGTAGTAGCATGCCATGGAGACACCTGTGATTTCTGCTGGTGACAGAGTCAGAAGTTCTATCAATTCTACCGTGTGTGTGGTTTAGATTAGTAATTGAGGAAAATGTTAAATGTCAGATAGAGACTGGTGAAAATAAAGATACAATTTTTTTCCCATTCAAGTTCACTGACTCCACTCAAAGGTCCATGGAGTTGAAGTTAAAAAGTTCTTAACTAGATCCTACTCTTATTTTAAAGCTTAGTTTTAATATGCTTTCCTAAAGCCTTCCTTGATCCCACCCAGTTGGAATTAATCTACCTCTTTTATCACACTCATGCACTATGCTATTGTTTGTTTTCAAAGACCCATTGTGTTTTTTCTCCTGCTATGTCACTGTTAGCTATATGCATATGTTCCTCCCACCAAGGATGTCAGACCCATGGGCAGTCTTCATACTGGTACTCAGTTCCTGTGACTGAGGAGGTCATGGTTGGGTAGAAATGCGAGAATGCAGTGGGCAGCCATCACTTATTTCTATTTCCTTAACTGCCCATTGCAACATAAAGTACAGCATTTCTGAAATGTAGCTCATTTTATTTTAGTGTTATTTATTATCCCAGTTCTGTTGCCTGAGCTGACTAATAGTCCCTCCAAAAGGCAGGTTCTAATCCCATATGCTGTCCCTGCTCAGTGGTAATTTATATGGCAAGCTCTCTGAGTTTAGGCAAATATTCTGATATTTTAGCTCACTTATCTGACAACAACAATTTCTGCCTTATGGAGTGCATATGTCACTAAAGAAAATCAGCTTCCTGAGCTTCCTGCTTGTTGCAGGAACATAAATTTTCATGGTGAACTTGAAATGCAAATTATGTGCCTTGATAGTCTCTGCAAATCTTTGCTCTGCAGTCATCTTTATGGAGCTTTGGGAGAAAGGAGAGGTGGAAAAGAGGTAGAAATTGGGGGAGGGAAGAAAGGAAGGGATTGAAGAAGGAGGGAGGGAAAATAGGTTTTATTTTTCTGTCTCTTTTGGTACTCAGCACTGAACAGAAAATAAATTTTATTGAATTTTACATATTATAATTTTAATAAAAGAAAACAAATATAACATTTAGTTTGAAAATGTAGCAAGAATTAATATCTTATATTCAAAACTTGCTTCAGCATTTATTCTAGCACTAATTTAGAGCAGTGTTTCTCAACCTTGACACTACTGGCATTCTGGACTACATAATTATTTTTTTGTAGGAGGCTATTCATTGTGTTGTAGGCTGCTTGGCTCCATCCTTGGGTTATACCCGTAGATGCCATTAATGTGCGTCCCCAAGTTGTGACTACTAAAAATGTTTCCAAATTTTGCCATATGTCCCCTGTGGGAAAAATAGCCCTCCCTGCTTCCTGCCCAATAAACAGATGTAGAGGACAATGGAAATCTATTATGTGTCAGACTCTGTGTTATCCAATTTATCTTTGTTATCTAACTTTATCTCTACACAGTCCCAGGAAGTGCTGTTATTACCTCTATCATATAGTTGAGAGATAAGGTTTAAGGGGATTAAGCAAGTGAATAAAAGGGAAAATAATGTGAAAGATGGAAAACTAGTACATAGAGGCAGTTACTGTGCATGTGGTCTAAGGTGTCAAAAGTAGAGATGCAAGTCTCTGATATTTGTATTATTGTATTACCTGTAAGCACAGCAGGCCTGACCCATCAATTTCAAGCACTCTATCCTGAAGAGCCCATACAACCTTACAGGTGAGAATTACCCATAGAGCGAAATTGACAAGGGGGATAATTGTTTTAAACCAACTTGGGTTAGGTTAAGTCTTCTCTAAAAATCAGTTTTTTATGTAGCCTTATCTGTATTACTAACACAGAGATACTTACCATGTTACCGTAACATGGTCTCTCAGTAAGTGCTTGCATAATAAACATGTGGTGCCTGGAATCTCACCGCTGGTGAGTCCTGCCTTCAGATGCACCATTTGCCATCTTTCTATATTCTCCTTTAAATGAAGACTATATTAAAACAAAATAAAGTAAATAAATGTGCTTACTCTTAATAAATGCAGTGCCTAGGGGTGATTACTTAATAGGAACAAACTTATGGAACATTAGAGGTAAAGCCATGGAGATCATTTTTTTTTTGGTACATGAGGAAACTGAGGCAAAGAAGGGGAGAATAAACTTTTTTAAACATAAATTATGGATCAAGTCTGGATAGAAAAATAATGTCTTCAGACTACGTCCCAGTGTTTCTTTTTACTGTATTATCCATTACTTAACACTTTACAATGAGCACATTATAGGCTGTTTTCTGTGGGAAAAGAAGGCCCTTGGTTAACTTGAAAGGTAGAAGGAAGCTAAATCAGTAGGGCTGAGGGAAAAGAATACAGAGAAGAGCAGGGAGACCCATGGAAATGTTTCCTCAGCAGCTTCATTCACTTGGGTTGAATTCAGTAACAAATATTTTTTATATTATTTCTATGTCTTCATTTAATTTCCATTTTGAACCTTCTACAAGCAGATAAAAAAGTTGAAGACTTAAAGACTCTAAAAAATTGTTTAGAGACAGATTAGTATTTTGAAGCTCTAACAGCACAAGACAGATAACCTCTTCATTTAGTCCCCTTCTTCTGAAACCCTAACTCTCAATATGACTGTAGCTGGAGATAGGGTCTTTAGGAGGTAATTAGGATTAGATGATGTTAATAGAGTGGGGCCCTCATGATGGGATCAGTGCCCTTGTAAGAAGAGACACCAGAGAGTTGCTCTCCCTTTCTCTCCATCGTGTGAGAACACAGTGAGAAGGCATCCATCTGTGAGACAAGAAGAGGGCTCTCACCAGAACCTGGCCATCTGGTCATGCTGGCACCCTGATCTCAGACTTCCAGCCTACAGAACTCTGAGAAAATAAATTTCTGTTACAACAGCTTGAGCTTATTAAGACAATGTCTCACCAAATAGAGAATATTAATAAAGGAATATAAATAACTTAGAACAGAGAACAAAATAGAAAATTGCAGTTGAGTAGTATAATAACGGGAACAAAAGAAATTCACTAGAGGGATTCAACAACAGATTTGAGCAGGAAAAAAATCAATGAACTTGAAGACGAATTGATATTATTTAGTCTGAAAAACAGAAAGATAAACGAATAAAGAAAAATAAAGAGAGCCTAAGAATCTTGTGGGAAACTCTGAAGCATATCAACATGCTCTTAATGGGAGTTCCAGAAAGAGAGAAAGGAAAGAATATTTAAAGAAATAATGGCTGAAATTTGATGAAAAACATTAATCTACACATTGAAGAAACTCAATGATTCCAAGTAGAATACACTCAAAAAGATAATACTCAGACACATCATAATCAAACTACTAGCCAAAAACAAAGAAACCATCTTGAAAGCAGCAAGAAAGAGGCAAGTAATCACGTAGATCCTCCAGAGGAATAAAGCTGATTTCTGATCAAAAGCATGGAGGCCATAAGGGAGTGGATGACATGTTTAACATGTTAAAAGGAAACGACTGTCAATCGAGAATTCTATAATCAGCAAGACAATCCTTCAAAAATGAACAAGAAATTAAGACATTCACAATAAGTAAAAACTGAGACATTTTTTTTGCTGCAGGCTGAAATGAAGGGATTCTCCAGTTACTAGAGAGTAATTTGCATTCACAGAAAAGAATAAAGAACATTAATAAAGATAAACATGTAGGTAAATATAAAAGGCAGTATGAATTTATTTTTGCTTGTAACTCTTTTCTTTCATTTGATTTAAAGACATCTGCATAAATCAATAATTATAAATTTGTGTTAATGGACATACAACTTATAAAGAAGTGATTTTTATAAAAAATAGCATAAAAGAAGGGGAAGTAATAGAGGTGTACAGGTGTAAAGTTTTTGCATACTATTGCAATTAAGTGTGTACTGATCTGAACTAGACTGTTATAAGTTAAGATGTTAATTGTAATCTCTAAGGCAACCATTAAGAAAACTAGTGAGAGAAATGACAAAATAATTAAAAGGGTACACTAGAAAATATCTATTTAATATAAAAGAAAGCACAAATGAAGAAACAGAGGAGCATGAAAATAAATAACAAAATAGCAGACATAAATGTTACTTTATTAATAATTGCATTAACTGTAAGGGATTGCACATTCCAATCAAAAGGCAGAGATTGGGAAAATAGTTTTTTTTTTTTTAATGATCCAGCTAAATGCTGTCTAAAAGATAAACTTTATATTTAAAGACACAAATAGGTTAAAATTAAAAGGATGGAAAAAGATATAATTTGCAAAGTAACCAAATAGACTTTATGATAGACAAAAAAAACTTTATGATAAAACTTGTTACTGGGCACAAAATATATTGGATAATGATAAAGCATCAATCTCATCAAGATATTCAAGATTTATAAACACATGTGAACCTAAAAGTAAAACCCTCAATACATGAAGCAAAAACTGGCAAATTTGAAGGGGAAACAACCAATTTAAAAATAATAGTTGGAGACTTTAATTCTCCATCTTATATAACAGCTAAAACAACTAGGTAGAAAGTTAGCTTGGAAATATAAGACAGGAGTAACACTAGATGAATTAGACCTAACGGCACCTATAGAGTACTCCACTCAGTGATAGCATGAGATATATCCTTCTCAACTGCACGGAAACATTCTCCAGGATAGAACTTATATTAGGCCTTAAAATATGTCTCAATACATTGGAAAGAATTTAAATCATACAAAGTATGTTTTTAGCCACAGTGGAATAAAATAAAAGATAAGCAACAGGAGAAAAATTGGTAAATTTCCAAATATGTGGAAATTATGAGTATATACCTCCTAAATATAAATGGATCAAAGAAGAAATCACAAAGAAAATTAGAGAATACTTTGATATGAATACAAATTTTAAAATAACTATGAATATGGCAATAAAAATTCTTTTTAAAAAATCCTCACCCAAGATATGTTTTTATTGGTTTTAGAGAGAAAGGAGTGGGGAGAGAGAGGGAGACAGAGAAACATCAATGTGAGAGAGATATATCGATTGATTGCCTTCCATAAACACCCTGACCAGGAATCAAACTCACAACCCACATGTGTGCCCTGACCAGGAATTGAACCGACACCTTTTGGTGTACAGGATGGTGCTCCAACAAACAGCCTCCCAGCCAGGGCAGAAATAAAAATTCTTAGCAAAGTACCAGCAAACCCAATCCAACATCATATAAAGAGGTTATATACCAGGATCAAGTGGATTTATTCCACAGCTGTACAAGGCTCACATAATACAGAAATCAGTCAAGGTAATACACAACCTTAATAGAATAAAGGAAAATATACATTTGGGCAAAATCCCAAACTCTTTCATGGTTTAAAGCACTCTAAAAAAAAACCTGGGAATAGAAAGGGACTTCCTCAACCACATGAAAGTAATCTATAAAAACCCTACAACTAACATCATACTTAAATATGAAAAACTGAAAGTTTCCTCCTAAGATCAGGAGAGCAACAAGGAAGTATACTCTCATCACTTTTTTTCAACATTGAATTTGAAGTTCTATCCAGGGCAATTAGGCAGATAAACAAAATAGAAATAAAAGGGTATTAAGATATTTCAAGTTGGAAAGAATAGTCTTTTCAACAAATAGTGCTGGGACAACTATATGTGTACGTGCAAAAGGATGAAGTTGGATACCATGCCATGTACAAAAATCCACTTAAAATGAACCAAAGACCTAAAGGGAAAAGGTAAAAGTATAAAACTCTTGAAAGGAAAGATGTGTAAATGAATTTTTCTTATGTCCAGTTAGGCAATGGCTGGCAAATATGACACCAAAAGCACAAGTGACAAAGGAACGAAATAGATAAATAGGACTTCACCAAAATTTAAATATTCATCCTTCAAAGTGTGCTATTGAGAGAGTATCAAAACAACCCACAGAATGGGAGAAACTATTTTTGAATTATATATCTGATAAAAGATTATATCCTGGTTATATAAAGAACTCTTCAACTCGAAAATGAAAAAGATAAGCCTAATGAAAAATTGGAGAAAAGATATAAATAGGCATCTTTCCAAAGTAGCCAGTAACCACCTGAAAGATGCTCAACATCATTAACAAATAGTGGATTTCAAACCGAAGTCACAATGAGATACCACTTCACGTCCACTGAGATGGCTGTGATCAAAAGACAGGAAACAACAAATGTTAGTGAAGATTTGCTTGTTAGTGGAAAGTTTGGAGCCTTCTCATTTTGCTGCTGGGGACATAAAATGGTGAAGCCACTTTGCAAATCAGTTTGGCAGATCCATTAAGCTGCCATATGACCCAGAAATTCCACTTCTAGGTATATCCCCAAGACAAATGAAAATGTGTTCACATAAAAAAGTACACAAATATTCATAGCATTATTTATAATGACCCAAGCATGGAAATTTCCCTAAGCCCATCAACTGATAAGTAGGTAATATGAAAATGTGATTTATCATTAAAAAATCTATTAAAAACAAATTATTGATATAAGCTATAACGTACATGAACCTTGAAACCTCATTCTAAGTGGAAGTAACTAGACATGAGAAGCCAAATCTTATATAATTCTATTCATATGATTCGTCCAGAATAGGCAAATTTAAAGAAGTAATACTTTCAAAAGTAGTTGCCAGGGCATCAGGGGAGTGAGGGATAGAGAGTGACTGCTATTGGGCGTGGGTTTTTTTTGGCGGAGAGGGAATGATGATAAGGTTCTGGAACTACTAGATAGTGGTGGTGGTTGCACAGCATTGTGAGTGTACTGAATGGATTGTACACTTTAAAAGTGTGAATTTTATGGTATGTGAATTATATCTCAATAAAAAGTATGATAAAGAGAACACATATTCAAGTTCTCCCTACACAAAGGAATAGATGTGATTGTGTCAAACAAATAAGAAAGGATGTTTTAGATCAGTGTTTCAAAGAGGAACATGTTTGGGCACTGGGAAGCCACCGAGATGTGTCACTCAGGTCTCCTTCAAGCTGAAGCATAGTACAGTTCATACCAGACATGGGGCAATACAGTGCATTACAAACTAAGGTAGTTAACCACACTCCTGGTAATGAAATTCTAAAAGATTTAGTTACTACCATCACAGTGATGGTCATTGGATGTATAGAAGATATAATCACTCCAGGAAAATCTACAGCTATGCTGTCCAAAGCAGTAGCTACCACACATGAATCTGTTCACATTCAAATTTAAATTTACAATTAAAATTCAGTTTCCTCGTGCTTCAGCACATTTCATGTGCTCAATAGCCACAGGTGGCTACCATACTGGACAGCACAGAGCAGTCCCATCACGGCAGGAAGTTCCATTGATGTTGCTGGTTTAGAGAGAGATGACTAGAGAGCTGGGGGTAGGAGGTGAAGAACAGTAAAGGAGTCTAAAAAAACTTCCAGAATGGAAAAAAGTATTTTATATTTTAAAACCTTTGAAAAGCTATCCAACAATCTTTACTGAGGTCCTGTCTACTATGGGTCAGGCTGATAATGGAGATTGATTAATTCATTGTTTTATTCACTCACTCAATATTTATTGAGCAGCAGTTAATCCAGAAACTGTGCTGGGAACATGGTATAAAATGGTCAACAAAACCAGTGTTTTGTCTCCTCTCATGAAGCTTACGTTCCAATGGAGGAGATAGACATTAATCAGGAATGACACAAGCAAATATAAACTGACAAATATAACCACTCTGATGGAGAGGTATCTGGACCAGTGAGAACATATAAGGAGTATCTTTGACCTAGCCTGGAGCATCTTCCCTAAGGAAGTGACCCCTAAAATGAGATTTAAATTAATAGATAATGGAAAAGAAGAAGGGCAAGCCAATGCAAAGACACAGCATGCACAAAGGCCCTGGGACAGGAGGAAATGTGATGTGAAGGAGGCAGTGACAGGGCCAGTGTGGACATCAGAGAAAGTGAGGGGAAGCTGGGTACAAGCTGAGGCCAGAAAGGTAGGGATGCTATCTTTATATCTGCAGCATCAGCATCATCATTACACTTGTGAAAAATGTAGAATCTCAAACTAGGCCCCAGACCTACTGCATTAGAATCTGTATTTATGAAGATTCCCAGGTGGTTAGTAGGCACAAAGCTTGAGATATGTAGATTATAGTAACAAGGGCCTGCAAATTATGGCCTATTGACCAAATCCTCCTGCTGCCTGTATTTGTGCAGAGTTTTATTGGACCACAGCATGTTCATTTACTAATTGTCTATGTCTGCTTTCACGCTACAGTGAGAGAATTGAGAGGTTGCCATGGAGATGGGCCCACAAAGCTGAAAATATTTACTATCTGGACCTTCACATAAATTTTCAACCCCACTTGTAAACTGTGCCTTATCCTAAACGCAGAATTAAGGACTTGACACTTATGCTAAGATCAAGGGAAGCTAGTAAAGATTTTAATTTTGGAAGGGTCTTCCTGGCAGCAAGAAATAAAAGGCATACAGGCAGTACATGCCCCACTGGAGTGTAAGTCCAGTGAGCACTCACTTTTATCTCCTAAATTGGTTGCTCTTTTCCTGAGGGAGATGACTACATCATTAACTTATTCTTTGTTGATGTTAATTCCTTCAGTGCCTGGCAGTGTGCTGAGTATTTACTGACTCAGAACATAGCTTGACCTTAGGACAGCTAATGTTTACCACCCTTGGGAACTTATGTTATGGACATTTTAAGAATCAAAATATTATAACATCTGATCTGCTTTCAGTAGTTTCGTTAACATCTCAGCCCTGTCTTTGACATGGAACCTGGACCAGTATAGCAGAAGCCAACCCCTTACCCATCTTGTGAGTTCCAAGGAGAGCCTGGAGAAATGGCAATCTGATTCCAGCTCCCAGCATGGATAGGACTCCTGGAAGAAGCCTCTCTGAGCTTCAGATTCTCTCTCAGTGACATGAAAAAGCTGGAATGGTTTATCTTGAAAGTTCCCTGAAGCTTGAGCATCCTTTTGCCCTGAGATTACACAAGGTAACAAATTAAGGATATAGGACAAATCTCTGGCTTATCTGATAAGGACCATCTTTAGTTTGTGTAGATGGTGTTCTTCATGCATCATACGCCAACCATAGTAGATGCGAACATTGAAAAAAAATAAACTCTACAGACAAAGAGGTTTTGAATTATGCATTGTTTATAATTTTACATACTTTTGCTGCCGTTCATTTGTACATATAATTGAACATTACTGGCTCAGCCATAATGAGACCAACCTGTTGTACCAAATAGACATGATCGTGTAGACTCTGGCTTACTGGCTGGTTAGCTTGCTATTGATGTCATGAGTTGGCAGTACTTGAATAAGCTGAATATTCAATGAAGGGATGTCGGATGTCTATAAACCTGCATGACAAATGGACATGCCACCAAGTCCACAATGCTACCAAAAGAAAGTGTTTTGAGGAAGTGGTGTGTAATTGTTTCTGGAAGAGGTTACCACTTGGTGTATAGAAAGAGGAACAAGCTTTGAGGATAATAAATTGCTTTGAGCACAGATAGGTTTTTTAACATTTCCTGGGCAATATGCCACAACAGCGGTGTTATTTCAACACATTTAAAAAAGCAGTTTGTAAGTTAAACAAAGTGTCTAATGGATAGTAATAACGTAGGGAGGAGAATTGTGAAGTCAGCTGCATAACATGTGGTGGCTATTGCTGCTTGGCATTACCTCCTACTGACTGTCATTAATGGCATTCAACTGAAACACTATTTTGTCAGGTCATGCTATACTGGCTGCTGTGGAAAATGGAGAAGCAGTGCCAGCTTCCTGGGCTGTGATTTGTGCAGACATGCAGGACCTCAGACTTGAAAGGACCCTGGTTTTCACTGAGTGCTCTAATGTTGTCATCTTGAAATTCTTAATGAGTTTTGGACAAGGAGCCCTGCACTTCGATTTTCATAGGATTCTGCAAATTATGCAGCTTGTTCTGTAGAGAAGATGGTGGAGTCTGTTTCTTGCCTGAAGTTGCTTATACTGTTGTGTCTTAGAAACATGTTGGTACAGTAGTATAAGAACTTGATTGATTTTTATTAGCCTTGTTTTTAAAGAGACTGCATGAAATGTGGTCTTAGGAGAGAAACCAAACACCTAAACTATTGGGTTGGCAAAAAAGTTTGTTTAGTTTTTTTCTGTACAATGGTTCTAATAGTGCTTAGTTGTCTTTAACTTCATTCAAAAACATTTTGTTAGATTGTGTTGTGACAGCTGTCATATCATCATGCATTAAAAAAACTTATCAAAATTGATGAATTTTTGTGCAGCCATTTTAATATTGAAGGTGAAAGAAAATATACAACATTTTTTGCATATTATGCTTTATTATTTCAAAAAAGGTAAAAACACAAGTGAAATGCAAAAAAAAGATTTGTGCAGTGTGTGAGAAGGTGCTGTCACTGATTAAACATGTCAAAAGGGGTTTGAAAAGTTTATAGGTACTATTGACATTTTTGCCAAATAATTCTTTGCTGTAGGGCTATCTTATGCATTGAAAGATGGTTAGCAGCACCCATGGCCTCTACGGCCAATAGCAGGAGGTCACCAATATATTCAAAATATCCAAATCAATCAAGTTATTGGTGAAAATGAAAAATGTGTCTTTTATTTTATGGAAAAAACTAAACAGACTTTTTGGCCGACCCAATATTAAGGTGATTTTCCCAAAGTAAGCAGTAAAGTCAGGACTTTGACACTTCCTCTCCTGACTTCAAATCTGATGGGAAGGGACTTTGTGATCAAGGCTTGTTACTGAGTATAAGATGTGATTCAGCCGTGTGCTAGTGGTATCAGATTTCCACTTACTAGACAGCTCTTACTGAGAACACCTGGGTTGACAAAGTGCCCAGTGGAATGAGTTGGAGATCTGGACAAGACTATGACTGGAAGATTAATCAGAAATGGGAACTAGGATGAACTGGTCTACAATGCTGTATTAAAAACTCCTGGGACCTGGTATGTTTTGGAATTCAGAATTTTTTGCTTTTGAAAGTAACAAGATGCATTCTTCATTGATTATGTACAATCCTCCAGCATGTTTGGGTAGGACTTCATAATCAAGTGTGTTAATTCATCTGCAGTGAAATGTATAAATGTTTATACCAAACAAGAAAATTTAAAGACTGAATAGTTTCATGTCAGCTTATGACAAGCTTTGCTGCCAAATGTAATCAGGTCAAGTTTCACCTTGAATGAGCAACAAACTCTTGGTTTTCAGAGAGTTTTGATTTTGGGATTGTGGATAAGTGATCACAGACCTTTATCAAATAAGATTCAGTAAATGAATCCCTGGAATACAGAGAGAAGAGATAGGTCAGGCATTTCTCAAGTGAAGCCAGCTAAGTCTAGAGACCTCCTCTGATGGTTTGTTGGGAAACCCCAAACCTCCTTCCCCTGACAGCCCAGAAAAAAAAAAAAAACAAACCACGGGTTTTTGTGCTGAAGCAAAATGAAAGACCTGAAGTAGAAAGCTGTGAGTAGCCATTCTCAACATCTCTTTTAAGGACAGCACTGCCCTCCTTTTAATGCTGCTTCTGCTTGACAGCTTCATTAACACATGGTCTCTCTGGCCGTATTTTCACAGTGGAAAACAGCATTTTCAGAACTGGCTGTCCCTAGGATTTATCTGTCATTTTCCTCTGTGTTCCTTCTATGGCAGTTGGCACAGTGGTCCACTCTTCACTTCTGAGATGGGTTTAAAAATCCTTGGCCAAAAGCCAGTGTCTTCATTAACACCCTTCTGGTTCCCAGACCAAAAAAAAAGCCAATAAAATGGATTGATATTTATGTGCCATTTTCCCTAGGAAAATAGAAATGAGCTCCATCCAGGTTTAATATATTAGGATTCTTCGTTTCTTTGCTGTTCTGCTTGGATGACAAAGTTGACCCAGTAGGAGCTGTCCAAAGGATTAGGGGAAACTAATCCCATCCTGAGGCGAATCTTGAGGCCAACTTCTAAATAGGGGTGTAGTAGGGACAAATGCAAGTAGTAGGGACAAATGCAAGTTGTGAGGGGCCTAAAAGGTATAATATTTTAAGGACCCTGTTGGAAGGGGTTTAATAAAATGAAAGACATTTACCTTTATAGGAAATCAACTTCTGTTTCAACCTCTATTGTTAAGACTAACCATTTTCTACATATGTATAATACCTACATGAAAACTTAATATACTAAAATACCAGAGACCAAGATTTCAGATATTTTTTGGGAATCTCAGACCTATTTTTATTTTCTCATGGGTACTACTGGCTTTGATGCAAGAAACAGATGGTTCATTTTATAAATTGGGTAAATTCTCTTTGTTATATGGCAATTAGCAGGTGTTGGACTTTAGCTGGTGACAAGTGGTTGTGTAGTTGAGATGAAATACTTTTACAGTTATGACAGTGATTAAGGGCACTTTATCTTGACTCACCCTACCTAGACATAAACCGAAGCTCAACAGTTTCCCAGCTTTATAATTTATAGCTCAGTCTTTTCCTCTAGAAAACCAAGATGATAATAGTACTTATCTCAGAGAGACTGTGTGAAAGTTTATGAAAATAATCCATATTCAGTATCTCCTTACCAGGTATTTGGTACAAAGTTAATGATGCTGATGCTTCAACCCTCCTCCCCCAACCCCACCAGCCAACCCTCTTGTTTACTAACTGTGTGGTATTAGGAAAGTAATTCCCTAGACCTTAGTTTCCGTATCTGTATAATAATGGGAAGGTTAAATTGCTCTCATGGTGCCTGACTTAGGAATTAAAAATTCTATATTCTTCCATGCCTGTGTCTACATGTATTTATGAGGTCGCTCACTGTGTCTGTTTTGTTCATATTTGTTTACCTAGTCCATAGCATAATGCCTGGTGCACAGTAGCTATTCAGTACATATTTGTTGAGTGAATGAATGTTTGCAAATATTTAGCTTTTTGAGAATTAGACTGTATGGCTTTATCCGTGCAAACAACTGCACAGCGAAGTTGGCAGCAAGCATTTTTCAGGAGAGTACGGCCACAATAAAGAAGAGTGAGCACTCAGTCCTGCTATGCCAGGGATTGGAGGGCGGTGCGGTTTCACTGCCATGGTATTCACTGGCAGGGATGACCTAAACCCACTCATTTCCAGCAGGAATCCAAGTCCAAAGTCTGGGTGACTCTGGAAAACAAACTATCAACAAATCTTATGCTTCCTGTTCACCTTTTATTGAAAGACACATAGCTTCATGACTTTGTGACAATTCAAACCTATTTTTATTTACTCATGGTCACTATTAGCTTTAATCTCAACATTGGGTTTTCCTTGCAATTTGCCTGTGAAGGTGGGCTTCCTCTGATATCTGTCGCTCTTCGAATGGTCAAGATTGATCCAGCTGATCTAGTTAGTGGGGGCATTTGAAGCATCAACATCATTAACTTTGTACCAAATACCCGGTAAGGAGATACTGAACACGGCTTATTTTCATGAATTTTCACACAGTCTCTCTGAGATAAGTATCGTTATCATCTTGGTTTTCTAGGCTGACATTCTCTTTATCTTTCCTAGCTACAGATGTTGGAGCCTCTACTAAAGATGGTGACTTTTCAGAGAAAAGAGATTCATTCTCTAGTTGAGGATGGTAAGTAGTCAAGTTACCCTTAAAACCTTATAGCAGGTCCTCAAGGCCCCTTGCCATATCTGGAAAGCCCCATCAGTCTGTTCACAGAGCAGTTCTGAGATAGAAGCAAAGACAAATCTATGGTGGGTCCCTAGTTGATACCCATGACACCAGTCTCCAATGACTGTGATGGAATGTCTAATTCACCAGTCATATAATGTGTTGAAGGCTTTTTAACTCTGAGAAATAGCCAAGTTCATCAACAAAATTCTACAGTCAATTTTATTTTTCCGTTGGAGACAATATTGACATTGTCATCACAAGTCCCAGAGAGGCCAGTTGAATCACAGGTCTTGGGATGCAGGCCACAAAAGTAATACTGTCCACGCACTGAGATCAAGCAGGATGCGAATCTCCCATTTTATCTCTGGGAAGAAAACCATGAAAGTAATGAGGTGGAAACACACCCACATGACATTCTCTTCTCCTCTCACCACCTGTCCTTGTCTGGATCTCCACCAGAATTAAATACACATTCATATTCATGATAATTTAACATTTTAAACAGGAGTCTGATCATGTAACTTCCTCTCTAAATCCTCAATCCTTTCCCATTCCATTAACATAAAATGTGAAATTCTTCCCATGGCCTCCATGTGTGGATAAAATCTTATTCTTAAGGAGGTATGTGTATGCAAACATTCACTCCTTCAACAAATGTTTGTTGAATGCCTGTTGTGTGCTATGGACTGGGTAAATAAATATGAACAATACCATGTTAGTGTTGAAGGAATTAAAACAATCTTTTTTTTTCCCTGCCAAGTTGACAGGTAGACATTGAGGAGTCAGAAAGTGCTTTACATGTGTGGTAGTGGTGCGATCCTCTACTGTGAACGACAGAATACTACAAAATTTTCTACCCGAAGACAATGCTGCATCAACACAGCCCACCTCTCCTTCTCACCTGGTAAACTGGCCCTGTGTAGTGTACAGTTAAGAGCAGGAGACCAGAACTTGTCTTCCTAAGAGAAAAAGAAAGTAGGGAACAGACCATGCATGCCCTGTTCTTTATTTTAAATTTCTCACTGGGGAGGAGGAAGTGGGGTGGTATGTGGGGAGAGATTAGATATCCACATGAAAGAGCATCAGCCACAGAAAGTCTGTTCCCTCAACGACCCAGAGTTGTGGCAGCACAAAGCAGATAGGCTCATTGTTTGAACAGAGCCAGTATGGTGCAAAATGGCCATGTTGGTTTTGCCTAAGGCACACTGTAAGTCACATGATCTTTACCTCACTGGCTTTCCTTTCTTGTTTGAGATAATGCCCATTCAATCACAGGGAGTCGATCCATTTTGTCTCAGTTAATGTATTTTGTTACACCCCCATCAAGAATGGAAAGTAATGTTTTGGTTAGTATTAGGTTGAATTACATGAAATTAATGATATCAAACCATTTTTGACCCACCCCAAATGGCACTTTTGTATCATTCAATCTAATAAATGTACTCAGAACATATTGCAGAATATTTATAAGAAACAGAAGATAATACGAATGAGTGCTTGAATTATAATCAATTAATCAGTGATTGGTTATAGATTACAGATACAGGTAATAGATTAAATAGGCAGTGGGAAATCCATAGGATCACACTGTGGAATCAGACTTGAGAGGTCGAGGTTGTGGTCTTTGGAATACTTAGCCTTATTAGGAATTTTTGGCTGAAAGGACAGAGTCAACTCAAATAGCAGGAGAAGCAGGGAAGAAAGAGAGTGTATCACTAGGAGGTAAGGCCACCAGGAAGAGCCTGAGGTCCAGTGGGAGAGGCAGCGTGTTGTATTCATCTGCGGTTGCCCATTAGTATTCAGCGTCAAGCCTCTGCCCGCTTTGTTCACAGGCAGAGGGAAGAGAGAAAAGGTCTTCCTTTCCTTGGAAAAGAATTTAAGACAGTGATCATCAAAGTCTGCTCAGTAGTCCCCTGGAGGTCCCTAAGATCATTTCAGGGATTCTGAGGGGTCAGCGCTATTTTCTTAGTGACACTAAGTTGTGACGTGTCTTTTCTGCTGACTTTCGCATCACTGCTGCTTTAGTACAAATCGAGGCAGTAGTATCCAATTGCATGAACCGTCATTGTATTCTTCACACCCTGCATTACAGGATAAAAAAATTTGCCAGTTTCACTTAGAAATGTTCTTGATAAAGTAACAAAATTACTAATTTTATTAAATTTTGACCCTTGAGAATTATTCTGCGTGAAGAAAAAAGAAACACACATGCAATATTTTTGTCGCAAACTGAGCATAATGGTTGTCTCGAGGGAAAGCGCGTCAGCAGTGGTTTGAGCTGTGAGCAGAACTAACTGCTTTACTCACTGAACAGGGTTTTTCCTTGAAGGAACTGGCAGACAAACTGCGGTTATTTACACTTGGGTGTTTGGCAGACATTTTCTCTAAAATGAACGAAGTAAGCCTGTTACTTTCAGAACAACGCTGACAGCATTGTAGCCAAAGACAAATTTGAGCATCCATGCAAATGCTTTTAGGATTTCAGAAAACTTATATCTGCCAACCTGAGCGTGGCAGCTTTCCAATGTTTAAAGCCTGTTTTCCCCGTTTTCATAAAAATATGTTATGAGTGTTAACACATCATGAATTTATTGTTATTTTAAAACAAATAAGAATTAAAAAATATTTTTCAATTTTAATTTTAGATATGATGAATATTGCAAGATATAGCTCTCATAAACAAATGATTTGGGGGGTCTTTGATAGTTTTTATGTATATGAAGATGTATTGAGACCAAAACAGGAAGAGAATGACTCTTGTAAGAGCTATTTTTTGCTTTAAATAAACTCTAAGACTCAGAGAAACCTTTGCTAACCAACTTTTCTCCATTGTGTGTGTCCTTCTGTGTCTCTTTTATGAACATTTGAATCTAGATAACATATTTTTATGGTTAGATTATAGCAATGCTTCTAAAAAAACCAGTGCCCATTGTGCCAGGAGATTTTCTATATTCCCTTTTGTGTAGCTCCCAAATAATTTCCTTTTCTTTTTCTGGTTTAATTTTCTGTTTTCAGTGAAGCCACGTGTAGGACGGTGAAATGAGAAAACAGTGTTACATAGAACCTTGTGCACAATGAAGAAGCCAGACAGAATAAAAAAAAAGCAACGTAAATGAAAATAGTAACCACATACACACACACAAAAACAAATGCAAACGCTAGAAATCATTCTGTTTTTGTAGGATCTTAGATCTACCAATTTTCCCTGAAATATTTATTCTGTATTATACTGGTTACAGATTTGCTCTGATTACCCTTGACAAGTGTGGGTGTGCACAGACTTAATGGTAGAATTATTACTTATATGCAACAAACACTAAGCCCACACTTGTGAGGAAAATGGCATGGGCCCACACATTGAAATTCTCAGTAAGTCATTGGTGACTATTAAATTACACTTTCTAAGTGACATTATTAGTAACGCTGATGCATCAGCCTAACTGGAGAATAGGTGATACAGAGAAGGCTCTCAGGATGTTGATTTAATAGAAACCCAGGCTTGGGTCACGTAAAAACAGAAAATAATTACATTTGAAGGAGATTATCATTTCATTTTTCTCTTGTGTAGAATTTGGCTGTGAGTTTTCAGCATCCATTTCCCTTCCCTATCTAGGTTATTCTCTCTGATGTAAAATGGTATGATTAGACTAGAGTAATTGTTTTCAACCAGTGCAATCTTAACCTGAAACTTCAATATATAAAACAGAACTGCCTGGGTTAAAGAAAAGACAAGGAAACCTAAAATCTCCCCTTTGACTCTCCACTGAATTTCTCTGTCTGCTCAGCTTGTGATACACTGCAGTGAACTCTGGGGGTCTGGGTTACACAGTTTGAGAACCACTGGACCAAGGATTCTATAGCTCCATGTGCTTGTGGAGGTCTTGTCAGAAATCTAGGTAATTTCTTTCGAGAACCAGTTGGCATCAAGTCCAGGACCAAGTGGTCCTCTAGGTAGAGTTGGCAAGGATGGTGGAGATAGTGACAACTCTCCCCGTGTAGGACTCATGAGGCAACTAAGAGCCACGGTGCACTTCCTGAGCACCAGCTGAGTCCATCCACATCCCAGGCATTGTTGAGATAAATAAAATAGAGAGAAACCAGCATCTGTCTTTAAGGAGCTGATAGTCAATTTGGAGAGGCACAATACAAACCTGGCAACCCAATATAAGGCCTGGTATAATAAAGTTTTGGAATTCAAGGGTGGATGGTAAATGTCATAATTAGGCAGATTAGGAAGAGCAAATGGAACAGGATGCTTCATCATGTTATTCATTCAGGTTTTTAGCAGTTATGTACTTAATACTAGTCAATCTGCTTAGTGATAAGGGTGTAAGGTAAACATACATGGTTATGACTCCTCCCTCCTTGGTGTTTGGTACCTGGTGAGTTGGGTGCAGAGAGGCCTCAATCAAGTAATTGCAGAAATAAATGTGAAATTACAATTGTGTTCAGTTAGACTTTGTCTCAGGGGCAGGGAAGGTGGTCAGAGGAAGCTTCCCCGAGGAAGTGCTCATTGAGCTCAAATGGGAAGGATGAGTTGAAATTGTAAAAAGAGGTGAGGGCAAGGGTTGGCACATGAGAACACTGGACTGTATCTGTCCTCTACTTAAGAAAGCCACAAATCAACCACCCTGGCCCTTCTCTCCAGTCCTGTTTTCCATTGTCTGTGTGATTCCTCCACTCCTTTGTGCTTTATCATTTGAGAATGACCATATAAAAAAATTCAACTGCCTATCATATACTGGGTCCGTTTCTCCTGACTGTCTTACTGTTGCCAGTGATGATGTCTCACGTCTCCATAGCACTTTGTAGTTTACAAAGCACTTGTGCATGCATTATCATATTCTTCTTTCACCAGGATTTAGAGTTGGGTATTACCATCCCCATGTCTCAGCTGCGAAAATGAAGCTTAAAATGGTTCGACTCTCCCAAGGTCGCACAGCCAGGAAGTGATATTACATTTGGAGTCTGGAACTCAAACCTCCTGTCTCCATATTCTTGATTTTCATGACACATGCAAATATCATTGTTACTTCCAATTCTCTCATACACAGACTGAGAAACCTGATCCCGGTCTCTCCCTTTTCACATAAGAACTGTTCACCAGGATCTTTGATTCTTTCATAACTAGTTTTTCCCTTTTATTATTGTGTTGAGGACATTTAATATGAGACCTACCCTCTTAACAAGCTTTTAAGTGCACAGTACGGAATTGTTGACTGTAGGCACTATGTTAGACAGCAAATCTCTAGAACTTACTCATCTTGTAAAACTAAAAGTTTATACTAGTTGAATAGCAACTCCCCTTTTGTCCCTCCCCCCAGCTGCTGGAAACCACCCTTTCAGCTACTTCACATACGTTCAGTATTTATTCAGTATTTATCCTTCTGTAATTGGCATATTTCACAGCATAAGGTCCTCCAGGTTCATCCATGTGGTTTCATGTAGCAGGATTTCTCTCCTTTAAAAGGCTGAGTAGTATTTCACTTTCTGTATTTACCACATGTGCTTATAGATATTTAGGTTGTTTCCATTTCTTAGATATTGTGAAGAATGCTACAAACCATGTATCTAATTAAGGTTTTATATCTAAAATATATAAGGGACTTCATCAAAATAAAAAGCTTTTGCATGGCTAAGAAAACATGAGCAAAATGAAAAGGGAACCAACTGTATGGGAAAATATTTTCCAAATGATACCTTGACAAAGATTTGATCTCCAAAATATATAAAGAACTCACACAACTTCACTCCAGGAAGACAAACAACCCAAATAAAAAATGGGCAAACAACCTGAACAGACACTTCTCCAAGGAGGACATACAGAGGGCCCAAAAACATATGAAAGGATGCTCAGCATCACTAGCATCAGAGAGATGCAAATTAAAACCACAGTGAGATACCACTTCATATCAGTCAGAATGGCCATCATAAACAAATCAACAAACAAGTGTTGGAGAGGATGTGGAGAAAAGGGAACCCTAGTACACTGTTGGCAGGAATGCAGACCGGTACAGCTGCTGTGGAAAACAGTATGGAATTTCCTTAGAAAACTAAAAATGGAAGTGCCTTTTGACCTGGCAATTCCACTGCTGGGATTATATCCTAAAACCTTGAAACACCAATTCAAAAGAACCTATGCATGCCAATGTTCATAGCAGCACAATTTACAATAGCCAAGTACTGGAAGCAACCTAAGTGCCCATCAGTAAATGAGTGAATCAAAAAACTGTGGTACATGGATGGAACTGGAGAGCATTATGCTAAGTGAAATAAGCCAGGTGGTGAGGGACAAATACCATATGATCTCACCTTTAACTGGAACATAATCAACAAAAGAAAAAAAACAAACTAAATATAACCAGAGACATTGAAGTTAAGAACAATCTAACAATAGCCAGAGGGGAGTGGGGAGGGGATAGTGGGGAAAGGGGTTTTCAGGAACTACTATAAAGGACACACGGACAAAACCAAGGGGGAGGGTGGAGGTGGGAGAGGGAGGTGGGTTTGCCTGGGGTGGGGTAGGGAGGAGGGGAGAAAATGCAGACAACTGTAATTGAACAGCAATAAAAAAAAAGAAAAAAAACTATGGTACATTCACACAATGGAATACTATGCATCAGAAAGAAAGAAGGAGCTCCTACCCTTCACGACAGCATTGATGGAACTTGAGAGCATTATGCTAAGTGAAATAAGCCAGGTGGTAAAAGACAAATACCATATGATCTCACCTATAAGTGGAACCTAATCAACAAAACAAACAAGCAAGCAAAATATAACCAGAGACCTTGAAATTAAGAACAAACTGACAGTAACCAGAGGGGAGATGGGAGGGGACAATGGGAGGAAAATGGGGAAATGTTGTCAAGGAACATGTATAAAGGACACATGGACACAGCCAAAGGGGGGTAGGATTGAGTATGGGAGGTGGGATGGCTGGTTATGGGGGATAGTGGTGGGGGGAAAATGGAGACAACTGTACTTGAATATCAATAAAAAAAGACTATATGTGTATGTGTGTACATGTATGTATATATGTGTGTATATACATGTATATATATGTGTGTATATATACTTGTGTGTGTGTATGGAACTCTGATAGCTCAAGCAAAGAGAAAAAAACCCTAGAATAATCTGATTCATGAGAAGACTTAAATAGACATTTCTTCAAAAGAGGGCATACGAATGGCCAACAGGAATATGTGAAGGTGTTCACCATCACTAATCATCAAGGAAATGCAAATCAAAACCATAATGAGATATCACCTCACACCTTTTTGGATGCCATTATAAGAGAACACAATGAGAAATGAAAGGTAAGTGTTGGTGAGGGTGTAGAGAAATTGAAACTTTTGCACTGTTGGTGGGAATGGTGTAGTTGCTACAGAAAACAGTATGGAGCAGTAGGAACCTTTTGGGACAGCATGGATGGAAATGGAGAATATTATGCTAAGTAAAATAAGCCAGTAGATAAAAGACAAATACCATATGATCTCACTTATTAGAGGAATCTAATGAAAAAAATAAACTAATGAGAAAATTAGAACCAGAGGCATGGAAACATGGAACAGACTGACAGTGGCAAAAGGGGTGAAGATGGGGGATAATGGTGGAAAGACGGGGAAGGGACTCGTCAAAGGACATATACGAATGACCTGTGGGCAAGGACAACAATGTGGGATTGACTGTGGGAACAGGGTGTGGGATGGGCAGAGGAGTGCTAAGAGGGAAAAATTGGGGACATGGTAATAGAATAACAGTAAAAAACAGTATGGAGGTTTCTCAAACAATGCAAATTAGAACTACTTTATAATTTCTGTATTAGTCTACTTCTGTGTATTTATCCAAAAGGATTGAAATGAGGATCTCAAAGAGATACCTGCATACCTGTAACTCCTTTTTTAAATGGGATGGCCTTGGTAGGGGAAATCAGGAAAAGGCTTTATTTTATGCCTGGCTCTGCCTTCAGATGTCTTCTGTTGAATTCCTGCCTTTGTTCCCAGATGCTCTGTTAAGGCAAATCCCATTTTTCAGATAGAGACAAATTCAAGACTCTAGTTTGCAATCAATTCAGAGCCCACCTGCTCACTCCAGCTTAGGTCTGCCTTGCATTCCAGTGACTAGCGATGGGGAAAGAAATGCAGTCTGTATTTATTTATTTATTTTGCTTTTCTTTCTCTACCTTCCACAAGTCAGTCTGCTGTTCTGCCTCCTCTAGATTTGGAGGTGAAGGGGTAGAAAGGTGGTAGGGGAGAAAATTAGAGCTACAAAAAATTTTGTTTGCTTTAATTCCAATAATAACGTGACTATATGTGTATGTATGTATGTGTATTATACACACATGTGTATATAGGTATATGTATGTGTATATATAATTGAATTCAGACACATGCTATCTAGTTAGGGTGACCGATTTGTCCAGCGTGCCTCAGACTTTCCCAGTTTTAGCAATAAAAGTCACACCTCTTGAGACACCCCTCTGTTTTGGACAAATTGGGATGGTTGGTCATCCTAACTTAGAACAACCTAGCGAACACTCAAGAGTACATCTGTGGACTCCTGGTGATCTGCAGAACCCCATGAAAATTACAGTCACATAGGAAATAGATTCCTGATCTAAAAATCAAAAGAGCTAGCTCCTCTCTTCACTAGCAGTGAGACCTTGAGTAAAGGGTTTAAATGAAGTCAGTAATTAGGAATGAATAGATGAATGTACATGTAAACATGTCCATTGTACCTATATTGATTTTCTCCCTAGGGGTGGTAAAGCCAACCTAATACTAAGCATTGATTGTTTGTTAAAAAAAAAAATAAAAACAATTGCTTTCAGCTTCACTATTAGTAATTGTGTCAGTAGAAGTTTAAGATATTTAAAGTTTAAAAGAAGTTATTAATAAATCTAATCAATAATTCATTGAAATAATGAATATAGAACATATTAGCATTATGCAATGTTCAGTTAAGAATGAAAATATTTTATTTAGCTTTCCCATGTTTTATTCAGGAATTTTGATATTTTTTATTAAACTTAAAATTATATGAGAGATACCATGAGCATTAGGAATTAAGAAATAATATATAAATAGAGAGTAGAGAACCTATGTTAATACAGAAAACCTACTCAGAAGAACTAGATCATGAATTCAATTATTTGCTAATTTATTTTAAAGTTTCCAGTGTATGCAATAAATTATTTATAGAAATATGTAATGAGAACATTGACACAAATAGGGTGAAATCATTAGGAAAAGCATGTGCTTGAGGGTCAAAGGCCTGGATTCACAAAGGCCTTGGCTTTGTGACCTTGGGCAAGTTATCTAATGCCTCAGTTTCCCAGTTTATCTTTCTATCTCCTAGTGATTTTGGAAAAATTAAAGCAGACACTGACTATATAAGTAACTAGGGTCAGTGTAGTGACCCATGGTGACCAAGAGCAGGCCTGGGGCTGAGAGGGAATGAAAGTGTATGGTCTGGCACTGGAGAGACATAGCAGCGGTGGCAACCAGCAAAGAGGGAGCAGGCAAATAAACCCTCAAACATCTGCCTCCTCCTGCCTCCTGCTTTCCTGAAAGTGCCTCCCCCAAGCCAAATTCAATTAGAAACAAGAGGTCAAGGCCGTCTGCTGATGTGGCCTGTGCGCATCAGTCTTCTGAGGCCTTGAGAAGGGCCAGGAGCGGAACTGCAGGAAAGGACAGCAGACAGGAGCACTGCAGTCAAATCTGCCGAGAACATAAAGCTCCATGCAGGAAAGTCTGAAAGGCGACTGTAACTCTGGAAAACAGTGTGGCGCTTGCTGAGAAACTTAAGCGGGCACTGACCATATGACCTACTCCTGGATATTATTCTCGAGTAATGAAAACTTCTATTCATACAAATATCTGTATGTGAGTGTTTATGGTAGCTCCATTCCTAATCACTCCAAATTGGAAACTAGCCAAATGCCTTTCAATATTTGAACAGATAATCAAAGTGATGCACATCTTTACCATGGAATACTGCTCAGCAATAAGAAGGAATGAACCATTGAAATTACAACTTGGATGCATTTCAGAGGCATTGTGCTGAGGGAAGGAACATTTGTGTGACATTCTTGAAGACACAAAACTATAGTAATGAGGAACTGACCAGTGGTTATCAATCGCTAGGGGTCAGGGAAGGATGTGACTATAAATAGATAGCAGGAAGAAGTTTGGGGGCCTGACAGGACAGTTTTGTGTGTGGATTGTGATAGTAATTGCACAAATCTACACATATTAAAATTCAGACAACTGCATATCCAAAAAGTCAATTTTGCTATATGTTAATTTAAAAATTAAAAAAAATAATTTAAATGTGTGACAATATTCTAGACGAAAGATTTAAGGACAGATCATTCTTGTAGTTATTGACAGTCTATTTGTAGTGAAGTTGAACTTGAAGGAATTTCAATCCAAAGTGAAGTAAGAGTTGTAAATTTTACATGATAACACATTATATAATGTCTTATTACATGTCATTTACATAATAAGACATTATTAAAATAAAACATTATGCTAAAGTGGCAGGCTTGGCAAGGGGTGGGGCAGATAAGAAGGGAGAGTTCTGTGTGGCAGGATGAGAGGTAGCAGGCATCAGGGCCTTGCCAATGGGCCTGAGGGTCAGAAAGCAGCTGTCCCCAGAAGGATGTGAAAGGCAGGGTGGAGTACAGAGGTCCTAGAACAGAAAGCAAATGCAGAGGTTCAGGCATGGAGCTCAGGACAGAGCCTGGTGATGAAGAACCAGACTGTGGTGTGGCTATATCACAGGGGTAGAAGACAAGAAGAGAGAGGAATAAATAAAAGAAACAGAATAGTGTAGGATTTATGAGCATGGGCGCTGCAATGAGAAAGAGCTGGTTGGACTCTGGCTCTGCTACCTCCCTACATGTGTCCTGGGACAATTGCTTTAACTTCGCATGTACAAAAAGGTACAAGAACATCTTCCCCACTACACATCTGTAGCAGTCTCAGTAAGTTGCCTAGCCCAGAGGAAATGCTCAGTTAATAGTAGAAGTACATTCCATAAAATGATACAGGTCACATCAGGACTGTGATGAACGGTATATTAGCGGGTCATTTCATCTTGCAAAGCCTCAACTTCTAAATCTGTAAAATGGCTATAATGATGTCTACCCCATGGAATTTCGGGGAGAGGATTCCATTGAGAAAGGAGCTATGAAAATGCTAAGAATTGCTATTCAAATGTCCTGCTCTTAAGGCCAGAACAGGGCCAGGAGGAAATCTTTTCTTTTTGCTCAGCTGCTGGCCTGAAGATACAGAAAGCATTATATCCAGTCTGGGTTGGTCCCAGAACTACATGGGGCCAAACATATAGTAGAAGAGAATCAAGGGGGTTCAGCCATCAGGTGCCAAACAACTTTGGTCAGGAGGAAGTGGTGATGTAATATGAACATGAGTATGAGGACTAAGCTTTGAACATTGGGGGCAGCTCCAGAAAAGTGCAGTGAGATGTGAGGAGGTTACCAGCATGGGCTCTGGAGCTCGAACTTGCTGTGGGAACTTGGACCAGAGGTTCAGAAAGAGCTGCTGCTGAAGATTCTTGACTCTCAACTTCCTTATATCCCTACACTTGTAATAGGATTTATCATCCGTACTCTTAGTCATATAACTTTTCAGTGCCTCCCTGCAGAATGGACAGATTCTACATCTTTATCCCACTGACTCTGTGTTTATCCAGCGCCTCATTTTGGCTGGCTACAAGTTACTGGATATGACATGAACGTAGCCTCATGCACTACTGACTTTAGTCATGAGGAGATCTTGCCCTGGTAGCTACACTACCTTCAGCTTAGGTCACAAATGACTGACACCTGGGACAGATCTGAACCTGACCCACCACCTGAAACAGAGTCATCTCAGCCCTCCAAGATCCTTTTATATGTGAGAAGTAAATGTTCATTATTGGAAGTCATTGAGATTTTGGGGTCATTTGTTATTCAATATTAATGTAGCAATAACTGACTAAACATAGCGAATTCCTTAACTTTAAATATCTTCAGTTTATAAATACCTTGTATAAAATGAAATTAATAATGCTTAATTATAATCGCCCAGTCCGACAGTTATCAGGAAAAAATGGGGTGATATAAAGTACTTAGCACAGTACTCAACACCAAGCAAGAGAACTATAAATGAAAGTTATTGCTCTGAAGATAGTGGGTTAGGAAGAAATTTTAAAAAAATGTCTACCTGTGCGAGTCTCTGTTTTCTCAACTCTGAAATGCATATAACTATACGTACCTCAGCTCTCTCTTAGGGATGCCCTTAGGATCACACAAGCTGATGGATGTGAAAATACTTGCTGTCTGTAAAGAGCTGTCCAGGAGTTAGGAGTTGTCATTCTTTCTACTACAGAGAATCCTCATATCCTGACATTATTGATCACCATCCTACAGCTATATAGGAGAGCAGGATGAGAGGCACCCACTCATTAAAACAAGTCTCCACTCAAATATCCCTCTTCACTCGAAGCACTTCCCTTTATATCCACAACTGCACCTTTGTTGGGCTGCACTCAAATATCTGACAGCCCAGCTCAAGTGTATTGCAATTTGCAGAAAGAAACTGCAAAGCTTGAAAAAAGATGCAGGATTTTTAAAGATAAAAGGGATGATAGAGAATTTCTCTAATTGCATGCAAAATAGTCGACAAGTAAGGATCTGACAGAGCTAGGCCACTTAATAATTGAAGAGGAGAAAAATTGACAAGGATGATAACATGACAGGCTTCAAAAGAAAATAATTTGATGGTTTGAATATCAAAGGATGCAGGTAGGCCTTTGGAAAACTTGATGAAATCTCAGCTCTTCTTGCAAAAATGATCCTTTTTATGGCTGCACATTAGAGGGAATCATATCATACTATTATGCAATTTCTTTGGAAAATGAACTAAAAATTATTTGTTAATCTTACAGTGTAATTTATATTTTATATTAAATATCATTTCTTTGGTAAACAAACCAAAAATTATTGTGAATCTTAATTATCAAAGAATTACAGTGTAATCTATATTTTATATTAAATATAAAATTATTTTAATACCTGAAAACCCTTTCAGGAACTACTATAAAGGACATGTGGACAAAACCAAGAGGGAGGGTGGAAGCAGGTGAGGGAGGTGGGTTTGACTGGGGTTAGGGGGGGTGGTGGGGAGAAAATGCAGACAATGGTAGTTGAACAACACTAAAATAATGAAAAAATTATTTTGATACATTTTAGTTTCATTTAATTTATAGTTTTAATACATTTAGTTTTTAAGAGAAAGTCCTAATATATTTTTCCCCCAATTTTCTAAAAGTATTTTGTTCCTACTTTTAGTTGTCTTTTCTTCTATAATTTTTTTCCATTTGCCATTAGGATCTTCTCTACTTTTTTTTTTTTTTTTTTTTTTTTACTTTTTAGGCCCAGAGAGCTTTTGGGACCACTCCTTATCTAGAGATTTTGGGAACTGAAGCTTCCATTGGGTCAGTGAAGGTAGGCAACATAGATACGAAGCCCACAGGGCTTCCAGGGCTACTTTAGGGTGAATTGTTTTATGTGACCTGCCAAATGAACTTTAAAAGACCCAGGAGTGTGGTAAGGCATGGCTGTGAAAGCAAGTCTGTCACAGACTCAGACTCTTTTCATAATTTACTTCTGTGTGACCTCAACCAGGAAGCACCCCTTTGAACCTTTCCCTCCTCTGTAAAGAGGGATAGTATTTGTCCTGAAAGAGCTTTATGAGGACCAAATGAGATTATAGCTGTTTAAGCTGGCTGAACAAAGTTTATACACTAGACAATCAAAACATACAACTGTCATCAGTTCTAATACAGCCATGGTATTATTTCCTTTGCTCTCTCATCCCTAAATTTTCTTGTCTTCAGCATATTTGTGTACATTCCAGATTTTTTCCTCCAGAGTTCCTTGTGTCCTCTGCTTGGTCTCACAAGACACACATTCTAGGAGACAGTGTTTTATATCTAAGTTTTATTCTTCTGATGGGCAGATGGAAGAAGGTCTGCTTTGTAATCCCACGAAAACTTGAGCTTACTAAAGGGATGGTGGAGAGGCGGAAGGAGGGCCCAGTGGTGAATGCTGGCCCCGGGATACAGAAAGGAACTTTTGCTTCCTCTCTGATTTGTCCTGTTAACATTCCACACCAAATCCCACCAGCATGTCCAGAATTAATAGAATGTCTAGAAGTATAATAAACACAAAAGTGTTAATTTTGTCATCTGTGGCACTACCTGACAATAACTATAGGTTAAACAGTTTGTAGATAAGGAAAGGGTTTATAGCTAAGTCTGACGAACTTGCCTGAGGTCACACATACAGCCAGAGTCGGAGCAAACCCTGCAGGTCACCTCCAACACCCTTCTGTGTGTGCAACCAGCAAGCTCACTGCTGTCAGCCAAATGAGGGCAGCATGGGAAGCACCTGGAGTTTTTATCCCTGGTGGACTGTACATGATAATATTTATCCAAAAAGTGCATTGCTAATGTCGTTTTTACCATTTAATTGGTCCCTGAGAGGGGTAAGACAGAAAGGATCCTATTTTACCAAAGACTTTATGGGATTTATCCAAGGTCTCCTATTTAGATAGCAGGAGAGTTAGGATTCTAATGGAATACTCTGACGTCTTTCACTGCTGAAGTGTTTTCCTTTGACATTTCCCAGTTCTCTTGGAGCACTTTGCTGTGGCTCAGGCTCTCAATGCTATGTTTCTGGGCTAACAGCTGTGAGATGGTATACCTTTAGAACAGACAGGTGGACAGGAGGAGCTCTGTCCTATGGGGATGCATGTCATCTACTCCAGAGAGCCCCATCCCTCACTCTGTCCTTGGCGGAGACACAGCTGGTGCATGCCCAGTGAGGTGAGCATGTATGCATAAAATAGAAATCAGCTGGGGGCCAATTTTCCCTATTGAAAAGGGAATTGCATTTCTAGGCATGGGGGCAAAGGGAGGTTGATTACACATAAAATATTTCCACAAAGGGGGTAGCATAAAGGAGAACTCAATGCCTGCATGCTCTTAGAAGGAATTCTCTGGCAATAAACACAACTGAGTGCCATTTGTGCTCCTGATAATTTCATCTGACTGCCTATCTTGTTATAAGAGTGCTGATTTGAACAACTTGGAGGCACTTACTTGACCCATTATCTGATATGTCACAAGATTTTGAAGTTTCCAAAACAGATGTGAAATGTGGAATTATTTAGAAGTCAATGGGGTGGTTCACCATACATTTGGTCGTGTCACTGTTGACAGAGATCAATAGTTTCTTTTAAAAATGGTGCCCTTGAGTATTGAACACTGCTATGTCTGGGTAACTGACTCGTTTTGTGTCTGAGGGCAGTGGGTAGGAGGAAAAAGTCAGTAAATGAGTACTTGATGTTGGTATAACTAACCTATTCACCAGACAATGCACGGAGAATCTGGAGGGTGAACACTGTGAGAGATGATTCAAAGCCATTCTTCAGAGGAGATAATTGTCTGGCTAAGGGTTATATGGGGGAGTGAGGGGCAGTGTTGTGACTTGAATGTAGACCTTCTGTTCCTAAAATCTAGCATTTTAAAAATTCTATCATGATACTTCTCATCCTTCTCATACTTACTCTTATCACATTTACTTTGTATCATTACTTTCTTATGATTCTTTTCATATTTTCTGTCATTATTTGCTCCTTTTGGTCCAGCATTTTTTATTGCTTTTAGTTTTTTTTACCTTACATGCCACAATTGGGATTGTTTCCAACTCTGTGAGCCCCCATTACTTGACAGTTTTTGGGGCAGTGATAAACATACAGCCATGCCCCAAAGATATCTGTTTTTGTTGACAGATTTGTTGGTTACCTGGTTTCTTTGTTACTATTGTCTTTGCGTTTGCTTTCTGAAATCACCACTTATTTATCCATCTAATAATTCAATAAACATTAGTTGATTGCTGCTGAGAATATGGAGATTAATCTCATGCCTTCTAATCAAGTGCAGACAGTAGGAGAGAGGATAAGGCAAGTTTCAGGGGACAAAGTATAAGTTCTGGTGAATTAGAAGAGAATACACTAAGCATAATTTTGTCTCATACCTATTTGAAATTCTTGTGTTTTGCCCTAAGTTTCTTTTCTTTTTCAATTACAACTTCCATTTAATATTATTTTGTATAAGTTTCAGATGTGCACCATAGTGGTTAAAAAGTCAGGTACTTTACAGAGTGGTCCTCGTGATGTTTTGAGTACCCACCAGGTTCCATACATAGTTATTACAATATTACTGACTGTATTCCTTCTTCTAAAATCTGTATCTCTGTGACTGTTCTGTGGCTACCAATTTATGTTTCTTAATCCCTTCACCTTTTCATTCAGCCCCCAAATCCCTCCCCTTTGACAATCATCAGTCTGTTCTCTGTATCTATGAGTCTGTTTCCATTTTGTTTTTTTAAATATATTTATTGATTATGCTATTACAGTTGTCCCATTTCCCCCCCTTTACTCCATCCTGCCCACCCCCTCCCTCCCACATTCCCCCCCTATATTTCATGTCCATGGGTCATACATGTAAGTTCTTTGGCTTCTACATTTCTTATACTATTCTTACCCTCCCCCTGTCTATTTTCTACCTACCATTTATGCTACTTATTCTCTGTACCTTTCCCCGCCTCTCCCCCTCCCACTCCCCTGTTGATAACCCTCCATTTGATCTCCATTTCTGTGGTTCTGTTCCTGTTTTAGTTGTTTGCTTAGTTTCTTTTGTTTTTGTTTTAGGTGTGGTTGTTAATAACTCTGAGTTTGCTGTCATTTTTACTGTTCATATTTTTTATCTTCTTTTTCTTAGATAAATCCCTTTAACATTTCATATAGTAAGGGTTGGTGATGATGAACTCCTTGAACTTGATCTTATCTGAGAAGCACTTTATCTGCCCTTCCATTCTAAATGATAGCTTTGCTGGATATCTTGGATGTAGGTCCTTGGCTTTCATGACTTCAGATACTTCTTTCCAGCCCCTTCTTGCTTGTAAGGTCTCTTTTGAGAAATCAGCTGACAGTCTTATGGGAACTCCTTTGTAGGTAACTGTGTCCTTTTCTCTTTCTGCTTCTAAGATTCTCTCTTTCTGTTTAATCTTGGGTAATATAATTATGATGTGCCTTGGTGTGTTCCTCGTTGGGTCCAGCTTCTTTGGGACTCTGAGCTTCCTGGACTTCCTGGAAGTCTATTTCCTTTGCTAGATTAGGGAAGTTCTCCTTCATTATTTGTTCAAGTAAGTTTTCAATTCTTTGCTCTTCCTCTTCTCTTTCTGGTACCCCTATAATTCGGATGTTGGAACGTTTCAAGATGTCCTGGAGGTTCCTAAGCCTCTCATTTTTTTTGAATTCTTGTTTCTTCATTCTTTTCTGGTGGGATGTTTCTTTCTTCCTTCTGGTCCACACCATTGATTTGAGTTCCAGTTTCCTTCCCATCACTATTGGTTCCCTGTACATTTTCCTTTATTTCAGTTAGCATATCCTTCATTTTTTCATCTAATTTGCGACCAAATTCAACCAATTCTGTGAGCTTCCTGATTACCAGTGTTGTGAACTGTGCATCTGATAGGTTGGCCATCTCTTTGTCGCTTAGCTGTATTTTTTCAGGCGATTTGATCTGTTCTTTCATTTGGGCCATTTTTTTTGTCTTGGCGCACCTGTTATGTAAAGGGGCAGAGCCTTAGGTGTTCCCAGGGCTGGGTAACGCAGGTCACTGCATGGTGACGGTGTTTAGGGGGGGTGGCAAGAGGGAGCAATGGCACTTGCTCCACTCTCTGCTGGATTTTAGTCACTCCCTCCACTACCCACAATCAAAGTGGGCCCCTCTGGTGCTGATTCCCGAGTGGCTGGGTTTGTGCTCGCTCTAGGCCCCTGTGGGTCTCTCCAATGAACTCTCCTGTGAGTCTGGGAGTTTCTCCTGCTGCCGCCTCAACCCCCATGGGTGTTTTCAATCAGAGGTTTGAGGCTTTATTTCCTTGAGCTGGAGCCCTGGGTTGAGTGGTCTGCTTCGCTCCCCTGCTGTTCCTCCCGGTTTATCTATGCTCAAATGTGGGGCCTCGGGGTCTGCTAGCTGCAGCACTGCCTGCCCCGTTCCACAATCCGCCACCTCGCTGAGTCTGCCAGCCGCCACCTTGCCGCGAGTCCTCTCTGCCCCGGCTGACCATCTCTGCCCCTCCTACTGGTCTGGATGAATGTTTCTTTTTTATCTCCTTGGTTGTCAGACTTCCATACAGTTTGATTTTCTGTCACTTCTGGTTGTTTTTTGTTTTTAAATTGTTGTTGTCCTTCTTTTGGTTGTGCGAGGAGGCACAGTGTGTCTACCTATGCCTCCATCTTGGCCGGAAGCCTCCCCATTTTGTTTTTCATTTTGTTCTTTAGATTCCATATATAAATGAAATCATATGGTATTTGTAAAGGGCCACAAATGAAAATAAATGCACGCTGTATTTTGATGTTGTGTAAATCAGAGTTTTCTGAAGAAACAAAATGTGTGTGTGTATGCACACATGTGTGTTGGTGGGGAGATTTTAAGGAGTTGGTTCATGTGATTGTGGAGGTTTGGTGAGTCCAAAATCGATAGGCTAGACCAGGAGGCTGGGGACTCAGGGAAGAGATGCAGTTCATATCCAAGCACAGTCTGCTGGCAGAGTTCCTTCTTGCTCAAGGGACCTTAGTTGTTTTTATTTTTTTATGCCTTTAACTGATTGAGTGAGGCCCACCCACATTGTAGAGGATGATCTGGTTTACTGAAAGTCCATCAATTGTAATGTTGATCCATCCATAAAACACCTTCACATAAACATCCAGAATATTTGACAAATTAACTAGGCACCATGGTTCCACCAAGTTGACATATAAAATTCACCATCAGACATCTTTTACCACACAGACTCTCCTGCAGCATACAGAGGTGACTCCCCAGGAAGGAAAAGCAACTCTTTATTCTTCCTTCGCTCCTGGCACCAGCACTGTCCACCTACTCCGCGAGCAAAAAGGAAACAGTGCAACACACACCTCCGTGAGGATGAATATATACATTATGGATTCAAATGCTTCAATGCAATTCAGTGGTTTTAAGTGAATGACATGGAATGTTATTTATTTATGTTTTAATATGGATACATCTCAAAAGTAAAATAGTGAGCCAGAGAGAGAGAGAGAGAGAGAGAGAGAGAGAGAGAGAGGAGGGTGAGAGAACAGCTTGCAGAAAGAGACATAGAGTATGATAACATTTATACAAAATTTTAAAACATAAAAAATCAAAGTCTGTAGATAACAAGAAGAAAAGCATGTATATCAGTGTAAGGCCCACAAGCCAGAGAGTAAATACCTTTGGGAAAGAAGGTAGGTGAATGAATAGAATAGATCTGGTATCAGGAGCTTTAATCACATTTCTGATGCTTCCCTTCTGTTCCCAGTGGCCTGCCACATGGCAAAATACTGAGTATTGATACAGTTTGTTGGTGGGTGCAAGGGTGTTAGTATTATTAATTTTCATGCATTTTTATATGCCTGAAATTTTTGGTAGTAAAGTTAAAGTATCTCCTTTTTCTCTCAAGAGTCCCTGGCTAGGAAAGAATGTCTGTCCCTCTCTACCAAAGCTATATCTACCAAGGCCTTGGTCACATACAGGAGTTATCCTGTCTGTTCAGAGTGGGGTGGGGACAAAAGCTGGACCCCTTCATTAGAGAAAAATTCTGTCAGGCCTCTGTGTACTGATCTATTCCTGTGCGTCGGCCCAGGCTACTTAGTGCTCAGCAGTCACTCTTGGACATCCCAACAGAGACACACTATGTAAATGTTCTGAGGAATAAGCCCAGAATATATAAATAGCTGACCCAAGTCTCCTCATTCCAAACCTTCTGAAGGCCCAGCCAAAAATGGCTGCCGTGTAGCAGGAAGGAAGCCTTATTTAAATTTAGTAAGCAGAGTATCATATAAATTATTGATAAAACAAGGTAAGGCAGAGTATATGATGTCAGCCCTAATTCTACTGGTCATAGTTACATACAAGGTGGGGCAAAGTAGGTCTACAGTTGTGAGTACATAAAACACAGATTCATTCTTGTATTATTATTAATTTATTATTGTATTATTTTCCATATGAACAACTGTCAACCTCCTTTTGCCTCACCCTGTAGTTTTCAGAAGGTCAGAAATATGTGATCATCTTTGTGATGGACTATTATGTTTCTTTGTAACAATGATGAATTGTGAATTGATCTCTCATAAAGCAGATTTAGAAAGAAAACACTTTAAGTTGGAAACATTAAAAAGGGTTTGTTTTTTTTTTGTTCTGGTGCAATCTGCAAATTTCAATTTGTCACTCACAAAAACAAAAATGTTTGCATGCCTTTAAGATGGAATCGAAAGGGCCTGCTTCAGAAGAAAACAAATAATACTGAGGTAAGATTCTAACAAAAGGCCGGAAAGGCTCTTTGTACACTCCTTTAGCGCCCCCACAGGATGGAAAGCAGAGTACCTGCCACAGCCCTGCACCTAACTACTGGTCTATTTGGGGGAAAGTGGCAGTTTTTCAAGTAGGAGGTTGATTTTAATCATGCTAATTGTGTATGTTCTTTGAGCCATTGATGAGTGAAAGAAAGTTAACTCCTTACAATAATATAAAGTAACCATCTAATATTTATTTATTCAATAAATATTTATTGAGTACCTACTATATGCAGATGCTCTTAAGTATTAGTGATAACATGATTAATGAACACAGGGTTCTCCCCGCCCTGCGAGAGCTGGGGTAGTCACAGAGCAAATAGAAAATTGGATCTCTCAACAGTTCTCTGCAGGAGAGAGGTGCTGGGTCTGTAAGTGGGGAAGTTGACCAGGGAGGTGAGGGAAGACTTCCCGAGGGAGTGCGTGAGCTACAACCTCAGATTTGAGGAATGAAAGAAGACTATCCTGACAAGAGCATACACTTAGTTAACAACTATTTATTAAGCACTTGTTACATGTCAGGTGCTTTCTGGTTGATTAGATATACAAATGAGATGGAAACAAGATGGCAGTCCTTGCAGAGGGTATGTATTTGGGAAGGGGGTGTTAATAAAAGCAAACATAATAAATAAAGGCCATATAGGACATTAGAAAGGTGATAAGTGACAGGAAAGGGCAGAGGGGGCCAAAGAGAGTTGTGAGCATCCCCAGGTTGGGGACCATTCACACATTTGAAAGAACGATCAAGGTAGGCATCATCACGAAGGTGAAGGAGTCAATGGTTGAGTGACAGCCTGAAGGTGGAAAAGTGTCTCAGGCAGAAGGGGCAGTCAGTTCCAAAGGTGGGAGTGTGCTTGTCATGTTTAGGAAGGTGGAGGCCTGTGTGGCTGGAGCAGTATGGACAAGAGGAGAGTACTGGGAGACGCGGTCAGCAGGGTCCAGGTGGGGTTAGATCCTGGAGGCCCTTCGAGGCCAATGCTGGGCTTTACTTCTGCTCTACCCGAGTTGGGCAGCTACCAGGAAGACATGATCTGACTTCGGTTAGAAAAGTATTTCTCTTACTACTGCACTGGAAATGAAGGGGCAGCGGGCAAGGGTGAAAGCCAAGGCCACGATGAGAGTATTGCAGTGATTCTGATGAAAGGTGGTCATGACATGGGCCCAGTGGGGGCAGTGCAGTGAGTGAGAAGGGGTTGCCTTTCAGTCACACTACGCAGGTGAGGCAAAGGATTAGCTGATGGATGGATGGAAAGGCAGGTGAGAACAGTCCTAAATTTCTTCAAGATTTCCAGCCTGAGCTACCAGACTGTTGGAATTGTCACCAACTGATGTGAGAAAGAGTTCAGGGCGAGCAGGCTGGGAAGGAGGGGCCGGGAGTTCATTTCTGGACATGCTGAGATGAGGGTTCTGTTATATATCCCAGTGGCGATGTCAAGTAGGCAGTTGGAAAGACAGGAATTGAAGACTGTGAGTGAACATGGGCAAATATTTCAAGGTTTCTTGCAAAGGAAATGGGGCTGAGGCTCACAGAAGTGAGAAGTGAGATCAAGAGAAAAAATTTTTGTAATTTGGGAAAAATAGCAGCAGGTTTGCATAAAGATGGGAATGAGCGTAGTGAGTAATGATGCCAGGCAGCCAGTGGGAGGCCAGTCATGCAGGCCCTAGTAGGACATTCTAAGAAACTTGAGTTTTACTAGAGCAGTGGGAAACCACTGAGATTTTAAGTGAAATGGTTTGACAAGATAGAATTTACATTTGGAATGGATCCCTCTGGCTGCAGTGGAAAAATGAATGGGAAACTAGCCAAAGGAGTTGCAAGCAGAATACTTAATGTGTGCCTAGTGATGTATGAAACATTTCATTTATCTCAACTCATTTAAACACGCCGAAAAGTCAGGTGGGCGGCATTCTTACACACCTTTCACAGGGGAGGGTGATGAAGCTTGGAGTGGTTCCGTGGTTTGCCCAAAGTCATCACACAGCTAGTAAACTGTGACAGAGCCGAGTAAGAACCCCAGCAGCTCAGTTTCAGTATCCTGGTCTTTTTGCCACTGTATCCTATTGGTCCCAGATTCAAGTTGTTTTTAGGTTGGAAGGGCTCTTAGAAACTGCCTAGCCCAGCTCCTTAGGTAAACTGAATTTGAGGTATTCAGAAGCAATAGCTTGCAAATAGAATCATAGTTTAAATACACTGGGGGCTGGTTGCTATTTAAAGGCCTATTCTGGAAAATCCTTTGTAAAGTCAAGAATCCTTTTGTAAAGCAAACAATCCACTCTCCAGTTTAGCTGTAGAGGAAATGCTGTTCTTCACACATCAGGTATACCAATAAAAGTAAAAATTGCTGGAGAAGGTTCTAATTATTCAGAGAGGCCCGTGTGGTGGGATGTGGGAAGAGAAGGCTGCCGAGGACCAGAGAAGGCAGTCCTTGGTTTTGCGTGCTGGAGGATGCACCAGCTTCTAGGCGGACTTGATCTTAGAGGTCAGAGGTTTCCAGTCACTTTACCACTCAAGGGTCTTAGAATCCACTTTGTGAGTCTGTGAGCCATTGAGGAGGACATTGTGTTCCTGTCTGCCAATACTTCTTTCTCCATCACAGAACTGCTCCTCTGTCATCCAGTTCCTACCAGGTGATTCTGATGAGACTCTCAGTCACAAGACTTCACCTGCCCCCTGGTCCCTAAATTGGGCACATGATTAGGTCTAGTCTTTTAGAGCCTCATTAGATTTATATCTGAGTTATTTTTCCCCCTCTAGATTATGAGCAATAAGTGTTAAGTAGATTGGGGTTGCAGGTAGCCTGCATGTGTCCACATGGAGAGAGACTATGTGAGAATAAGTCCAGGCAAAGGCAAGTAGAACCAAAACAAAGAATAATTAAAGCAGAACCCAGTGACATTGTCTATACCTGAATCCAGCAAGACTGGCCTTTTGGAATAGTCCAGTTACATTAAACAATACATTCCCTTTGTTCAATGCCTCCGGTTCTCACCTCTAAATGATGATAATAATACCACCTACCTCATAGCATGTAGCAAGGATCATATTAAAAAATATATATGTAATGTACTTAAAGCAGTGCCTGGAACATATCAGTTAACTTCTGCTACATAACAAACTGCTCTAAAGTTAGTGACTTAAAATAACCATCGATTAAACTCACGGTTCAGTGGGTTGGCCATTTGGGCTGAGTTCTGCTTGGTGGTTATATATTGATCTTAGCTCTGCTCACTCACACATTTGTGGTCAGTTTCTGAGATAGCCCCATTCATTTCCATGTGGTCCCACATTCTCTAGCAGGCTTGCCCATACTCCTTTTCCCCATAGTGGCTGGACAGAGAGCCAAGAGGAAGAGTGTAAGTAGGTAAGGCCCCTTGAGAGGTAGGCTTGAAACCAGTTCACTGTCTCTCTTGCTGCATTCTATTGAGAAAAGCCGTGAGGCCAGGCCAGCTCTATGAAGTGGGTAAGCTGAGTCTACTTTTTCATGGTGGGAGCTGTAGTCACATTGCAGAGTCAGGATAGAGGGAAATGGGGCTGAGTGAGTGCTATAAATGATTATGGCCACTTTTTCAATCTACTACAATAAGTGTTTAATAAATGTCACCATTTGTTGCTATTTTTATTAGTATTATTATAGATAATATGTACTAGATTCTTGTAAAGATTATTAATAATAGCTTGGCCATCACCTAAATTTCTTTCTTGTAGTTCTCACTGAAACCTAGATGCAGTTTACTTCTAGAAATATATAGTTTGCCTTCTAGAAATATCCCAAATGACACTGCTTTTCATCAGCGGAGTACTAGAAAAGTGAAGGACTGTAATCCCTCATGTTGTAATATTTTATCTGCTCAGCAAGACCTTGGAAATTACCAGGCTTTAATGATCTACTTTACACAATCCATTACTTGTTTGTGAGTTTCTCCTCAATGGTTTTCATTTGTAATTATTTATAATTCTTCTTGGGTGGTTCATCTTTAATTGCTTTAGATTTGAGGGGGAAAATATTGAGATCACACAATTGTTCTTAGGAGGCCACAATATTTATCCTTTTCAGGAATAAATACATTGTAGATTTTCATACTTATTAATGTTTGATTGTAGAGAATATCATATTATGCAAGGTATGCTGTGAATATATTTAAATTCATTACTTAAGCAAATTCCATCAAGAGCATTAGTACTGATTTGATTTTCATTATTATGTCACTAAAAGATATTGCCAAATTTTAGTTTCTTCTGTTTCTAAATCCAGCTAAGGATTAGCATAAGATTTTGCCTCTCTTATAAAGACAAGCAGTGTAAAAAGGATGTGGACTTTTTGGTATGGAGGTGTTGGCTTTATTCTAGTTATAGGGGTCTATATTATGCTTGTTATATCAATATATTGAGAGCAAATGCAAGCATTGCAATTGCCTTCAGTAACTAAATGGAAATCAACATCATTATCAGCCATGGTAGAAGAGTGTAACATTGTATGTTTATGAGGTATGGCACTATTATCATTCACTAAGCAGAATTCTTCCCCCCACCTTTTTTTTTTTTAAACCAATCTACCTTTTGCTTATACTGGATTAAATATCAATGTTAATAGTAACATTGCCGTTATAGTTGATAATTGAGCACCAACTCTGCATTTGGCCTATGTGTTAACTTGCTAAATACTGGATTACGAACTATTGTAACATTCAATGGCTTAAAAAAATAATTTGTTATCTCTTACAACACATGTGGGTCAGGTGTTTTGGGTGGCACATGTAAGATCTACATGTGTGCTAGCTATTATTACTCTGATAAAAGTTACTAGAACATAGATTTTGAGAGCTGGACAATTGGAGTAATTGTTAAACAACCAATAATTATTCACTTCTGGCAATTTAACAATATATTTTCATATTTTATCTGATTTCATCATGACTACCCTGTGAGGAAAACATTAACATCATTTCTCATACACTTTTTATTTTGAAATAAGTATAGACTCACAGGAAGTTGCAAAAATAGTAACAGAGAGGTCCCATGTACCTTTCACTCAGCTTATAATGGCATCTTGTGTGACTATAGTACAATATCAAAGCCAGGGATGTGGCATTGGTGCAGTGCTGTTAACTAGACTGACAGACCTTATTCATGTCTGCTCGCTAATAACTTCACTTTGCAGATGAGAAAACTGAGGCTTGTTTCTGTTGGGGACCACTTTGTGTGGTATTGGAGGCTGCGCAAGCTAGGTCTTGAAAGAGGCTTGTAAGATTTGTTGGGAAAAACGGGAATGCAGGTGGCAGGCATGACCGGAAGCTAGCACCAAGGGTTCCCATCGGAAATCAGGCCTAAAGAATGCATTGTACCCCTCGAGGCTCGCTTCGCTTTGTATAGCCCTGTTAATATAAACCAATCGTTTAAGTTCAAAGCAGAAGGAGTGAGCTCCTTATCTCATGAACCGAGCCTTAACAACCACCTGACATCAGCACGTCTACCAGACCCTGACCTGAGGCAGGTTTCTGTGTTTCCTCAGTTGTTATCTATAGATAATGTATGTTTTCTATAACTATAGTCTTCAGACATTGATTGATGAGCTATGCATGCATGCTGTATACCCCTACACATACTGATCCCAATAAAAGCCCTTTCGGAGAAAGGCTGAGGGCATTGTCCACTAGAGAGAATAGCCAGCCCCTTCCCCCCTCCAGACAGATTGTGTCCAGGCCAGCTCATTTCATCCACGACCCAGAAGACTCCATGGGATGCATTCCCCTCATATTTCAACTGCTGCTTTCAAGCTCCCCTTAAAAGTTGTGGTCAAGTTATATGGATTTATATTAAAAATGATTTGTGTCTATTGCCTGTTTGCACCCAGTGGCAGAGTAGAAGAGGAATGTAGCATTGATTATGTAACCGTCCTGACCCATTAAGATTCAACTTTATTTTTGGTTATGAAGTTTTGTTTTTGATTAGAAACTTGTACTTTTCTACAGGAAAAGAAGCTGACATTGCAGACTTTGACCATAGGCCCGTTGACCCGTGTCGACCGTGATCGCAGCCCTGCAGGCGGGGGCACGACAACCACCCCCGCACCAAATGCCCAGGGCTCTAAAGCTCTGAGAAACAGCCCCAACTTTTCTTTCAGTTACCACCAGGGGCCAAGGGTCTCACATGAAAAACCGTCAAAGGAAACCTAGAAACCAGCAGCCCCGAGAGACCTAGGTAATTTGGCTTGGACCTTCACTGTTAAAGAGTGAAAGTTTTCAACATTTTAGTGAATTCTTCACAGGGAAAATTTACTGCTGTTGTTTGCCTCCAGGGATTTCATTCCCACGCTTGTTTTTTTTTGTGCTTTTTTGCATAATTGGATACAAAACTCCTTGGGTTCCATGAGAACTCTAGTAGCCTAATGTCTTTGCAGAACTTTTATAGAAGGTTTTAGAGAGAGAGTGGAGAGGTTTACATTCCACACCTGCACGTGAAACAGCTTTAATCTTGTATTAGAATTTCTCTTCCCTAAAATTCTTTGGAGCCTACTTTCTGCCAGGTGGTTGTCTCGGCACGCCTCTCTCTGCCCAGTCTCATAGCTCCTACTCCCTATTTTCTCCTCTCACTCATTTGTCTTGCCCTTTGGAGAAAAATTAGCTCTTCCCTTTTCTTTTGCCCTTCTCAGACATCCTGCACCACCTACTCACATCCTTATAAATCATTCCTCCAACCATTTTAATTCTCTCCCCAAGGTGATGTCTGGTAACAGGTGTTTAGATGAAATGTCAGTTTGCTATTAATTACTACTTTATTATATATTAATTATTCATTTAACTTTCCAACACTTTTTGTTATTGTGAATTCCCTGAAGCTCCTGAAGGTTCTTTATTACTCTTCTATATTTCACAGGTTTTTTTTTTTTTTACCAGAATATTCTGATCAGGGTTATTGCAGACCATGTACCTTCCATTAATGAATGAACCAATTCTTGATGCATTTGAAAGATCTCTGTGTGTAGCTAAGAGCTCCTTCTCCTTTGCCCCTCAGGAAAGACAGTGTATAAATCTGGTACATCCTTTCACAAATGTTGCAAGCCCAGTTTGGAACCACAAAATTAAAAGGACCACCACTGAAAAAATTGCCAAGGAAAGATTTATCTGAGAAGCCCATCAGCTTCAAGTTTAGATGCCAATTTGCCCTCAAAATCCTGTCTTCCTTTCTACCTGTTGACCACACTATGCCTCCAATGCCTAACATTGGTTTTTACAGAGTGGTCACTCAACAAATAATTAGTTAAATGTATTCATGGAAGAAAATGCACATTGTAGCAAACAGGCTGGATAGATAAAGCTTTTGAGAAGCCATAAAATAGATCTTTCTATCTCCTATAGCTCCAACACTGACTCCTGTGTGGTGTGAGTAACTGATCAGCTGGTCCCTCGGGAAGCAAGGTTGTAATGTGAACTGGATACTTTTCCTAGTATGTGTTATGTCAGTGACCAGAGAGCCTGGGTTCAGTTGACTGAAGGGAAAAACTGCCTCACATAACACTGTGTGCATCACAGTGCTATCCAGAGAGCAGCTTGCACCTGCCTTTTCATTCCGACCACAAATTCTGGGAAACAGCCTCCCTGTTCTCTTAACACGCTTTTTAGCTAAATCTCGCGTGTCGCCAAGTGTGGGTGGTATGCGCATGCTAGTGTGTCTTGTGTCACTTCTTATGAGCACAACGTTGCTGATAAGAAGGTTTGATGGGGAGCTGAGGGTGGAGTGGGCATACATTCACTGCTGCTGTTGACCGAAGTGACAAACAGTGGAATGTGATTAGCGTTTGAGCACTGGGGATTGTTCCATATCTAAACGGATTAAAAAAAAAAAAAGAAATGTAACTTTAAGACCAAATCTGGGGAAAGAAACTGGATTGTACTCAGGCCCAGAAGGGCCAGCTGCCCCTGTGTGTGGTGGGAGGATAAACCCAGTCTTAAGGGTTTACCACGTGTAGTCCCTGGGCACTTCCATATTGGTGGTAGGACTGGCTGGAGTGACTATTAGATGGTCTGTACGTGATGGTTTTCCTCCCTTTCCACTTTCCGTGTCTGAGGAATTCATTCCTCACTCCTCAATTCGTGCATCCAGTAACCGTTTCTACCCTGCCCTGCTTGATGCACAGCTCTGGGCACGGAGTTACAATACTGAAAGGCACGGGAGTGGCTCCTGTCCTCTTTTCACTCTTGTCACGTGTAATTGAGACTGGAAGACATATTCAGAGGTGGAGAGCCACAAAGCAGGATGGAAGTACTACAAGGACAGAGATGATGCTCAGTACCTTATGGGGCTTGTGAGGAGAGCATGTAACACAGCCTGTGGAGACTCCTAGACTTGGTGAGTTTTAAAAGCCAAGGAGTCAAGCAGGAGAATTGGAGGAGGTTGGTGGCAGGAAGGGAAGTTTGGAGGAAGGATCTTCCAGGTGGAGGACATAGCATGAGCAGAGTCTCAGGGAAGAGGAACATGACAGTGCGCTTGGAGTTTCCAGCAATGTGGAGCTGCTGCAAGAGGCAGAGTGTAAGAGATGACACTCCAGTGAGTGGAGGACACAGGCCCAGGTGGACTTTGTAGGTGACTCTCCGAAGTGTGGACTTTATCTCAAAGGCGCGTTCGTGCGAGAAACGTTTCATTGGTCAAAGGCTACTGACATCATCTGTTGTTCAGGAATCTAATCTTGCTGTATTCAATGCCTTGGATAGCCAGGCCAGTGGGCTTGCTGCTTCTCTTCTCATTTCAAAGCTGGACTTTGAGGTCCTGCTTTACTTAGCATCACCTATAGAGCTCCAGGCAGAGTTCTGCAGGGTGTAAGTTCCAGTTATTGTTCTAGGAAAACAACAGACTTATCTTCTTTATCTCTCAGGGTACTTTCCCCCAAGGATAGCATCTGTAAATTAAGACATGCCAAAGATTCCAGCCCCTATACCCTAGCCTCTTAACTTTTATAAAAAAATATAGGAACTTTTAACATCATTTTAGCAATGCATGATAACCCTTTAATTTATACCAAGTTTCTCTGCCAACAATTTTGGGAGCAAAAATCAATATTTTAAAAAATGTTTCACATATATCCCTTTGTATTTTTATCACTGCTCTTAATCACGTTTCTAAGTATGGAATATGTCATGAAGTCTGTATTCCTTATGCAATAAATACAACATGATGGAGAAAGAAAATGAAATTAAAACTAAGAGTGAGTTCTCTTTGTCCCCGAGGGTGTCTTGATTCTTTTCACGCTGAAAAGTAAAAAGAACCCATGTTCAATGAAGATCTACTATGTGCCAGGCATCCTGCTGGGTGTTTTCATTTGTTATCTTACTTAATCCTCCCAATCACACTGTGAGGAAGTTCCCTTTTCCCCCATTTTTATACATAATACAACAGAGGATTAGAAAGGCCAGGTGAGGTCTCCAAGGAGTGATAGCCAGTGAGTGATGGAGATGGGGTGAGCCCAGGTCAGTTTCACTTTTTGAGCAGACTACGGGGAGAGCCTCTGGGTGGGGCAGGAAATGGGGGCTGGTGGGGTATCCTCAAGGAGTTATTAGCAGAAAAATCAATACAGCATCTAGTATGTGAATGACAAATGGTTTTGTCTTTTTTATTAACCTTGGTTAACTAGTAGTGGCTGTCTGGAGAACTTGGTTAAGAACGAGTGCTGAGATTGATTAGCTAGATATGACGTGGTGGAGGTAGACAGTGTCTACTGAAGTACCATCATGAATTTGGCGTCTTAGTTTATTGACAGGAAGAGATAGGAAGGGCATGATCACAGTCGTCCTGGGGGGACATGGTGAGAGCCAGGGACTGCTTTCAGAAGACCTGGCTGGATTCTCCCCAGAGGGTGAAGGGGCTAGGAGAGCTGCCTTTCAGGGTTGCACCTGCCAATTCCTCCAAACCTATTGATGCATCAAGGGGCAAAATGCTTACAAATTACCCAGAAAGTATCTTCATATGGATGTTTTTGTAGAGAACATATTTTAAGAAAACATATGCCTTTTGATGCTCTGTGCTTGACAGAATTGGGTAATAAGCATTCAGCCAAATCAGGCTTACTGTAGAAAGCATAATAGTAAATCTGAATGTATAACATCCCCCAATCCTATAGCTGTCACAATTTGAGAGCTCCATTGTTATTATTTACTGAGCACCTTTTTCTCTTCTTTTTAAAAGTGTGTTTGGAGGAAAGAATTACACAAACATCACAGGCTTGGAAAGCACAGTCAGAATGCTAACAGAGCCATCAACCCCAGCTGCTGCCTTCTTGAAATCTGAGCAAGGTGAGCCATTCGGCTCATACCTTGTACCTCCTCCTACATGATTGCAATTAACATTTTATCTGCCATGTGTCTCCAGTCAAAGCTTTGGCACTATTCCCTGAGGGGTGAGGAAGGACCTTAATTAGAGAACAGACACCCTTACTGCCACCTGCTATATTCTGATGTCACCACCTCTGAGCTCCAGAGAGAGGTCAGACAAATCCGAGGATATCATGTGTCTCAAATAGAATATTTTAATTTAGAGACTCAGTAAGCTTCTCTATCAATTATTACTGGCCGCACTTGCAGCCAACTTGCTGGGGCACAGCCGGGAGCTTTGATTAATTTCATTTCTTCCTGACCTCATCACGCGGTGAAGGGATGGCCAACATTTCAGTGGATGGTGGAGAGCTGCCAGGAGTAAAAGGAAGACTAATGATTGAGGAAGATTTTAAAGGGTAGGATTGGCATCTGAAATGACAGCACATATGTCATGCTGACTAAATGATGGTGTCTATGGGGGTCCAGGGTAAAAAAGGGGTGGGATATTTTATACTTTGTTAGCAACTGAACAATCCCCCATCTCAGCCAATTATCACAAGACAGGCTTGCTTTTTGCTCTGGTAAGTTTCAGTGCAAGTAAATGGAAGTTCTTGTCCAGTTTGTTTCTCAGGGGTGCAGGCTAGTCCCACCTCTTATGACACTACTAGTTGACTGTGGTCTCCAGGATGAAGAGGGCAATGGAGGAAGGGGCTATCTTTCAGAAGACAAGGTTGGGGCCAACTCTTTCCTCCTTTCATCCTCAGGGCAGGATTAATCCCAGAACCCAGGATGGGGTTGAGAGCCTGTGGGACTGCCCATGTCGGGAGGAGGGCTGACAGAAGGAGGTGGAAGGGATGATGTTGGTAAAAGCATGGGCAAAGATATGTGAGAGTCAGGCAGCATCCAAATCTCTCTCCCCCAAAGTCACAAGACCCTGCCCTGGACCAATAAGCAATGAGGTTATAAACACTTCTTCCCTGTTCCAAAGTGTAAAAACCTTGCCTTTCCACAGGTGCCCAGTCCGTGGAGAAAGGTAACACAAGGCCTGTGGGGAAAATTCATTCTGGCAAGGTGAGCATCCTTGCAGCTTCAGACAGCAGCTCTGGGCTTTAACTACAGGTGGGTCTTCAGAATCGATATCACATAATCAGCTCTTTTCACAGGGGGCAGAGGCTAATGACTCATTCCCTGTGTTATTGGTCTCAGATGAAACATAATTTAGAATAAAGCATTGTTTTATCAGTGACACCATCACTGCTTAAAGCTTGCAGCAGGTCTCATTTACATTTGCCTCCAGGTTATTATCTTGCTTATTTACCAAGAAAGTGGCTGTCACCCTGGCTTTCTTCCATAGTAAACCACGAGTAATTTCTGTTAAAGTATGTACATTGAATTTAAACATAACTGGGCCATTATGGCTGGCTGTCCCCAGAAACACACATATGATTTGCATGTTTAGATGAGCAAATCAGAGCCACAAACAATGGGCCACACAGCAATCTGTTACTCTGCCTCCCTTCTACCTCGCAGGGACTGCCAGGGACATCGATTACAACAAAATGTGTAATGGAAGCTCAGGAGAGGATAATATACAGCTGCCAGACTGAAGTTTGATATGGAATTTAAATCTTGTCTCTGGCTAGAGACCCTGCAGTTGGAAATGCAAATTGTTCCCTTTAACACTCACTTGCCAGTGGAAGGAACAATTTGATTCTTGAGTTAATACAAACAATGGGAATTTCCCCCTCCTGCTGGTCACTTGAGGAGCACAGTGACTCCTCTTTTTGCTATCGCCATCCCCAGCAAAGAAGCTATGTTTGGAATCCATCATGTTCTTAAACTTATACCCTGTACTAACTTTGAATGGTTCTAGTAGAGCGTGTCACTGGCTATGACAGGATTATGCATGAGCTGAATGGTTCTGACTCAATGAGAAGAGCACCCAGCCTTCTTGTCCTGGTGGGAGGAAACTGAATGGACAGCCTGGCCCCTCAGGGACGCGCGTTGTTTACTATGCCTTTTTCCTGGATGCTTTCCTCAGGGATCTGACAACACACCCTGCAGGGAACTGTGGTTTGGCAGGGGCCCCTTCTGTGGGCATTGGCTGTGGGGGTGTGTGTGCATTCTTCACCATTCACTTCCAAGTGGTCCATTTTGATACCGCCCTGGGTACATGCTTAGGGTATCTACAAAGCAGGGCAGTGCCTCCAAAATCTTCACTGAAAAAGTTTTAAAATGTAAAAGAAAGCATTCAATTAGCCATTCTCAGGGAACTAAGAACTGTCTTGGATGCTGACATGCCCTTTTCTGGTTCAGTATTTGGACTGTCATTGGTCTGGCTGAAGAATGTGTGATAACCGAGGCATTGCTAAGACTCCAAACATCTTACTCAGATCTTGCCAATGGCCCTGTTCCACAGTGTGGGCCAGTGGTGAGGGAAGGTAGGAGTGACCCACTGATGAAGGACTCTGAGCCAGAGCCCAGAAGCTGAGGTGCGTGGCTCCTGTGTCACACCCACCCCATCCTCAGCACTCATGGCACTGTTGAGGGTAAAGGGCCTCACCAAGGAGTTAGGGGTCTCATTTCTGTCTCTGTCTGACAGAAGACCTCAGACTATTCATGATGGCCCTATGTAAATACTGAATCTTCCTCATTTGCAGCTTGTCCCATTTTCCTCCGTGGGTGGTGGTGAGGATCTATTGAGGGGGAAACTGTAAAAGCATTTTGAAAAGTAGAGAATGTTTGACAGAATAGGTAATAAACCTTCTAAGAAGTACAAACTAGACCCTCTGAATCCAAATCCTTCATTGCAGCAAGGCTTTTTTTCTTAGGCATTTTTTGAAAAAGTTATTTTAATTTCCCTGTAATATATAAATGAGTGTGACATCAGAATTGTAATATGTCAAATCAACTTCTTCTGAATTGATTTAAGGATAAGGATCAGATAGAAACTAAACTATATCTGTTTTTTTTGTTGGATTTGTTTTCTTTTTTGATAGTAGATTGTCTCAAAAGATAATTGCAATAATTGGGAACTGATCTCTTTCCTATTCAGCCTACTGATTTATATAATAGAACAAGGAAAAACTTGGGCAGTAACATGGTCACTAAGAGAAATAAACGATTTCAAGCCAGCAGCATGACACATGGTCAGAACAAGCCTGCACACTCTGGTTATGACGACCCTTATTATGATATATTGTTAAGCAATTCAGTGTTTCATATAATGCAGAAGTTGTTAACCCACCAGAAACAGGTGGAATGCTGGGTCTTCAACTCTCTGAAAATGAAAATGGGGACTAGTTAGGCAACTTTCTGGTTATGATCTGAGTAATTTGTATCTTCTTCCTTCTTGATATATATTGAAAACAAACTATAGGGTTGGTCGCAGGTATAGAGATACCTTAGAGAAAATGCATTCCACTCTTTACACAGGTAAGGATACCATGGCTCTCTCAAATAAGGGAAGCTGAAAACCCAAAGAGATCTTGACCCACACAGCTAAACAAGTGTCTGACACATAGTATATGCTCAATAAATACTTAAATAATAAGTCATAGGGACAATGGACTTTCATATCAGCATTACCTAATGGGAGAACAAAAATTGGCGACAACTTGTAGGAGGTCAAGAGTTCTCAGTTCTAGACCCAATTATACCATCTATAGCTTATTCAAAGTGTGCCATTTGCTCTATATTTCCTCTATTTCCATTGTAAATAATATTTCCTTTTTTAGCTACCTTAGATTAATACTTTAGAATAAATAAGAAAAAAAGTATAAATGCACTTTGGAAAATGTCAACTAGTCTATAGCTGGTAGGCTTTGTAGATGAACTAGCAAGATCAGGCCAGACCGTCTTTATGGTAAGACCTAGAAAGCAGCATAGAACAGCAAAGTGAGACATTTCACTGATAGTTGAAGTGGATGGTTGTTATTTATTTCCCTTCAAATTCCCTGCTGTAAATGTGAACTTACTTGTCTAGGTCAGAGCAGTGGAATGGAAATCTGTCTGAGGTATTGTGATCATTAGGGCATATTTGTTATGAGCTTTTTAAGATAGAATGCTTGGCTAAGGGATAGTTTTAATTTACTAGGAGTTCAGAATCTATCCCTGAGAATATAACACTGCCTGGAGCACAGGGCAACAATAATGAACCCAGCAAAGAGAGGAATAATATGTTGTATTCAAAGAGCTCTCAGTTTTTAAAAGTGTCCTTATGCATTTTTCTGTTTCCTCTCCTTTCTGACTCTCTTCAGAAGTCAGAGAGTCAAGCTCTGTTATATAGAAATCCAGATGACACAAAACAATTAATTGAGGGATGAATATTCATATTTTACCATAAAATTCAGCCAAATAACCAACTATCCTAGAATACTTAGAAATATGAACATGTGAGTTAACATGTCACTGACTTAATTTAACAGTGGCATACCAATCTGTCTCTGTTTTACAGGTGTGAAAGTCCCATACAATTATTTAATTTTTTTCTCTTGAAACAAATCAGGTAGCCAGAGATTTTCTTAAAGTAATTATAGTAGAAATCAAATAATTACAATGTTAGACCATCCTCTAGGATTGCTAATAGAGTGAAAATAGTTATTAGTATCTTGTTTTTCTCACCTTATGACATTCTCCTTATTTCAGTTGGTCATATCATGATCCTTATTTCAGTTGGTCATATCGTGATCATAACAGGATACCCTAGTTTAGAATTCGGTCCCATCTCCACAGAGAATTCCTTTACATAGAAGGGAAAACAGCCCACTTGGCCACTGTATATGTGAATGCTTTCTACTGGGGATGGCTTTGTGAAGACCAATACAATTCCCAAAGTCCCAGTCATTTCCATCACTTTTATCAGACCAAACCTCACATGGACACTTAACCATAATTCATTGTAAAAGATGCTCAGTTCTTCCTCATAAACCAGAGGGGACCCAAATGTCAGGACTGAAAATTTAATCTTTATTCCATACATTAGCTTTATTTTTTAATGACAGCAAATGTTTGTCTGTCTCCCTCCAAGTCTGAAAGAAGTAGCTATTATCTGATATTATCTGAACTTTCCAAGCATGCATTTTTCCAAGAAGGAAGAATACTTTCCTTAGGCCAGTGTTCGCCAGATTGAGGCTCAAGAATTCTCTGTAGGGTAACAATTGGGGGTGGAAGTGAGGGGGTGGAGGGATCAAGCAAAAAGGAAAAAGGACTCATGGACGTGGACAACAGCATGGTGATTACAGGGGTGATGGAGTATAAGGGGGCTAATTGGTAATGGAAAAAAAAAACAATAAAAATTAAAAAAAAAGAATTCCCTATAGTAAAAATGCAGATTCTTTAGATTCTACCTCAGACCTACTGAACTACAATCACTGGGGTTGAGACTCAAGGGTCTAAATATAGAACAGAATTCCCCAGTAATTATTATGCATGCTAATGTTTGAAAGCCATGGCTATCGGCTTTGCTAGAGTGCCATCTTTACAGGGCTCCATGTTGCAGAGAAAATTGATGTTGGGGAGGGGAGAACATGCTCTGATGGTCTAGAAGAGAATGCCAGGGGAGGATGCTGTGCTTCTATATATACACACTGAGGACTTCTCTTCTCTCTAGAAAGTTCTCTTTGGTTTGCTGGTCACCTTCTGGTCATCCTCCCATTTAGGCAGCCACCATCCTGATTAGATGGATTATCCCAATGTTGCATGTGCCTACGGGGTGTGTGTGTATGTGTGAAGAAATGGGTACAAGAATACCAGCATTCACCTTCCCTCTGGTTTCAACAGAGCATCACCTTTGCCAAGAATTATTCTTCTCTTAATCTCATTGAGGCTTTACAATTGAACATTCTCCTCTTGTTTGAAGACATAGCAAACGTGGGTGAGTGTGGGCTGCCTGATGTGCTAAAATCCTACATTAGCTTTGTTACACTACTTTTGACTCTCCCACCCAACACAGATCCATCAAAACCTATTCTTTCCCATCATCACTCATCCCATAGAGAGCTAGGAAAGAATTTTCCCCACCTTAGTAATGTTTTGAAGCTTTCTTATTCCCAACTCAGAAAATGTGCTGCTTGAATACTCTGGTTGTCATGGCTACAGGTCTATTTCCCTCCAGATCTGTCTTTTGATGTCACATGTCCCTTATGTGTTTGATCTGTAAAGGAGCTTGTCAGAAATTCATCTACTCAGTATCATAAGGAAATAAGACATTAGGACATCATAGTGAGCCATTCGTAAGCTTACTTTCAGAGAATAATCACGAGAATTCCTGATGGTATATTTACAAAAAAAAAACCCCAAACAACTAAAAAAATCCATCTTCCTGAATTCTCCCATTGCTTCTCTACACTTTTCTTCCTTCGATGCTTGTATATTTTCAGGTTTTTCCTATAGCCTTTATGGTCAACTGCTATCTACTAGATATTATTAGTAAACTTCTTAAATATTTCCCAAAGCATCTCATCTCCACTGGCAGGTAAACTGTCTTCATTTTGAATTTTCCTCTCCACTGAGATTTTATTATTTATTTATTTATTTTTTATTTATTGTTTCTTTTTTTACTTTATTTTTGTTGTTTACACTGTTACAGATGTCTTCATTCCCTCCACCTTTGCACATCTTGCCCTCCCCCCACCCCCCACCATAACTCCCTCTTCCCTCTGGCCATCGCTACACTGTTGTCTGTGTCTGTGGGTCACACATGTATGTTCTTTTTTTTTCTTTCAATTTTTAAATTATTTTACTGTTGTTCAATTACAGTTGTCTGCATTTTCTCCCCACCTCTCTACCCCACCCCAGCCAAACCCCCTCTTTCCCCTGCTTCCACCCTACCCCTTGATTTTGTCCATGTGTCCCTTATAGTAATTCCTAAAAACCCTTCTCCCCACTGTCCCCTCCCCCCTTTCCTCTGTCTATTGTTAGATTGTTCTTAACTTCAATGTCTCTGGTTATATTTTGTTTGCTTTTTTCTTCTGTTGATTATGTTCCAGTTAAAGGTGAGATCATATGGTATTTGTCCCTCACCGCCTGGCTTATTTCACTTAGCATAATGCTCTCCAGTTCCATCCATGCTGTTGCAAAGGGTATAAGCTCCTTCTTTCTCTCTGCTGCGTAGAATTCCACTGTGTAAATGTACCATAGTTTTTTGATCCAGTCATTTGCTGATGGGCACTTAGGTTGCTTCCAGTACTTGGCTATTGTAAATTGTGTGAGATTTTATTTTTAATGTGAGAATGAATATTGTCTTTGCAGTAGTTAATGATGTCCACTGTTGACAAATATTACCTGTTGTTAAATTGCCATCTTTAGTCTACTCACTGGGGCAATCAAATGGCCAAAGCTGTTTAGAGGATTCCCCAGAAATTCAGTTAGAAACAGTGATTGTTCCATGTTCTCCTTTTATATTTCATGCAATATTGCCTTAATATATTGCTTCAAAAACATCTCAAGAGCCTAAGAGAATTTTTGCCTTGCAGGGTTTCAACTCACTCATCAAATCAGATTTTGGAATACAAAATGAGCTTCATACTGAACACATCAACCTTTCCACAAGACAAAGAGTTTTCAGTGATTTAGCTATTTATCTGTTTTGCAAAATTTCTGCCCTTATTTTTGTCCCTTTTTTGGTGGATCATTTTAAAGAAATCATTCACAGATTTGAAAAGACATGGCAAACTGAATGGCAAATTTATGAGTAATTGGGTTTGGTGTATTCTGGAGAGAGAATGTGTTGTTATCCTGGCCAGAATGGACATGTAATTCTGGAGTTCTTTAAGGAAAAAGTGTTTCAGCAAAAATGCAGTTGGAATGATTTGTGCAGTCATTTAAAAACAGCTAAGACTTTTTTTTTAGCCTTGTTGTCTTTATAGATTTACCTATTCATGCACGTGAGTAGAGCCAGGCTGACACTTATCAAACTATAAAAGGCATGTGGTGTAAGGCTTATTAATGCTTGAGGAAACATGAATCCAAGTGGAATATGAATACATTCACTCTTGGGATGTGTAAATACATGCATTAAATGCCTTCAATATTTAATTCATATTTCCCTAATAATATTTGTTGATATGGGTTATAATAAAGCATAATGACTTTTAACCTCCTAGATGGGAATAATCCCTAGATGCTGTCATTAACATGGAAAATTTTAGAAAAAGGTTGGGTTTCTGTGGCTAATAATAATAATAAGTGATTCTGCTTGAATAGCGTTTGATGGATATACAACCTTGTCTTGGAAAAAAAAAAAGAACCTTAGCATTTGTATATTCCTTAAATGCTGCTGTACTTTCTCACTTTGTGAGATATCTTTTGCCCATTGTATCCTTTGTCGATTTTTTAGTATCAGAATGTTAATTTAATTTTTATTTTTATATTTTTAAATCCTCATCAGAGGACATGTTTATTGATTTTAGAGAGTGAGGAAGGGGGAGAGAGAGAGAGGGAGAGAAACATCAGTGTGAAAGAGAAACATCACTAGGTTGCCTCCTGTCTGTGCCCCAGTGGGGATACAACCTACAGCCCAGGCACGGGCCCTGACCAGAAATCAACCCCCCAAACTTTTGGTGTATGGGACAATGCTCCAACCAAGTGAGCCACCTGGTCAGGGTAGAATGTTAATTTTAAAGGCAATCACAAACATGTAATAAAAGAACTGCATGTGATAAAATACCTTAAAATTGCAACACATAGAAAGCACCAAACGACACTCTCTGAATTAATTGATCCAACAATAAAGCAAATTGTCTTCCAAATCTGATTTTGTAACAACTCAACTAAGATTTAGCGGCAGTAGAAGACCTTAGAACTGTCTACATAGAAAAGAAATAACTTTGGCTGCAGAAACCAATAACTGTGTTTTCCCTGTATCAATATAACTTTCTAGCTGAAAAATATGTTGTATTTGAATTAAAACTGGGAGAGATGCAGGTCCTCCATCACTCTCATTTTTCTCGTCACACTCAATGGCAGCATGAAGGCCCAGTGTAGTTCACTTTCCAAGGATCCCAGATGCAGGGCTTTTGCAAAAACTTGGTCTCAGGGGGTAAACAAAATGCGAATGAAGGAAAAAATTGGCTTGTTGGATTTCTCCAAGATCTTCCCATGGCTTGAAGCACTCTGAATCACCAGAGAAAGTAAATTACCTTGAGCATATTTCTTTGAAAATGGGACATCTGAATGAGGGATAAATCTCTGGTTAATGCAAACATTGGTTAATTAGAAGACCTGCCTTTGGGCCATGATGAATGCTTTTGTTGTTTCCCCGTGTATTTGCTTCCAGCAGGGACTTCCTTGTATTTTTTCATTGACTAACATTTACAGTATTTTTCAGTTGTTTTACTGGAGGGTTTCTATTTTTTCTCTTTTCAGTGTGAGGAATTGTTGACCTTTTGAGTACAGAGCATTTAATGAGGTTTCTCTGCTGCTAAATGAACAGAGATTCAAACACTGGTCATTCAGGTGATTGGGAAGAAAGCTGTGCAGTGGGCTATGTGACTCAGGACCCAGAGAAATGTGTCCTCTGAAGGAACCAGAATGAGTTCTGTGTAACTTGCAATGTCCTTAAGTCTGGGCCTCCATTCTGCATTGTGTCAAGGAATACTCTCTCTTAATAGTCCCTGAGATGATAGAGATGATTATATCTCACAGCAATTCTTTGTAAGTTATTTGGGAAGATAAATCGAAATAGAGGTGTGTGTGTGGAGAAACCCTATTTACCTCGTGGTCTTTAAAATCCATACCCAGGAAATAGTCTTTGAAATCTATATTATTTTATTGCAGTACCATAAATTTAGCTGTGTCTCACATTACTCTGAAAGTTCAAACCAATTGTAATGTTATACGTTATCACAAAGGTTCAGATGTACTCTGGGTCGAATTATGGCTGCTAAAACTACCTCCACAGGAAATTCCTGGGTATTAACTTGGAAAGAAGTTTGTTCTTTTTCTTAGTTTCAGAATTAGAACTGGATTTCATTGTGCTTTATTAGGAAGAAAGAAGGCTCTATTTTAAAAACAGAACACTACTTACATTTTATAATTTTCTCAAAATAGGTGGGTGTAGTGGTTTCAGAGCTTCATACCTTTCCCGGAAGCATGAGACTAAATTGTCCCTTCTAGGCCATTTACTTTTCATGTAATATTCCAACCAGGCTGCCATTTTGGATATTAAATACACCAAAGACCCTTGGCTGATTAAAGGCAAACTACTCTTAATTCATTCAATAAACATTTACTGAGAGCCAAATGTCTGCCAATTTGTGAACCATAAAAGCAGAATCCAAGAAAGCATAGTTTGTTTCCTTAAAGAGCTTAGAGTGGAGATAAAATCAGCCAATGGTGACAGTAAGGTGTGGTGCATAATAGTGGGAAGCACATGGGCCATAAAGAAGGGACATCGTACTATCTTGGTGAGTGGAGAAGAAAGGTCAGCAAAGGTTTTCTGGAGGAAATCACACCTAAGTTGGATAGCAAAGAGCATGTAGTGAGTGGTTAACAAAAGAGTGGAGCATGGGGCAGTTTTATGGCAAGGACCACCTGCCAGAGAATGTGGAGAAAAATACCTCGGTTCAGCAAAACTGGAGGGTGACTTGCCTGAAGGGGAACAGGAGAGGTAAGCAGGGGCCACATCTTGATGACATTATTTCCTTTGCTACAGAATTTGGATTCCATTGTTTGGGCAATGGACAGCTCCTGACAGGGGTTCAGGTGACATAATCAAACTTGTGTCTTAGAAAGATTGCACTGGTTGGAATGGATTGAAAGGGATCAGGATTAGAGTCAGGAGACCATTTGGAGGCAAGAGGTAATGGTGGCTTACATTGGAATAAGAACAGGTTGGATGTGAGGAGGGAGTGGGAGGGTTCCTAGGTGTCGACTAGGACATCTGGGTAAATAACAGCACCAGAATCAGTTTGGAAAGATGATGGTCATGATGGGTTTTGAGTTTGAAGTTTGAATTTTGAGTTAGAAGTTTGAATTTTGATTTTGAAGATATTGTATGATTTTCTTTGAGGAGAGGGAACTAATGAAAATTCTGTTTCCTGATTAAATGATGCGTGAGTGAGTGTGTGTACATGTCTATGTGTGTCTTAGTTACAGATTATAACCCCAGAACACATATATTGCTGACAGAATAAAAAGGAGCACAGACCCAAAATATAGATGGTGACAGAACCATCTAGGAGGAATTAGTGGAAGCCGAGCACCAGACTTTGAAGATGAGGGCAAAGCACACTGCAGTGAGACTGGGCTGAAGCCCAGGGAGGCTTATGCATTCAGCTCCTTTGGTGGCATTTCTTAGGCAGAAGAGCAAAGGAGAGGCTGGTCAGGGTCCATAATTTTAGCCCAAGCATAGAAATGCCAGGGACATATGTATTGTCATTAATTGGTAATGTAATACATCCCACATTAAGCACTCATGCATACTGATTACTAGTGCTAGAATGTCATTAAGATTTCCTGAATAGAATGACACCTATGTGGGGTCTTGGAGGACAAGAGCAAAGGTGGCCAACAATGGGGGAAGGAGATGTTCCAGGTGGCAGAACAGCATTTGCAAGGAACCACTTTCTTCATCTTTTTTTTAACTTTAAGAGAAAAGAGAAATATTTTTTGAGTCAAGTAGATGTCTACATTAGTTACTTTGAGATTTGGCCACATATCATTTTATTTTTATTTTTTTCAGTTTTATTTTGTATTGTTTATAGGTGTACAACTTGGTGGCTAGACAATAATGTATTTGATATCATGTTCCCCTCAATATTGCCAGTACTCTGACTGTCAACATACATAGTTATGGCAATATTATTAACACTATTCCCTATGCTTTATTTGTACACCCATGACTATTTTGTATGTGTTAATTTGTGCTTCTTAATCCCTTCACCTCTTTCACCCAGACCCTGTCCCCTCTCCTCTGGCAACTACCAGTTTGCTCTCTGTGTCTATGAATCTGTGTCAGTTTTATTTATTTTGTTCTTTAGATTCCACATATAAGTGAAATAAGGTGGTATTTGTCTTTCTCTGACTAACTTATATCCCTGAGCATAATACACTCTTGGTCCATCCATGCTGTCACAAATGGTAAGATTTCATTCTTTTTTATGGCTGAGTAATATTCCATTTCAGAAATGTGCCAATGCTTTTTTATCTACTCATTTATTGATGGACACTTAGGTTGTTCCATATCTTGGCTATTGTAAATAACAATGCGATGAACATAGGGTTGCCTATATTCTCTCAAATTAGTGTTTTGGGTTTCTTCAATAAATTTCTGAAGTAGAATTGCTGGATCATGAAGCAGTTTTATTTTTTGATGAACATGAATACTGTTTCCCATTCTCACCAACACTACACGAGGGTTCCCCTTTTTCCCCCACATCTTTGTCAACACTTGTTATTTGTGAATTTATTGATGAAAACTATTATGAGAGGTGTGAGGTGATATTTCATTGTGGTTTTAATGTATATTTCTCTGATGATTAGAGACATTGAGCATCTTTTCACATGTCTGTTGGCCATCTGTATGTCCTCTTCGGGGAAATGTCTATTCAGGTTCACTGTCCATTTTTAAATTGGATGGTTTGGTTATTTTGGTATTGAGTTTTATAAGTTCTTTATAAATTTGGGTATTAATTCCTTGTCAGATGTATCATTGGTGAACATGTTCTCCCATTCGGTAGGTTGTCTCTTTGTTTTGTTGATAGTTTCCTTTGCTGTGCAAAACCTTTTTAGTTTGATGTAATCCCATTTGTTTTATTTTGTTTCCCTTGCCTAAGAAGATATAACAGAAAAAAAAATATTACTAAGAGAAATGTCAGCGATTATAATGCTTATGTTTTCTTCTAGGATTTTTAGCCTCACATTTAAGTCTTTAAGCCACTTGGAGTTTATTCTTGTATATGGTGTAAGAAAGTGGCCTAGTTTCATTTTTTTTTGCATAAATCTGTCCAATTTCCCAGAACCAATTATTGATTAGGCCATCTTTACCCCATTGTACATTCTTGCCTCCTTTGTCAAATATTAGTTGACAAAGGTATCATTTAATTGACAAGGTGACAAAGACATGGGTGTATTTCTGGGCTTTCTATTTTATTCATTGATCTATATGTCTGTTTTTATGCTAGTGTCATGCTGTTTTGATTACTACAGCCTTGTAGCATAGTTTGGTAGCCCCATCTTTCCAACTTTGTTCTTCATTGTCAATATTGCCAAGAGTATTTGGGGATTTTTGTGGTTCTATATAAGTTTTTGGATTATTTGAAGAACCACTTTCTTTTTTTCCTTTTCATCGAATTTATTGGGGTGACATTGGTTAATAAAATTATATAGGTTTCCGGTGTACAGTTCTATAATAAATCATCTGTTATTGCATTGTGTGTTCACCATGCCAGTAAAGTTTCCTTCCATCACCATTTATTCCCCTTACACTCTCTTCTACCTCCCTGAAGAACCACTTTTTTAATGGTAAAAGAATTCTCCCTATGTTCCTAGAAGTTATTTAACAATAGATTAATACATCATGAAAAAATTAGAGGCACCAGAAATTTTTTCAAAAGCTGTAAAAAATTTCCAATAAGTTGGGAAAGGATCATTTCCATTATCTAACTCAGTGGTTCCCAGGAAGAGCCACACACAAAATGAGCAGCATCTGGAGATGGACTGGCCAGGGTGGACCCCGGCCTCATGCTGTGTGCCCTCAGACAAGTTTCTCAAAACATCTGGGTCTCAATTTCCTCAGCTAGGAAAGAAAGATAACAACACCTGGCTCATAGGGTCATTGTATGAAGTGCTTAGCAAATGCTCCATACGCATTAGCTATTATTATGTTTTCATTTTTCATAAACATGCATCCATAGTGAGGTTTTGGGAAATGTAGTTCCCTGATTTTCCATCCCCAGGATTTTTGGTTCAGTCATTCAGAGGTAAAATACAAATGTATGAACTTTCAAAAACCACAAACCAGTTTGGGATCTAGTGCATGTTACAAATGAAGAAACTTGACCCAGAGATGTTAAGTTATTAATTATCCAAGGTGAAATAGAAAATGGAGCCCTGGCTGGTGTGGCTCAGTGGATTGAGTGCCGGCCTGTAAACCAAAGGGTTGCTGGTTCAATTTCCAGTCAGGTCACATGCCTGGGTTGCAGGCCAGGCCCCCAGTAGGGGGCATGTGAGAGGCAACCACACACTGATGTTTCTCTCACTCTCTTCCTCCCTTCCCCTCTCTAAAAATAAACAAAACAAAACAAAAAAAGAAAACAGAGATGGGTGCAGTCCAGGAACCAGGTCTGTGCACTGTTAGTGCTGAGATTCCCACATCCTTGTCCACCCCAATTTATCTAAGCTATGTGAAGTGTTTTAAGTTAAACAAAATTATGATGCATAAAACACAGGACTGTGTTAAAGCAGTCATCGTAAACAAGAAATCAATTTACACCCCTCAGAAAAAAATATGAAGCTAGAAGTAATTTAATCCTAGGTGGCAAAAACACAGGTATAACTAAAATAGAACACTATCAGAAATGACTCCCAAAGTACATAATAAGTCTACAGTGACTGGATAAATGTGAGCCATAATGCTAAGTGAGGTATGGAAAGGACATATTGCTTTCTGATAATACTCAATTTGAAGGTGCTTTTCAATTAAAAATACCTAAATGGAAATTGAAACACTAACCATGGCTGTTATAATATTTATTTCAAACACCATTTGTGAAGAGAGTATGTTTTTGGTTTAAATTTCCTATATATGCTAAAGTTAAACAGAATATCCAGGGTGTTTTTTTCTTTTTCTTTTTTGGAGGGTGGGGAGTTATTTGCTTTCAAAGGATTTCTGATTTCAAGGAATGCTTTTGACAAAGTTTCTGTCAACAATCCTTTGGATAAAATAGTACATATATGTTAGATGCCACTATTATCCAGTGCATATGAAACTATTTGAGCAGCTCTTCCTAAGAGATGTTTCTGTTTTAGAAGGAGTCTCCTGTTTCTGGCACATGATGGGAACTTATTGAATGGTGTCTGGGGAAGAGAGTAAACAAATTAATAATTCAGTGAGTAAACAAGTGAACAGTGCCATGGCTTTTTGTCATTGTTGACCTTTTCTTAAACAGTATGATCTGTGGCTTATTTGATAACTGTATTATCTTGAGTTCTTTATTTTTTAAGAAACAGAAACTGACAGTGACAAAAGAGATTTATTGAAGGGAAAACATAAGGGCTAAGAAGGAGGATTGGAGATGGTATCTCTGCGGGCATAGGTTGAAGCACCAGTGGAAAGTCAGCCCCTGGCTCCTCTACCGGGAGGCATCAGCTCCTCCCAGCCTGCATCTCTGTGCTCAGGGCTCACATTTCTAGCAGAGAGCCCCTGACGCCTTACCCCATGGAAGTCACCTTGAATAACAGCCCCATCAAGTCTATTCTTTTCCAGGGGAGTGACTTTCCAAAACACAGTTGGAGTGCTTTACCAGAAGAAGGGAATGATTGGGTGCTGGTCAGGCAAAATCCACAGAGATCCAATACATCAATGAGTATAAAATCCTGACATTAAGCTCAAATAATAATTGAATTACCAAATAAAGGTAGAAGTAAATATTGCTTTTGCTATAGGCATTTGTCAATCATATTTGGAAACTTACTTTGTTCACATGTGATTAGGAAGGTCTTTATATTTTCTGAAACCCAAAATCTAATGGGGTGGAGGTTCCCACACATACAACAAACAATTCTCCGGAGACCATTAGAGTGTCTAAGAAATCACCTTAATTCTGATACTTAGCCAGAGATAGCTCCAGGTTAAGGGTTCAATCCAACAAGACTGCTCCCCCCATATACACTTCAGATGCCAATCTTAAGCCCAGGTCGTTACCTGTGCTTCTGACCAACTGGTTATGTATTGAAGGTTTCAGCAACCCTTGCAAGATGTAAGATGCCAAATAGAAGTCCAGGTTATTATTACCTGTACCTCAGACTGACTGGTTCCAATGACCCCCTCCATGGGTTTGATTAATTTGCTAGAGCAGCTTACAGAACTCAGAGAAACATTTTTCTTACTAGATCATTAGTTTATTATGAAAGAATATAACTCAGGAACAGTCAGATGGAAGAGATGCATGGAGCAAAGTATGGGTAAAGTGCTTGGAGCTTCTGTGCCCTCCTCTCCAGGTGTGCCACTCTCCCCAAATCTCTCTGTGTTTCCCAACCAGGAAGCTCTTCATACACTGTCCTTGTGTCCTTGTGGGTATTTTTTAAAAAGAGTTTTTATTTGTTTATTTTTAGAGAGGGGAAGGGAGGGAGAAAGAGAGGGCAAGAAACATCAATGTGTAGTTGCCTCTTGCATGCCCCCTACTGGGGACATGGCCCTCTACCCAGGCATGTGCCTTAGACTGGGAATTGAACAGGTGACCCTTTGGCTCTCAGGCTGGCAGGCACTCTGTCCACTGAGCCACACTAGCCAGGGTCCTTGTGGGTTTTTATGGAGTTTTCATTACGTTGGCATGATTGATTAAATCACTGACCATTGGTGATCTAGTCCCCCTCCTCTCCTGGAGGTCAGGGCAGTGAGTTCAAAACTTTCAACCCTCTGAATCATAGTTAGTTCTTCTGGCAACCAGCTCTGATCCCGGGGTGAGGTCCAAAAGTCAGCTAATTAACATAGCAAATTATGCCAATAACTCTTATTGTTCTCAATACTTAGGAAATTCTAATGGTTTTAGGAGCTCTGTGCCAGAAACTGAAGACCAGGATGAAGACCAAATATATATTTCCTATTGTAAATCACAAAAGGGCTGGCTAACAGCATAAAAACAATAGAAGTGACAGTTCTAGAGTCCCCACAGTGGTCACATTATATCTGCTCTATTCAGGTTACATGCTGAGTTCTAACATGAACATGATGACTTAGAGAACATGGGGGGAATGTTCACTCCAAGAGTGAAGCGCTAAGCAGATGTATCACTTGAGAACATTTTAAAGACAGCATACGAGGAGGATACATTAACACCTGGGTGAGAGAAGGAAGTGATCTGTCCAGGCAGCTGATCACAGATCAGTGCATCCAAGTTAAAAGGATTCAAACAGAGTTTGGAAGTGTCCCACTGTCAGACACCCCAAAGAGAGATGGATGAATATGAGGAGGGTTGAATTTAATCTGCAGTGAAGAAATAGGGAAGTGATTAAAAAAAAAACATAGTGGCAAAGTTTTTGGTAGTAAGAATGAATTGTTTGGAAAAGCTCTATGGGACATGATCCATGAGAGGAAAAAAAGTGCCTTCTGCAATACTCTGCCTATATTATGTTTACTGATAATTCTAGAAACAATGGGAACCAAGCAATGAATGTCAAGATTTCATCTGGTTAACTAATGCCTAATGATTAATTAGCATGCAATAAGAAAGGTAGTCAATGAGGGAAGTAATGAATAATTGTGAATCTTTCAAATACTTTTTTTGGTGACATTTATTGTACAAGGTATATGTGATATGTGTTAATTATTGTTTCTACCCCTTTCCTCTGACTATGGATGATGCAAAGGCCCCACTGGAATCTGAGGGGCTCAACTTCATGGGTGGATGAAGGCTGAATAGCAGTCCTGCCTACACCAGACAGCTGGCACTTGTCTTTCACGTGTTTCTCAGTGTGTGTTGGTGTTGAAACCCTAATTTCTCCACTCCCGCGGGTCCATGGAACTGAAGTTATGGAGCATCTTTAGTTTTTCTGGCTCCTTTTGTTTTATTATGAAACACTTTAAATGTTCAGAAAATTGCAGGGAATAATAAACTCCCATGTATTCATCACATAGATTTAACATTTAATTATATTTACATTATCTCTCCCTCTTTTATTTTTTTAAATGAGTAAAAAGTTACAGGTAGAGTTGTGACCTACTTAGAGGAGCACTTGTTGGCAACCAGAAATAAAGCAAAGCACAGTGAAATGTGTAGCTTTTTCCATGGCTACTTCAATTTCGGTGGAAGAAAGAGAATACACATTTAGAGCACCTTCTATAGATTTGATACCAGGCCAATTTCTTTCACATACATTCAGAGGCATGCTCCTAAAATGGCTCTCAGAGGAAAAAGAAAAAACAAAAGCCTAATTTGCAGTGTTTGTTCATTTTGTAGTGTGTAAAGACACCCACCCTGGCCGGTTTTGAGCTATCAACAGTTTAACAACTGGCTTGCAAAATTCCTGAAAATTTAGCAATCTGCACTTGTGAGCCAGAACAAGCTGGCTCCAGCACCCAACTGCACGCATTCATTCACTCAACAGATATTTATGGGGACCTTTTATGTGCTGTAAATGCTGTGAAAATAACAGCCTTTCTCAGAAAGTAGTCTTTCTACTAGACTCTAGTTCTAAGAGATTTAGGTATTATTCTCATTCCACATCCTTTCATGGATGTGGAAACAGACCTGGAGAAGTTAAGTAATACAGAGGCTGCTATTGATAACATACCCATATCCACTTGGCATTTACCTTATCCAGGTTTGCAGCCTATTTTACATATGCCTGTACCTGCAGCTCTTCTGTAGCTCTTTCTGACCACCTGAGCTTTCTCTGCCTATATACAGGGCAGGTAAGAATGTCTGGGGAATTAATATTCCCTGGGAGCCACCTTGTCCAACGACTGATAGGACTTGCTGGGCAAATACCCCATCTCTTCACCCCTGAAGTACATGTTCCCTAGCAGGTTTAAGCTCACAGGAGTTAGTTCCCCTTAATGGTAACAGACTTGAAAATATACCCTTTATCGTCTACCTTCCTTTTCTCACATCTTCATGCCCCTATCTATGTTTCCTGCAGTCGCTTCTCAGATGCACTACTTTCAGTGGAATTTGTCTCTGGCTCTGCTTCTGAGGGTGGTCAGGCTCCAGAGTTCTGCTTGGTTTTCCACTCACTACCCTGCTTCCTAGAACTCATTCTTTGCCTAGTAGTTGTGTTTCATGCTGAAATGCCAAGGTCTCAGTGAGGGCCAACAGCCCTGAGAAAACCGACCTCCTTCTTTCACTGGGGCTCCTAATGTGTCTTCCTGGGAAGAACCAGATTCTCTGGAGACAGAGACCACAGGACACTGCAGCCAATGCTAGATTTATTCCTGGTCCACACATACATCCTTAATCAGGCCTTCTCATCTGCTGGGCTGAGCAGACCTGGAAAACCAAGAAGGGTGATGAGAGATGTCATTTATTTCCCACCTGTAGACCTAGGGCCCAGAGTCACCATGAGGAGCTAGGCATGTATCGACAGGAACCATCCCCCCACCCTTTTCCACTGCTCTCTCCTAGACCCACTCAAAAATTGAGAGCAGAAAGCACCTTCTAAACAAAAGGCTTCTAAGTGGATAATCCTTCCCTGAGTTTTCCTATTTCAAAGTTACTTTACCTATCTTCTGCTCTTGAAGCAGCAGCTACCTCTCCCCTGTGCCACTTATTATTGTTTTAAGTTTATATTATTTCTGTGCTTAATAAGTATCTGTGTCCCCCCAACAGATTGAAAGCCCACAAAGGAGGATCTCTGTCTGTTTTAGCTTCCCAGGGACCTTTAACATCTAACATGTGTTGGGTACATAGCAATTGCTTGATAAACACTTAGGAATGAATACATAGAAAAGGGAAAAAAGCGAAGAATAACTCTTCTTGTTCTGGGTTCAGGGAGAACGCAGATGCAGACTTCACCCATATCCTTGATCTTCATGTCTCCCTGTGACATCCTGCCTGTGGATCATTTGCGTATCAAAGAGCATCAGCCTAGCATGATGCATTAGAGCGGGGACTCTGGAGTCAGATGTCAAGGTTCCAATCCTGGCTAAGCTACTTACGAGCTGTGTGACCTTTGATGACTTACTGGACCTCTCTGTTCTGCAACTTACTCATTTACAAAATGAGGAAAAGAGTATCTAGCTTTAGCAGTTGTTTTGAGGAGAAAAAGCCTAATGTAAATAATGTATACACAGTACTTACAATTGTTTCTGGCACATAGTAATAACATAAACAAAGTGTTTGCTCAATAGCAAAACTCTGTTAACATTGAACTATTATTATCTTTTAAAAATAAAAAAAGTGAATTGTGCATTTCATAAAGGAAGAAACTCTTAAATGCTTTAGGATAAATTTCAAGCTTTGGTCCTGGGGACATGAACTGATCCTACCGGCCTCTTGGTTCTATCTGTGTCACCTCTGCTGTCTGAGCTCCAGGCCCCCTGGCTGCTTTCCTTTTCCTCAGACATGGCATAGCGTCTCCTGTTTCTGAGCCTTTGGCCACCTCTCTGCCCAGAGTGTTCTTGACTTTGCCTCTATGAATTTGTTCTTTTAGGAGCCATCTCATCCATGGGGCCTTCACTGATCTAAAGAAGCACAGTCCCAGCTACTCTGTCTCAAAGCGCTATTATTATGTGTACCTATTGAATTTAGTTAGATTTCTTTCTCCCACCAGAGTATTATCTCTATGGATAAACTGCATCCCTGAAGCCAGGGCCAAGTGTCAATGCAAATGTTGAATTCGTGAGCAGTGAGGCACTGCATTAAGTTGCAGATTCCAAGACCTGCCCCCAAACCTCCATGCTGCCCCCACATGGGCCCCCAGCCATTCCCCTCCTGGCCCTGAACTCAGGCTCTCAAGCCAGAGTCCCACTTTGCAGCACAGGCCATGTGCTCTGGCTGCTGCTCTCAATGCCCAGCCTGCAGGCCCTGTTGAAATCTCATTAGTCTCCTACTTAAAACTCTCCACTGACTTCTCACTATGCTTATCTCGAAGTGACAAGGTCTTTTTATTGTCACTTGTCTTTTTTTACTTCTCTCTTGCTCATTGTACTTCAGTCAGACTAACATTTTTTTGTACTTCAAATCTGCCAAGCCTGCCCCACCTCGGGGCCTTTGCACTTGCTGCTCCTGCCTGGAATGCACATCCCTCACCTCATACCCTGGCAGGCTCTTTCTCTTATCTTTTAGCTCAGTGAAACCTTCCCTTGCCTGCCCACCCCCTCCCCATGTTACATGGTATTCCAATGTGTCTAAATATGTCATCTATGTTGTTACCTGTTTTATTTTCTTCATAGGTCTTAATGGTATTTGAAAGTATCTGTTTGGAAAATATTTATCTATCTACATAACTCTTATACAAGAACATACCCTTTTTAAAGCAGACAACTTGGCCGGTTCTCTTATTTATCACTATATACCAGTGCCTGGTACTGTGCCTGGCACACAACAGGTGCTTAACCAAATGTGTTGAATGAATGAATGAATTAATGAATAACAAAATGAATGAACTAATTTACTTGTCTGTTCCTTCTTAGAGACACACTGGCTATCCTCATAATCCCTATTTATTGAGTGGAGTCTGGACCCACAGACCCTGATGCTCCTGATAAAGCCATGGACACCATGCAATTGGCTCAGGATCCTCACTGGGCTTTGCCTCCCTCCCTTCTTCTCTTTTCTGCGTAGTGTCCTGCTGTCTGAATGTCTTTCTCACCAGTTTTAGAAGGCAGCAGTTTTAGAAGTCAACAGTTTTAGAAGGCAGCCCAGTATGGCTTTAGACACTGGCAAATTTTTATGTTCAAATCCAGTCTCTCTTATTTAGGAACTCTGGCCTGACCAAGTCACCTTACCTCTTTGAACTTGAGCCTTTTAAACTATGAATAGATGCTGTAGAGGGAAAAAGCAGGTAGTCATTGTCTCACAGGGTCACTGGGAAGATTAAATGAAATAATACATCAAAAGGGTTTGGCACAACAGTAAAGGCACAGTAAGTTTGACACCTTGACAGTTGGCTACACTCTTGATTTGGCTTATTTTCAAATCCCTGAATCTTTTCTGCTCCATGAATTTTCACCCTCCCTGACACCAAAGCCTGCTCCCAGCCAAGCTCCCATGCTTGGAATGACCAATGAATTAATGGCCATGCATCATTTTGAATGACAACCTTGCAGTTCTGCAGAAACTCTATATGTGACCCAAACAAAGCAGCAGCTGGATCACAGGGCTTAGAGCTATAGTTCTGCAAGTTGTCTCATCAAAGCACCAGCCTCAGAATTCTCTCTTGTGGCCTCCCTAGTGGGAAGGGCATCAGATGGTGGCCCATCGGGCTCAGAAATAGCTGACACCTCATAGCGCAAGCCCCACCTCTGGTGATGCATGTGGAGTTTTTCTAGAAATGTTCTGGTGAGATTATAATATTTGCTTTATGCAAACCCATAAGGGAAAAATAAATGCTTCACACTTAATAACAAGGTCAAATAGTAAATATGGGTCTATTTACTTAGCACACAGGCCACAAAGAAGATGAGATTTTTTTAAATTCTCACCTCAGGATATTTTCATTTCCTTTTTGAGAGAGAGAGGAAGGGAGATAGGGAGAGAGAAACATCAATGTGAGAGAAGCATCGATTGGTTGCCTTCGTAGACTGGGGTTCCATGCTGGGACCAGGAATCCCACATTGCACTGGGGGTCACATGTGCCCAAACCTGGGCTGGTGATGAACCCACAACCTAGGTATGTACTCTGATGAGGTATTGAACCCACAACCTTTCTGTTACGGGACGATGCTCCAACCACTTAGTCACACTGGCTGAGGCAGAGAGACTTTTTTTTAACACTTAGTGCAGTTCTTTCTAGAAGTGCATGTTGAGGCCACTCACCCAGAACACTGGGTCTTGCTTGCTCCCTTAGAGTTGTCTTAGTGAATACTAAGTCTCCAACCCTCCCACCCTCTCTGTCTTGATGTAAGTAAAGCAAAGTATTTAAAATTCCAGGTTCTTGCCTTTCTGAGATAAATAGCTGTAATTCAGCCCTCATACCATTCAAAGTGAATTTCTCATCACTCACTTTTCTAGCAAGACCTTAAATATAAGTTAGAAAGCCCTCTCACAAGGTGGAAGTAAATATAGGAAAACAAAGTAATAAAATGCCCAGATACCGAGACGTAGTCATCAGGATTTGTGGAGAATGGTAAGTGGTTATTGCTTAGTGCATCTCTCTCAATTCATTAAATTGGAATAAAAACCAGTGATGTTAAGTAAGCTGTTGTTTAGGAATCAACCATCACTCAGCTTCCTTGCAGGCTAAAATCTCTGGAGGAGCCCAAGAGCATTTAGTAAAGCCATTTACCTGTCATTGGCCTCTCTTTAATTCCCTGGCTGTGTAAAATGATGTGTTTCCAAACATCCCGTGAAATTAGACGGAGTCAAAGATGCCTTATGTCAACAAGAAATAGATCATATATATGTTGGAAACACAACTATATTGAGGCTATTAGGGCTCCATGCTAATTACTTTACTATGGACAAAAAACTTTATGATTGAATATGTAGGACAGTCCTAAGTCATTATTGAATGCAAGGGTCTACTTTTGCTTCTAATGATTAAAAAAAAATATTCCTGGAATGATAGAAATTCTTGTTGATTGGAAGTCCTTTAGCTAAATGCATCATCTAGCTAGGAAGTATACAAGTTTCATGTTTGAAAAAATGGATTATTGCAAAAATTTTATTCTGATTGCTTAGGGATAAGCTTGGTAGAACGCCCTTCTTCAACACACTCACCTCCACAGTCTTGTTGGTTGTTTTCTTGTGGATTTTGTAAGCCCTAGAGATGTACACTTGTGGAAGCATTGCTGTGTTATCTACTGGTATTTATCAAAGTACCTACCGTCCAAATTAATCCACAAAACTAAAACTAATCCACATTCACTATCTCAAACTTCTGCAGATAAGAAATCTGAACATGACTTGTTAGTCCTCTGGTTCCTAATAAGGTTTTAATCAGATTATTGGCTGAGATTGCTGTCTTCACCTTTTTTTTTAATCCGTACCCAAGGACATGCTTTTTGATTTTAGAGAGGGGGAAAGAAGGGAGAGAGAGAGGGAGAGAAATATTAATTCAAGAGAGAAATATTGATTGGTTGCCTGTCATACACTCCCCAACTGGGGATTGAACCTACAACCCAGGCATGTGCCCTGAGTGGGAATCAAACCCATGACCTTTCAGCTCATAGGACAATGCTTCAACTAACTGAGCCACACTGGCTAGGGCTGCTGTTTTCATCTTAAGGTTTGGCTGGGGGTGGACCTGCTTCCAAGCTCATTTAAGTGATTATTGTCAAGATTCCATTCCCCATACGCTGCTGGACTGAAGGCCTCAGTTCCTCACTGGCTGTTGGCCAGAGGCCTTTCTTCATTCTCTGTCCATGTGCCTCTTCATGGGCTAGCTTGCAACATCAGAGAGAGCCAAGCAAGATGGAAGACATGACATTTTGTCTCCTGAGCTTGGCAGTGATATCCCGTCACTTTTGCCACATTCTATTTGCTAAATAAGTCCTAATTCCTCTACACACAAAAGGAAGGGACTTCCCAAGGGCATGAATACCGGGACCCAGGGACCATTGAGGGCCATCTTAGAGATCGACTGCCACAAATGTCAGGGACAAAAATAAAAAATTGTTATGAATCTGCGGTGACTCTAGATGCAGTAACACTGAACCACATAGTGAAAGACAATATATTATGGTGTTTTATATATAGGCATAGATGACACACTGAGGTTGAAATTCTAACTCTGCAATGCCCAAATTGTAAGAATTTGGGCAAGATATTCAATCTCTATTGATAAAGTGGATATAATTCCTACCTCACAGGGTAGGAAATATAAATTTTTCAGCACATGGCTCATTACATAGTAATTAGTTAGTAGTCATAGTTATAGTATTTTGTGTGACTTATGTAGATCAAATTCTGATTTTTGCCATTGACTTGTTAGTTATATGAACTAGGACAAGTCACCTAACCTCACTGTGTCTGTAATGCATTTTTTTATAAGTAACAGAAAACTACTATGGCTCACAAAGAAAAAATGATTCTTTATTTCAAACAACAAGACACCTGGGGAAGACAGACTAGAGTTGGTAGGGTAGGTTAACAATGGTGTTGGGGACCACAGCTTTCTCTTTCTTTTCATTTTGCTTTCCTTAGCATGCTAGCCTTTGTGCTGTGCTGGTTGTTTCATGGTTTTAGAATTGCCGCTTTATCCACATTCTCATCTCCATATTTCAGCAGAAAGAAGGAAGAAGGGAATACCCAAGACAATTGTAAGGTGAAGTGTTAGAATAACAGGTATGTAGTGGGCCTAGAAAGCAACTAGCCCACATTTAAGGAGGATAGAAAGAAGGCTCTAGGATTTTTCCAAGAAAAAAATTCAAACTGATAGGCTACCTGATATGGTTAAAATACATTGCAAGGAGTCCTGGGTGGGTATCTCAGTTGGTTAGAGCATCATCCCAATATGCCTAGGTTGAGAGTTCAAGCCCTAGTCAGGACACATACAAGAATCAATCAGTGAATGCATGGATGGGCAGAGTGGCAAGTCAATGTTTCTCTCTCTCAAATCAATGAATAAAAAAAAAATTTAAGTACATTGAAAGGAGATTTATGGTTATTCTAGAAGATCAAGCAATGACTTATTAACAGAAAGGCCAAACACTAGATATGCAACAACAAAAAAAAGTGAGACAATGGCTATTTCTAGGGAAAGCAGAGAGTTATATAGGGAAGGCAATGTAGAGAATACTAAAAGGATTAATTGTGAACACTATTTACATAGCCATACCACTGAATATTGGTTTAATATACAAGAAATGCAATGTAATTATTTCAGAATGACAGGGGGAGAGGAAATACATGCATGTGTGTGTTTGGGAGTCATGTAAAAGAGTCAAATCTTCATTTTGTAAAAATAAGAAGGGAGTCAAATGTATGGTGGCAGAAGATGACTTGGCTTTGGGTAGTGGGCACACAATGCAACATATAGATTATGTGTCATAGAAATGTACACTTGAAACCTACATAAGGTAAGGAAGGTTGAGCAGAGAATGATTATCTATCTTAGCTGCATCCCTAAGGCAAGTCAAGAAGAGTGTGCTAACCTTGGTACCAATAGATGTGGCAAGGAGATAGAACTGAAAATTTAACTATGGTTTTTTTTTTGGTACTCTTATCAAGAAAGAATGAGAACAATGTTTCTTTACTTTTTCCCTAAGGGCTTCCCAGGAGAAAGTTAAATTAAGTGTTCATTTGCCTGAGAAAGGAAGAGCTAAAAAAGTTTGGCCTCATTTTAAGCAGAGATTTAGAGTTTCTAAACTAGGGCGGGAAAGTAAAGGTGGCTAGTCCTGAAATTGACATAGCCTGATGTCCCTCTCCCACGCAGCACCCAAGTACAGTGTAGGACCTGTAAAGCGGGGACTGAGCATAAACTGTGCAGCATCAAGAGTTCAGTAACTACTCTGAAGATAGAAGCTCAGAGTGCTGGGGAATTTGAGACCTACAACTTTAAATGAACCAAGTGGCCTTGACTGGTCAATACTTTAGAGAAGACCAAAAAGCCCTTCCTCAAATTTTTTATACTGAATTTGCCTCTTTGGGATTCCTGTACCAACAAGGAGAGGGAGGGAACCCCTCTGATGATTAGTATTGGATCTTGAGTCAATCCTAGCAAGGGGTGTTCCAAACTGGGTTTAATTTTTTGAAGATATCTTCAATGTGAAGTTTCTTGTTGTGGATAAAATTTCATTTGACTGTGTAATCTGAGGGAAGCACACAGGAATCCAAAGGTAAGTATGTAAGAGGAAGACAGAAACAGAACTAGAATGCTAGCTTTTTATAGAATAGGGATATATATATCGTGAATAAATTAAAATCTATTTGAGACATTGAGTCTCAAGGAACTCTTCATGTTGTCAAATAAAACACTAGCTATATTCATAGGGTTAAAAAGATACTAAAATGTCACTAGAATAAAATATTGTCCAGAGTTAGTGAATCAGTGAATTCAGAGTGGTTTAGAGGTAAGATCAGGACTGAGGTTGCTCTCTGCCCATCACAGACCTTTTGGTCTTCTTGTACTCCCTTACTCCCTAGCATGTACATACAGAACTACTTCTTATCTGGCATGACAACAGACTGAAGTTGGACTTATTTCTGAACCTTTTTTTCCTCCAATCTTGTCCAGCCTCATTCCAAAAAAACTAAGCTGCTCCTCACTCTGGGCATCTGGTAGACCATTAGTGACAAGCAATACAAGACCTACCACCTAGTGTCCGCTACAATGTGTCAGTTTCAAATGCAGTTTGCAAGTTTGTGTAAAATAACATCTACTCTGTCAAAGAGTAATGAAAGCTTGAGCAATTTTCTAGTGCATTCTGTTACTCCTCTTGGTCAACAAGTGTTATTAAAATCAATTAGCTTGTTTCTTATGAGTAACATAGATAGCATAGTTACAAGCAGAGCCCTGAAATAAACTGCTTTTAGATCTGAGATGTACCACAAATGATCTCTATGACCCTGGGCATATCACTAAAGTTCTCTGAGACTCAGTTTTTATGCCTGTGCAATAGAGATGAAATGGTAACCAAAACACTAAGCACCCTTTGAAACAAGCTAATCTCACAATCAATATTTATACTATTAGTATTCCTCTTCATAAGAACCTTTGTTCTTGGTTTTCACCTGTCAATAGTTGGATGTTGGCTCAGCCCTTCTTTTTATCTTGTCTTTGAAATCCAGCCCGACTTTAAGAAAGGAAACATTTGTACAAAAGTCAACTGTAATAATAGAGGAAAAGAAGAAAAAAAAACAAGATGTAAAGGCATACATTATTGGCTAAATGGGGGGAAAAAAAGAATGTTTCCAAAATCTTCCTTCATCTAATGTGATTCCATCACTGCAACTCTAGATGCGCAATTCCCCGCAGCTTGTGCTCACGACTCTGGGCTCTAATGGGCTCTTGACTCCAGCTTAGTTTGGCTTCCAGGATGTGTTTTGTGTGTGTGATGGACAGTCTGCAAGAAACATAGGGCTAGTTTTCTTTTAGGAAATGAAGATTAATAATCAGCAGCTGGCCCATTAATAATCTTGGGTGTGTGGTTGGGCAAAAACAAATTTTTAGATAAATTTGTAATCCATAAATATTGATGAAGCAGTAAACTTTTGGTTCTAAATTATTGAAGTTTCTAAGGCCATAAAACACTTTTTACTGCTCCCTTCCTTTTCTAAAACATTTGGCTGAGAACTTCAAAGAATAACATCTACCATCTTCATTTAAACCAGTCTTATTCTTAAAGTATTTGTAGAGGATAGATTTGTATTAATACCCTATTCTTCTCATTGGAGGGATCAGCATAAATTGGAAACTATGGAAGTGGTACCAACATTTACACAACATATTTGTGTCAGGTACTTACCCTTTTTCAAGTCTGGGTGATCTCTTGAGGTAGAATTTTCCACTTTGTGTTTTCAATATGATTTTCTCCTCTCTGTTCAGATGTGCTCTTAGTCTGGGAAAGTTGCCTTTTCTGTACTCAGGAATCAAAAATAATTGCTTTCTCCTAGTGCCTTATAGTTTGCAAATCATTTTCCTATTTTTTGTTTTTTGCCCTGAAACCACTCTTTGTTATAGGTATTGTTATCCCCTGATGAGGAAAAAAAAAAAGATTTAAAGGTGTTGGATCACTTGCTGAAAATTAACACTGACAGGAAATTTTAGAGCTGTAAGATCTCAGAGTTCCAAATCTCATGTTGTTTTCATTATGCTAGAGAAAGGAGGGCTTTGGGTAACAAAGGTGAACTCTAAGTTTTAACCATTGTGCTATGGGCTCCTCCTTGCAGAGAATGGTTCTAATATCTCTTCTCTCTGTGCTTTGTATCCTTTCATGGGGGCACTCAGTATCTTCTCTCCCATTCCCCCTGCTGCCCTCTAGAAATAATTTTCTATCAATCATTGTCTAAGTTTGAGTTCCTTAAAAACAGACCGTAAAGATTGCTTTGCATACAAGTTACTTACTTGGGAGATGATCCCAAGTAGCACAGTGAGGAAATGAAGATGCAAGACAGGAAGGAAAGAAAATAGAGGGTTCAAAAGCCAACTCAGAATGGTCCCATTCTTCATTGGCTGAAGTTTGCTTCTGAGGCCACTAAGTTCCATTTGGCCATGTAAATGGGCTGCCCATGCTCCTGTGGCCACAGAAGTTCCTCAGTCAGATATATGGGCAACTGAGAGAGGAAGTCATTAGCATGTGTGACTTTTCTCCAGTGAGGTTTGGTTTGTACCTCTGCCCGGGTAGACAGAGGGTTATTGCAGGGGGGAGAATACCGGCTGTGTTTGTTATAGCCGTTCATTGCTTATTGTGAATTTTGGTCACTTGGTGACCCTTCTCTCAATGCATTTGGTATATTCTGTCATGTCTTTTGGTTGTGGCAGAAAACAACCTAAACTGGCTTTCATCACAAAATAAGTTTATTGGATCATGTAGAAGGAAAGTCCAGAGGAACATCTGTTTTAAGTGCTAAACAATGTAGGGACTCCTGCAAGCAGTTGTTTCCATTTCCTCTGTGTGGCTGCTCTGTTTTCAGAAAGGCTTTTTTCTCATGGTCATAAGTGGCTGATGGCAGCACCTGGTTCTATATCATTGTAGGTTCAAATTCACAGGAAGGGTAAATATTTTATTTAGAATGCCCGTCAAAAGTTCTAAACATTATTCTTACTGGACTACTTGAGATTACACTCCTACCCTTGAACCAATCACTAGGGGATGTGACACATCCATTGTCTCAGACCTACATCGTATGTCACACCGAGTCCAGATTCTCTGGGCTCAAGTTGGGGAGAAGTGGATCCTCAAATGAAAGTTGTGCCTGTCGCTTGCAGAAGGGATAAGAAATGTTGAAAATACAAAGAACAAGCATCCAGTACAATCACCCAGGAGAATTACATGCCAATGTTTATCTCTAAATATCATTTCTTGAATGTGTTTTAGATGCAAGGGAGCAGGAGTGACACAGGGATGTAGTGAACGATCCTAATAGCTCGAGGGTTGATGGACCTTGCTCCCTGCTTGAGTTTCCTGTCTCTCTGGGCCAGTCTGTGGCTCCTGATACACGAGTTCAGGAGACCCCAAGCCAGTCTGCACCTATGCAATTCAGACAGAGTTCAGAGGGAGTTCCCTGGATACAAGCTATGCACAAGATTTATGTCCTCTGCCAGTGGTTCCTCCCACTGGCAACTGCTCTGTCTCTGAGTTTCTCTCCCTTTACTCTCTGTTATGGGCAAATCAGACCATGCCCTGTAGTTTGTATTGGCCTGAATGTTGCAGAACAGACCTGGGTGGGGGCTGCTGAGTGATATACTATTACCGAATGGACCCACCCTTGTGCTCTGGGGGGGCCCCCACTGTACTAGGTTCACCTTGCCTGCCACCAGGGAAAGGTGTCTCTCAATGCCAGAGATTGGTGGAAAGGAAAGGGATTATTTATTTAAAAAGTTATACGGACTTAGAGTAATGACTTAATGTCTTCATTAAAAATACTAACATCCTTTAAAATACCCACAAACACACAGTTCTTCCTTCTTCCCTCTGCCCAGTTCGGGGTACTGTATCTCGGGAAAAGAAGTCGAAGTCCATGATTCAGGCAGCCCCTCAGTTCAGGCACCATCAGCTGTGTCGCCGTGATTTCTGGTTAATCCAAAACCATGTGGCACCTTCTCATGGCCCATCAACAAGCATCCTTTCACCCCTTTTCTTCCAGGCAAAGTCTCTCCTGCTTCCTAAGCCACGTGGCAAAAAGGGTGCACTTTAAAGCTGCATGGTCCCAACTTTCATCAAAGTCACGTGGTCTCAAAAAGCCCCAGCATGGCTGCCATGCCTGGGTTTAAATCCCAGCACCAATCTTCCTCTGCAGCACCATTTCTGATTCCTCCCACAATCAGTTACACCTGCCAGCATTCCAGTATTCTTCTAGCTTTACTGGGCTGTCATAGTAAGTCCAGGCAGGTGTGGGTCAAGGCGTGGAGCCAATCATATCCAAGCTCTCACATGCGGGCACTGTAACCAGAAGGAGTTGCCCCCAGTTACATCCTGGGTGGAAGTCATTCCCATCCCCCTGGCTCAAAGCATGGCTACAGCTATTTAACATATCCATGAAACCAGTTAAAGGTTATAGATATGTTAAATAACCATGCCAGAGGTTAGGTGCAAAACTGTTGCTATGCAAAACAGCTCTCAGTGGCCCTGCTCCATGTGTCCCATCCCCCAGCTCAGACCTGTGGGGGTGAGGACATCATATATACACGCGCGCGCACACACACACATGTATGTATACACACACATATATGTATGTATACATACATACATACACATATATGTGTATATATGTGTGTGTGTGTGTGTGTGCACACACACATATACACACACTAATATTTCCTGGATACCTTCAGTTCTGGACCCCATTATAAATCTCTCTGTTTGGGGCCCCCCTCTTGGCTGCACCCTGTTACATGAAGAGAATATTAGCATATGTTAGGCGCCATCCCGCCTGGTTTCAGGCACTGTAGGCTCATTAATGGACAAAAGGGTCCCACAGCTAGGGCTGAGTGAAAAGGCCTTGGGGTCATGAGCCACTAAGGAGACAGCACCTATCCTCCTGGCAGGAGCACAGCCCCTGCCTCCCTCACTTCACCCTGCTTGGCCCCAAAAGATGGCTGGTTAGTCAATGACGGGTAAGATCCCTCAAGGGAGGGATAACCTAAGCCAGGCACAGCCACAAAAAGGGCCGACAGGGAAGGACTTAAGGGAATACAGAGAAGGGGCAGAAAGACCCTCATCCCTCAGCTTTGTCATAGCCCGAGTCCTCATTCTATTTGTAAGAAGGCTCGTAAGAAATTTCACTCCCTAGTCTTTGAGCTCAGACATCTGGTTCATAACCAACAGGGTTATCAGCTATGAGAGCAAGTCTCAAAGGAAACAATGTACATTCTTTCTCAGGCCTGATTCGCCCCCAGGAGCTGCCTGTTTCACTCCCTACTTCATGATAGGTGCCTCCACAACCTTCTGTCATCAGCATATGTCACCGACCCTGACCAGAGACAATCCCTGTGTTTTTTCAGTTATTATCTGTAGATGTCACTTTTTCACGACTGTAGCTTTTTGGACATTGATTGATGAGTTTTATGTGCATACTATGTATCTCTGTGTGAGCGGAACTCAATAAAAGCCTATTGAGAAATAGGCTTGAGGCTCTTCTCCTCTGAGAGACTAGGCAGCCTTTTCTCCCCAAGCAAATCTTATCTTGGAAGTCTCATTTCATCTGTGATGGCTGGGAGGATTTCTCCAGACGGAGACTCCCACAAGCACAGAATTCAATGTTTTCATTTCTGTACTCATCCCTCCTTTCTTCAGTCAAGCCAGCCATTCAGTCACCATTGATTGAATGCCTTCTATGTGCCACAAAGGAGGCAAAGGCTCATCAGAACACATATGTGACTTCAAGGGGCTGAAAATATAGAAGGCAGTGTTTTAGAGGAAATAAGACACAAAATATTTACAAAAATATTTCTAATGTAAGGCAGAAAATGACCAGTGCATTAGTCATAAATATATAAATCCCCACTTGTTTCAGAAAAAGAAATGACCTCTGATTTCTGGGGTGGAATCAAGATGGAATCTGATGGAAGAAGGTGAATAATTAAAATTAAGTTAGTGTTTGCATTTTAGAATGCTTGAAATGCTTGGAATGATCAAACTTATCATTTCAATAAATTAAATACATTTATTTGAAATGGCAACTCTTGCAATTCAGATTATTCCAGTTTATGGTTTATGTTGAATTCTGTTCCCTAGAAATGTACTTGTTCTGTTTTACCAAAGTGAATATATCACATTAAGTTCACATTTTGCCCCCTGTAATCCCAGTAGGGCAAGTGTCAGTATTTATTTTCCAGCAACGCCTTGACGTGTGCATGAGTCTGAAGAGCAATGTCACCCATAGGACCACTGCCCTCATGTTCGTTCTGGAATAAATTAACCACAACTTTGAGTGGACGTGAGATTAGATTTTAGGACAAAGACTTAAGGGACAGGAAGTTGAATATTTAGACCAAATGGATCATTGGACCATGTATATACTCTTCTTCAGCGCAGACTGTGGCTTATTCCTTTAGGTACCCGCCCCAACTCTGGGTTCAAGGTCTCACTAACACTTAGTAGGTATTCAGTAAAGGTACCTTGAATTAATCCTTCAGCTATCTTTCAGGACACCACCCTTAATAAGGAATCACGTGTGCTGCCCACAGCCCCTACCCTTCTGTACATTCCTAGAGGGCAGGGACCCTGTCAGACTGCTGTGTTCCTCATTGCACCTGTGTGCAACTCGGCACACTTAGAGGGTACACGTTGTTTGTTTGTGAGATTGATGTACCAACATATCTTTCAACATTACCAAATTATGAACTAAGGGGTTTCAAAGATCTCCTCAAGTCTTGGTACTTTGGGGTATTAACATTTTCCATCCTGTCTCCCAGGTGAAGCCCACGTGAAGAATGAATACTCCTCAATCGGGCCTCAGTTTTCTTGAACCGTCAAATTAAAAGGTGGGCAGAAGAAAGACAATATCTACAGATTTCATAGGACCATTGTAAGGGTAGTATAGCTGCCATGTGGATGTAACTAGCAGAGGGCTTGGCATATAGTAGGAGTTCAATAAATGTCAGGAAAATCTATTTTCAGGTCTAGCTTTTGCCTGTAAATGACATTATTGAATAATACATAGCTGGTGACTTTTAAACTCATTTCCAGTTTCTCTGACTTAAGCTGCTGCTGGCTTTGCAGTGGGAGGCTTTGAGTGTATTAGCAGAGAATCTGATTCCACACAGACAGTCGGTGTGAGAGAGATGTGGGTCATGTCATATGTTTCTGAGTCACAAAGGTGATTATAGGGCCTGCCATTGGTTCCCATCCAGATCTTCTTTGCCCAGACGGGCATCCTTCTCCCACTGCAGGGAGGGTTGTCCTCTGGCAGCTCACAAGTATGCCCTTCACTGGAGAAATGCCCTTGACGGAGAAATGCCCTTGACAGAGAAATGCCCTTGACAGACAGAGCTGTTGCACCTGGAAATGCCTGGGACGTTGTATCTCTGCCATCTCCCTGATGGCCAGCAGCAGCACCCTCGACTCCTTGAACATGACTCTGTGATAACATTCACTTCAGAACTCCTCATGGGATCAGGCTGAGGCTAGAACCTCATCCCCTCTGGGTTTCTCCTCCTGCCCTAGGCCGTTTTTCCTCCTCAAATAAGCGTCCGGTTTCAGACTTTGCTTCTAGGGATTCTGGCCTAAGTCTGGGAAAAAATGAAGGCAATGAAGTAAAGAGATGAGATGCCTTGTGTGTGATGTTAAATAACGAACTATGTTTTCTTATGGAAGTTGACGTATATATTTCACAGTTGGTCTTGTGCTTTTCACCTGCTGACTTTCCCTCAAAATAGTTCCATTGGGGGTTTGTTATTATTCTCCCCAGTTTTACAATGAGGTAAAGCAGGCCCAGGCTGGTTAAAAAACTTGAGTAAGTTCATGCACCCAGGTCCTCTGGCTGCATGCTTTGTATTCTTTGTACTGGTCAGCCTCCTGGTCGGGCTTTCTTTCCCAAAGCACGTTTTACTTGAAATCCTTGTTCTAAGGATGCAGAATCACTGCCTTTGCTTTGCAAATCACTTGTAAACCCTGCAGCCATACCTGGATCACCTGGGATTCCTTTAGACCAAAATCCGAAAATGAAACAACCGTTTGAGATATTTAACTCCATTTAAATGTCAGAATTTTATTGCTTTGGACACAAACCATTGCAGAACTTCCAGGCCAAAGAGAAACAGCTACAATGCATTCTGCAAGAAAGGTTATGATATTTCACACAAAACTGAATAAAAGGAAGTCTCTGTGTATACGTATAAACAACTTCTCATAGTTTATTTTTCAAAGAGGATCATGCAAAAAGAAACATGAAATCGCTTCCATGTTTGTATCAGAGAAAGAGTAACATTTAAAACTACTAATTAGTGCTCATTAATATTACCACTGAGAAATTATTAATTTAGCTCTAAATATATGCTATAGTATAGTTTTCAGGCCTCAGAAATAATAGTTTACTGAGAGAGAAGAAATGTAATACGTCGCTTGGAGTAGATGTCTATCAGAATAACTCTATTTACACTATTGATAACTGCTAGATGAGACTGCCTTTCACAAAATCATAGCAAATTGCTCCGTGTCTCTTGTGTAACAAATCTGACATGGTGGTCAAGTCACTGAAAAATGGACACAAAAATTTAGGAGTTTGTTTTAAATCATAACACATCCTAAGAGAGAAGGAGACTGAGAGGTCAACTGATTTTAAAAAAAGATGGTTAAAAGATTCTTTAGCAAAAATACTGTCCTTGCTGTTAGTTGGCACGTATTTATTTTTATTTTTTATTTTGTCTGTAATGATTCATTGTACCAGAATAAGACAATTAGTCTGGCATTAGTGTATTGGTTGTGAAAGGTTATCTGTTACATTGTGTAGCAGGATAAGATTTGGTATGATAGTATTTTGATATATTGTTTGATATAGGTATGTTGTTATTCTCAGTAAATAATTGTTTAAATCCACTGCCCTGCTATGCAAATTGAAACATTTGTTTATTCAGATTATGGCAATTTTGGCACATCTCGGGTAACACAAAAGTCAAATCTTGGCTTTGTGCTTTAAAGCAGACTTTTCAAATACATAGATGACAGATAAATTTTAGAGGAGAGTCTTTTCAGTTGCAAGACTTTTGAACTTTAAGTCCAGAGAACTCAGGGCCTGGATTTTCAAACAATTAGGCATAGAAGAGTACATGAGTAGGCAGAGCCAGTTTTTCTGTTTTCTCAGACTAGATAAGGAGTCCTAAGAGACACCTGGTTTGAACATAGTGGCAGAAGGTCACCCACAGAGACGGGAATACAAACTGTTCCTTCCATGGGGGGAGGAGATTGCTGGAACCCCATACCATGAAGTAGGTAGAAAAGCAGACCAAAAAAAAAAAACCAGAAGTTGAGCCCAAGAGGTTAAGAAACTACAGATCTCATGAAAAGCCTGGAAAGGATGATTCTTGAAGCAAACTAACTTTACTGTGAAAAAAATAATTCCTTGGGAGTCAGGTTAGGAAACAGAAAGGTGGGCTGACAGACGAAGTTGCTCTGGATTTAGTTTCAATCTCCGAAATAAGGAGGTGGGTCTGAGTGACCATCACCAGGGGTGGTCCTTCTGTAGACAGCAGTTTGCCATCGAGGAAGCAGAAGAAAAGTGAGAATTCACAATATGAATAGTCTCAGAGTCATTCCTTTTTTTTTTATTGCTTGGAGAGATATAAAGGCTGAACAACCTTCATGCAAACTCTTGGGTCAAGCCCTGGCTGGTGTAGTTCAGTGGATTGAGCGTGGGCCTGTGAACCAAGGTGTTGCTGGTTCAATTCCCAGTCAGGGCACATGGCCAGGTCCCCAGTAGGGGGTGCGTGAGAGGCAACCATACATTGATGTTTCACTCCCCCTCTTTCTCCCTCCCTTCCCCTCTCTCTAAAAACAAATAAATAAAATATTAAAATAAAACCACTCTTAGGTCAAAAAAAGTTTCTGCCTACCTGCAACATACCCTTGACCCCTTCTTCAAGGAAAGAAGGAAAACTTATTTCTTTCAAAGATGACTTATTAAGAAGGAACCAGCATAAATTAAAAAAAGATCCTACAAGGCAAAACAAACAAACACACAGGAGCAAGAATACAGGATGGACAAATGACAGTTGAAGATGGTAGAGAGAGGCAGGTGCCTGAGAGGGAGATTAGAGTGTTTTGCTACCATGGCTCCTGGCAGAGAGCCTCACTCTGTCCTCCCTTCCTCACTTTCTCAATCCCCACCAAGTTGAGGCAAGGGGCAGGGGTGATGGGAACAGAAATTTGGGGACTTCAAGAGAACATCCTGGGTTGAGGTTGGTAAGGAAGCAAATTTCATAGAATTCCCTTGTCTCAGTATGGCATGGCAGTTGTACTGTAGGAACCACTGTCATGCTCACCCAGGTGGAGAAGGCCACATACATTTCACAGACACCTTCTGGTCTCAGAGACACACGAGAGAACAGCTTGGTGTTTTTCATCTGTCCGACAGGGACACAGAGTATCTGAGTGACAGCTGGACCCAGACAGACCTTGTCAGGTTACCATCCATGATTAAGTGTGGTCAGAGGCTAAAGGGAAGAGGGATGTGTCCAAGGATTCCTCAGCAAATAGATGACAATCATTGTTAGGGTTCTCCAGGGGAAAAAAACTAATGAGAAAGAGAGAAAAAGAGAGAGAGAGAAGCAGGAAAATTAAAATTCTGCAGGGTAGGCTGGAGGAAGGAAGGAAGCGTAGAAGGTGCAGCTGCAGCAGTCTGGAGGCCGAATTCTCTCGTTCTCTGGGGAGTTGGGTCTTTTTTTTCTCTTAATGATCTCTGTGTTATTAAGGGTAATCTATTTAATCTGCTTACTCAAAATTCTACTGATTTAACTTAATTTCATCTAGAAATTACTTTCATCTTGGTGTGTAGACTAGTTTGACTAAATATCTGGGTACCATATTCTACAAGATTAGACATAAAATTAACTATCAGGAACCCAAATCAGAGAACCAGATGCTTGCTCTTTCCCTCTCCTCTCTGGACCTTCTGCAAAGCCCTGGGGTGAGAGGGAAGGGGAGACCTAAATTGGTCATCCACCACCCAGTGGATGGGGTCAAAAATTAAATTCAACTGTTGGAGAAATAGTCACATGTCTAGAACACCCAGGTGTATGAATGACATTGTCTCAAGTGACCCTTTGTGCTTTGCCGAAGCTGGCACCAGGGCCTAACATGCCCTCTCCATCATCTCCGCCTGGCAAGGCTCCCCTTGACCATCACCTTCTCTGGACATCTCCTGAAGCTGTCTCTGGCAGACTTGGTTTCACTCTCCTCTTTGCTGCTGGTTCACAGCATGCCTCCACTACCCATACAACCACATGTTTTCCCTTCCCAGGACTCTGTCTCCCAGGGTTCCCAGCAGGGCTGAGTTGCCTGTTAAGGCTGCTTTTATGGGTTTCTCCCCTCCCCTGTTTCATCTTCTCATCCTCTACCATTGCTTCTTGGCATCACCTCCCAAAGAAATGATGTGCCCTCCAATCCTTTTGTCAGAGTTGCTCTGAGGAAACTCAGACCAAAACAGTATCCCCTCCCTGACAGCATTCTTCTCCTTTAAAAAAAAAATCACATAGTAGGTGCTTGGTGAACAGTCAATATGAGAGACTTAAGTTGGTCAGTCATAAGATTAACAACCTTAGTATATAAAAATGGTTAATTTCAAGGGTTGCATATAGATTGAGGTCTATCTTCCCCTTGTCTTTATTTTCCTTATTGACAGTGAGCAGTCACTGCTAACATTTGAGCTTGACATCTCACTGACCATCGGTTCTTTCTGCCAGTGTCAGAGACGGGCACTCACTGCCCTACAGCAGAAGAGGCCAGTATGCAAGACTCTTGCAGTGGAATGGGCCATCACCCACCCACTGCATGGTCTTAGATTCCTTATCAGAATTCTTTTAAATAAGGTGTACAATGAAAACCCAAACACTGTGTACATGCCTCTTTACTCACTCCATTGGCTCAACAAATATTGAGTGTTGTCAGAGCTGGAGATTCAGCAGCAAATCAAAGAAGCAAATCCTTTCTTGTGTGAAAGAGCACACTGTCAAGCTGACATTTCAACAAAGACCTAAAAGAGGTCTAAAGGTTGGCACGCATCAATCTGGGAGAAAGCTCCCGCAAAGGGAACAGCAAGTGCAAAGGCCCTGCACACACATACACATTTGGTGATTTCAGAAAGTAGAAGGGAGGCTGGGGAGGCTGGAGCAGGATGAATGAGGAGGGTAGCAGATGAGGTCTACGAGGTGAGTAGGGGAGGGAGCAGATCACCTGGGGCTCAGGAATGATTTTGCTTTTTTTCTCATGGCCACGGAAAGCCACTGGAAGACTTTGAGCAAAGCAGTGTCATGATCTGACATCTGGTTTCAAAGGATCATTCTGGCAGCTGTGCAGGGTTGGGAAAATGAAAAGATAGAAGCTGGGATGCCTTTGGCATGATTACAGGTAGAAGAGTTGGTTATTAATCTGTGACATCAGTTAGATAGAAAACAAACTTTAGAACAATAAGCCAATAGATTCTCCATGGGGGGAGGAACAGGCCACTTGAGTATACTATCATATAACTTCTTTCTCAACCAAAAAGGAGCGTAACTGCACCTTCAGTGGCAGCTGAAGACCATTGTTAATTGAAAACCAATTTCAATCACAAGAGAGGATGCTTCACCCAATGACAGGGTCAAGTTCTCACAGGGAATTTCCTTGGAAGCCAGGCTGGCTGCTCTGCTTTTTTCAGAGCTGTCTTATGTTGTGTGTGAAATGAGTTTGTTTCCTACCAGCATGTGGAAATTGAAGGACCTCCAGCTGGGAATCCGGAGACCTGGGTTCTCAGTGTGGCTGTGCTGCAGCTTTGCCAGGTGATCTTGGAACACCTCACGCAGCTGCCTGCAGGGCATGGGGGTGGGATAGCCCTGATGCCTGTTTCAGCGTGTGTTTGAGGGCCTCCTAAGACAGGGCCTCTGCAAGTGCCAGCAGGGGAGAAAGCAGGCTCATCAGGGACATTTTCATTGGCTCTTTCTCCCAAACTAAAGGAACAGTGGGTGTCATTGGGAGGGAGAAGTGACAGACTGACAAGTGAAAAAAGAGAGTGATAGCTGTCACATACCTTGTTTTGTACGGCAGTGGCAAGTATTGTCTGTGGCAAGTATTGGCAAGTGACAAGTATTTGAGGTACAGAAACTTCATGTAATGCACATAAATTTTCTAACAAAAAGCACTAATTGCCAAGGCTTGAGATGTTTCCAGCCACAAGCACAAATGCATGATGGAGGGACTGGGACTGGTGAGGATGCTAAGTTGGATGAGTCTCTTCAGCACGCCCTGAGGTGGGCTCTCTGGAAGCCCACTTGGTGTGAGACCTGAGTGGTAGGAGGAAGTCGTGTTAGAGTCTCAGGGAGGGACGCTGAGGGAAGGGGGCAGTTAGCACAAAAGTGCACATGCCACTTTTGGAGCCACGTCATTGATGCAAATGTGTGAAGCAGCTGTGAGATAACAGCATAGCATATTAATAGAGATTAATAGAGCAGATCAAGATTTAGTGAGCAGGTGCAGTGGACACTGGCCCATATCCCCTTGGCTTACTTTGCAGTTACCTGCAGAGAAGGTGGACAGTCCCCCTGATGTGCTGAAAACTGCTCAGCTCAACTGCCCACATTTGTCTGCTTCTCTGCCTGTGAGGTTAGTTCTCCAACAGTAGAAGGAGCCATCACTCAGGGCAATCGGAAGGGCGGGAGGGTTCCTCAGCCATGGGGCTGTCCCAGACATATGCCCCAGACATCCCATTCTCTGGTGGCATGGTTCTGAAGTGTGGTTCCTGCAGTGCCTCAGTGAATCCCCAGCAGGACTGAGGCCCACAGTGGGGGCCTCCTCGTTCACACACCTGATATTAGTTTTCTGGAGCTTGCATAACAAAGGACCACAGACTGGGTGTCTGGAGTAGCAGAAATGTACCATCTCAGAGTTCTGGAGGCTGGAAGTCAAAGATCAAGGTGTCAGTAGTGTTGGTTTCTTCTGAGACCTCTCTCCTTGCCTTGCAGATAACCTTCTTTTTGCTGTGTCTTCACATGGTCTTTTTCAAGTGTATCTTTTCTAATCTCTTCTTATAAGGACACCAGTCCTGTTGGATCAGGGAAGACCTCATTTTACCTTAATTACCTTCTAAATGACCCTCTTTCCAAATACAGTCACATTCTGAGGTACTGGGGGGCTAGGATTCCAACAAGCATTTGAGGGAGGACAAAATTCAGCCTATAATACACCCTTTCTTGACATTTCTCTTCTTCCTGTCTCAGTCTCCTCACTCCCTCACTACCTCCTTATATCATCCCCTAAATCAGGGGTGTCAAACTCATTTTCTTTGGGGGCCACACCAGCCTCACGGTTGCCTTCAAAGGGCCAAATGTAATTCAACTCCTTAACAGTTAAGGAGTACTTACATTTATGTAGTCCTAAAATTATTCTGGCCCGTTGAAGGCGACCATGAGGCTGATGTGGCCCCTGGCGAAAATGAGTTTGACACCCCTGCCCTAAGTCAACTACCTGGATCCAAGTTCTTGTCTTGGGTTAGCTTTGGAGCAGGGTTGAGTTGGGGAGAAAGCTCATTAAAACAATAGGGATTGGTTAAAAAAAACGGAGGATAACTCGAGAATGTAGGTCCACCTAAAAGCATTTAAATTCACTTTAGAAAAGTAGCAAATAAATGAGCAAACAACACTGACTGGGGCATGCAAAGCACTCCTTCCTACAGTGCCGATCTTGCCCGTTTGTCTGTTTGCAGTCTCTGGGCCAGATACTTTTCAGGGCCAGCTATTACTCTCTGTGGTGTGTGCGCATGTGCGTATAAGGAGGACATCCCCTGAAATGTAGGACACTCACATGATTTAAAATAAAAGGGGGTAAAATTTATCAGTATCCTGAGGCTTTAATAGGGGCTTTCACATCTTAATCCGAGAACATCACCCAATGTTGCAATAATGCACATGGCTGATTTATGCCCCAGGCGTTAGAGTTTATGCCTAGGGATTGCTCCTAAGCAAGGGCTCTGAGTGAGACCCTTTCCCTCAACCCAGCTATTCAGGGTGTGGTGCCAGCTTTTCCCACTAGAGGGCGCTGCAGCTACAGAAAAAAGAAAAGGTGACTTTTGGCCCAAAACTATTGAATTAGGCAAATTGCTGCACAGGGATTGTATTTCCGGTTGAGATCAAAGATTTCCCTTTTGCACTTCAGTGTGAATTATACCCATTGTGGCCACGTGCAGGATGCTGGAACTGATGACTAAACTTACAATTGGTCCCCACTGGGTAGAGAGTATGATTTTTAGACGATAGGCAGGTTACGTTGAAAATAATGTCTAAGTGCCAGTCTATCTCTCAGTTAAAGCCGGCTACAATGAAGTGGGAAGCAGACTGGACATCAAAGCTGAACATCAGAGTTTGACTTTTGGCTCTGACCCTTTCTGGCACCTTGAGTTTAAACAACTGGCTTTTCATTTATTTGGGTTGAATTGCCTCTTCTTTCATGAGCCTACTCTCCTGGAATGACACATTCACAACAAGCAGTATTAATTATCAACATTTTGGTGTGTTAATTTTGGGGACTGGGGGCCTTTGGCTGAGAGCAAGGGCTCACACATGTTGATTTGGAGAAAAGCAGGAGACATTTTAGTAGGAGACGGTGGTTCTCTTCTGGGAGAGAGAGTATCAGGCCTCAAAGGTAAATTGGGTCTGTCAGCCTGGGTCCTGGAAGGAGGGCAATGTGGGGCAGAGCCACCAGCCTCTGTGTGCACATGGACAGTTGTGGTTCCGAGTCACGGAGGCTGGGGGTTGCTGTAACTTCAGCATAAAATAGTCTATCCTGACTGATACAGAGAAAGTACCAGGAGAAGGGAGACACGGGGTCTAGAAAACAGTGAGTTCAGCACAGAAACAACATAAAGGCAAATCCCAAATGTGCAGTGAACATTTCAATTCAGGGCAGTGGTTGGAGAGCCCAAGAAGTCAACAGAAAAGTCTGATGTAAAGAGAGTCTGAGAGGAAAATAGACTGTGATAAATGCAAGTAGAAATGAGTAAAGATAATGAGAAGCTCCAGGAAAATTGAAAAAAAAATAGTACAATAATAGTATAGAAATGATCTTCACGGTGAATAATTTTTTCAACATACAAAAAAATACAAACATGGATTATTGATATGCAGTTTTAAGATCAGCCTCTAGATACAGCAAATAAAAGTAAATATAAAAGTCATTTAACTAATTGTCCAAAAGTGGAAGCGTAGATGGCAAAGGCTGAGGGTGGCAAAAAGAGAAGGAGAGCTGAAGGAAAGAGGAGGGATGTTTCTGTCTTTATCATCATCATCATTATCAACATCATCATCATCATTATGTACAAAGCATTTTTCTGGGCCTTGGAATTTGAAAGGTGAATAAGAATCGTTCGGTCACTGTTCTCCCAGCAGTCAGAACCTAGTGCAGGAAAAAAGTCAATATAAAGCAGGGAGATAACTTCGTAAAGGGTAATGCCCAGGTTGCTGATGGGTGTCACCCCTCTGTCATGCACTGAACATTCCCATCATCCTTCTACCTCAAGTTCATGGTCATATGACTGTCTTTGACATTCATTGAAACAAACTATTTCTTTAGCAACCTCCCACCAAGCATGTGCAGCATCTGTAAGATCTGCCCATCCCCTATGTGCATAACCTCGCATTTCCTGAATCTCCCAGGCCTTGTGAATTATATTTCTGATGTTCCTCCAGACATGCACTGTTAAAAGTATTTGGAATTTCAAAATAAAGGACAAGTCATGGTGTGGTCCCTGTTAGAAGAAATGATAAGCACTTTCTGGATCTTTCATTACATTCCCTTTCAGAATGAGTGTATTTTCCAAGCCAAAAGTCACTTGCTTTGCATTTGCTTCAAATCTGTGCACTTTCAAAAATACCATGACATTTCACTTCTGAGACAAAAGTCAAATGCCAAAAAAAATCACCTCTACAAATCTGAGTATTAAAAACTTCATTTATAAATGCAAACAAGATCAGCTAGCAAGACACCAGTATAGTCACTTAGTTTGCAGATTTGGAGACTGTGGGCAATTTTCCTCATGTGTGCTCGACACCTGTGTGTTTGCTGTCTTATAGGGATTGAAAGAGCTGTTCCAGAAAAAAAAGGCTCCATTGGCATCCTTTCCTGGCTGACTGCTTAAATGCAGCTGGTGAGCTTGAGGTTACAGCTCTGGAATTTATTAAGAGGGAAAGCAGGAAGTAAAATGGTGTTTGGTGTATTTGTTGTTCTGTGTGTTCAACACAGGGGAAAGCTCAACATTTAGAACCTGTCCCTCCTTTATTCCTGATGTCTGAATGAGACTGTCAATCACAGTGTGCTTTCCCCACTCTGGCCTCTTGGGGTGCCTATGTGGTTCTGATTGCTCCAGACACCATACCCCTTCCTCCTGGAAAATCATAAGAGATCAGTAAGTACTTACAAGATGGATAAAAGTATTAGATATTAGTCAAAAGACCATTTGTGAATTTGTATAAAGGTGTTGGGAGAGAGAAGCATCCTTATTGGCAAAGGAGTTGTTAAACCAGTGAGAGGTAAAGTTGGAGCATCGGAAGCCATCTTTCTCTCCTGGAAAAGACCATCTAAAGAATATGAGGGGTTAGATAGAGGCAAGGCTGGAGGGAGGGGCCAAGCCCTACTTTATCATCTGAATCTTAGTCCTGCCTAAAGGTGGTGTCACACCTGCACTTCCCGCTTGCTTGACCCAATAAATTTCATTTTTACTTAAGGTAGTTTGAAATAGGTTTCTGTCACTTGTGTGTGTGTATATATGAGGGGGGACCCCCCCAAAAAACCAGAATTATCTTCTGAAGGGTGGGCCCCTTGTAATACAGGCATCCCTGGCTAGGTGAGTGTTCTAGGAACCCATCTGTATCAGGTACTAGCTGGTGTCATTGTTAGAGCCTGCGTTCAACTTCAGTGAATTTTTTTTGAACCCTTTTTCAATGTGCTTGCCTATTTCATTTTTTATTGTTTATTCTATTAGAGTTGTTCCAATTTTCCACCCTTTGCCCTCCTCTCACCAACCCATGCCCCACTCCCACAGTCAATCCCTCAGACTGTTGTCTATGTCCATGGGTCATTCATACATGTTCTTTGATTAATCCCTTTACCTTCTTTCCACCATTCTCTCCCTCCCCGCTCCTCTCTGGCAGCTGTCAGTCTGCTTCATGTTTCCATCATGATGGGTGATTTACAAGTGTACCTGCCCACACTGTGCTGAGTGTTCAGCAGTTTTTGACCCCAAACAGCATGACCCCCATGCCCCACCCTCCCTATTCACCCAATCTCGCCGAGTGACTTTTCTTTTGTTTCCTTGGATGAAAAAAGTCCTCAAAGGGAAAGGTTTGCCAGTGTGGAAGAGGCGAAACGAAAACAGCAGACGCACTAAAAGGCATCCAAATTGATGAGTTCAAAAACTGTTTTGAGCAGTGGAAAAACCGTCTCGATAGGTGTTTTGCATCAAATAGTATTTTGAAGGTGATTGAAGTTTAAACAAGTAAGACTAAATACATAATTTTTTATAAATAAATTCCAGTTTTTTTGGGGTCCCCCATACACACATACACACACACACACAAATATATTTGCCCTGTTCTTTTAATTCCTATCACATCCACCAACCAGACCCTTTCAGTGAAGTGGGAGGAAGGAATAGGGCCAAAAGGTGCATGTGCAAGTTGAGAAAAATAACAGATAAGCAAACATTTTTTTTGCAGAGATGCTGGGCTAAGCTCAGACTTTCAAATGTGTTCTGCCACTCATGGTCAGTCCTCTGGAGTGTACACCCTGGCTCAATTTAAACATACCTGCCTCCCTTATGATTTTCCCACTGTTTTTAATGTTAAAAATAGGGCGTCTTTACTTATTCAATGGCTGTGTATAATTATCATAGAATTACCTTGAACTCTACACCTAGTAAAGTTTCTATTTTTGTCTTAGAGTTCACTGGGAGAATCATTAAAATAAGCTAACCTAACTGAGGGAACATTACTTGACACCTGAGGTATAAAAGCTGCCCTCTATGTTCAGATGTCCCATGGAATTTCAGTGACTCTTTATGTCCATCACTGACCTGCCCCAGTGGTCCGCTAAAAATGTGCTTAATTTCATGGTCGGCTGAAGCTAGGGCAGCTAGGGCTCTGTGGACAGATGGGGAGGATCCCTGAGCCACCTGATGGCATCATAAAATACGACAGGATAATAAAGTTTCTGGAGAAGGCATCACCTTTTAGAGCCTGTAGTATTCTCTGAAGTCGTCTAGCTAGATGAATCTGATTTATTTTGCAGAAAATACATCAATTCTTAATTATACATTAATGTTAAAAAATGCAGGCATGAGGAATTATTTACAAGTTGTGACAGAGTTGAACAAACATTTTTTTACTTGGTTTGATTTTTGTGAACTCCACTTTTTGCATTTTATGAAATTGTCTTTCTTGTTAGTGAGGCAGAGTGAAAAAGACCCATGTTGTTTCAATTGTAGCACCAGGTTCACTGGCTGTGTCACCTGGGGGGTGCAGCACCCCCCCACCCCCACCACCCTTGTTGCTTACCACGAAGGTTGCGCTCCAGTCCTTGAGGATGATAATACTTACCTTGAAGGACTGAGCTAAAGATGAATGAAAAATCCTAGGCACTCAACTGATAAACAAATGTTAGTGAATTTCATCCCTGTCCTTTTCTCCTCAATTTCCTCCTCCTCCCTAGGGTTTCCTGGGGATACATAGCAGTCCCTTTCCCCCAGGGCTCTGGTCCCATCCTGGGGATGAAGGCAGACTTCCTGTGGTCTCCTCCCTGAAGGGCGCATTTATCCAGTAAGGGAAACGGGGCATTCAAGCTCCATTTTGCTACCTTCAGTAGCAAAAATAAGATAGAAGCAACTAGTTAGGAGGCTGCTGGAAGGACTCCAAAACCAAATGGGATTGGAGACACCCCAGAATTTAACAACTGCAGGAAGGCATTGTCAACCTGCAGCTTGAAGAACAAATAGGGGAAGTGGTATCCCCAGAATCCCCGAGCCACGGCTGCCCAGGGAAAACTGTCAGCATGGTGGAGACTCAGATATACTGCCCACCACAGAGAGATACTGCCCATCACACAGAGAGAGGGAGACAGATGCCTTGGCTTCTCCCACCAGAGCCTCAGGCTGGCTGAACCAAACTGGAAGTCACTTGGCAGGGAGTCTTGAGAAGTATAGTTGAGAGTCAGCTCTGCACAGTAGATGGAAGAGCAGGGAAGGGTGAGGGATGGATCAGAAGGCAAACAGGCAAAAATTGGCAGACTACCAAGTGGGGGAGGTTGCAGCTTTATTTGTAGCCCCAGTTTCTGCCCCTGTGTCAGGGTTTAAAAAATCCCAAATCATCACCCCTTGTGAGATTCTTCCTAAGATACTTTTTATCACAGGTGTGTTAGTGCTGGGTGCTGCCTACAAGTAGGAGGACATTAGCTAACTAATGGCTATTACCCCTGGAGAGCCAATTCTGGGACCTTCAAGGATTGGGATGCAGGATGGATTGTATTTGATGGCAGGGGGCTGGTAAGCACTGGGGATGCCATGACCCTGGGAGCTGCAGGAAGAATGCTGTCTGTCCATGGCAATCTGAAGTGGTGGATAGGTAGCCCAGAAGCACATACCATCCATTTCCTTGTTCAGTTCAGAACAAGTCCTGGCTGTACAGGATAATTAAAGAGGGGAAAAGAAGTGCCTGTCAATGATTTAATTTGCATACTGTTCTTGATTTAAGTCCATTCGTCCCCTGTTTGTTGAGGCCCTACTGTATGTTCTCAAGTGTCCTGCATGTGGAAATCAGCAACTCAGTCTGAGCTCTTGTTGTTGTTATTAATTATATGTTATTAACAGTGTACAACGAGGTCATAGAGCAAGGGCATCCACCTTCATGTGAGTGTGGTCATTAATGGCTTCCGATGGTCCTGAGTCTTAAAGCTGGACAGGAGTTGCCCAGGCAACATTGCACAAAGCCTTCTACATAGAGGGAACAGCAGAAACAGCTTGGGGATGTGGTGGAAAAGATTTAAAACTTGTCAAAACTATTCCTGCTTCCCAATAACTTTGGAGCTCATTACTGACCCTGATTTTATGAAACCATAGAATGGTTGTCATGGGAGGTAAATAAAACACAGGGCACCCAGTTAAAGTCGATATTCAGATGAACAACAAGTGATGTTTTAGTGTAAGCATGGCCCATGGTATATTTGGGACATACTTATACTAAAAAGTTGTTTTTTGTTTGTCATAAAGTGAAATTTAATTGGGCATGCTGTATTTTTTTCTGGCAACCCTAGCCCATAGAACTGATCATAGACTACCTTGTGGAGACCCAACATCTTAAGAAGGAGAACAATATTATGATTCTTAGCCTCAGATACTTTTACAAAAATAGCCCAACAAGATGGGATCTTTACAAGAGTAATCGATAAATTTTTTATGTAAAGGGCCAGATAGTGAATATTTTAGTCTTTGTGGGCCACATGTCCTCAGTGGCAATCATTCAACTCTGCCTTTGTAGTTTGAAGGCAGCCACAGGTAATGCACTGACCAGGGAGTGTGGCTGTGTGGAGATCAAAGTTTATTTTAACAATAGGAAGAGAACCCATTGTCACAGTTTGCCGACCCCTATTTTAGAAGTAGGTTCAAAGTACAGCATGGGAAATATAGTCAATAATATTGTAATAATTATGTATGTGCCAGCTGGGCACTAGATTTATCGAAGGTATCACTTCATAAATTATATAAATGTCTAACCACGATGCTGTACACCTGAAGCTAGTATAAAATAATATTGAATGTCAACTATAATTGAAAAAAAAAGAAGTGGGTTCAAAGAGAAATTTTTCCTTGTTGCAAAAAGCTGTTTGCAAATCAACAACAAAAAACAAGCAACTTAGTTAAATAGGTGAAGGACTTGAATATAGATATTACTCCTAAAAACATATGCAAATGACCATTAAGGACATGTAAAGATGCTTAGCATCACTAATGATCAGGGAAATGCAAATGAGAACCACAATAAGATCCCACATCACACCCATCAGACTGGCTATTACCCCCAAAATGCAAAAAACTCAAAACAGCAACAGCAGTTGTTGACAACGGTGTTTGGATAATTGGAACCCTTGTGCATTGCTGGTCAGAATGAAAAGGGGCAGCCTCTACAGAAAAGTGTATGGTGGTTCCTCAAAGAACAAAACAAAACAAAACAAAACAAAACAAAGCAAAACATAGCATTACCATATGACCCAGAAATTTTACTTCTAGTTGAATATATCCAAAAGAACTTAAAGCAAGGACTAGGACAGATGTTAGTGTAGCAGTGTTCAACTGTAGTTAGTGTAGCATTATTAACAATAGCCAAATGGCGAACATGGCCTAAATATCCACTAGTGAATAAATGGATAAAGAAAATGTGGTACCCCCCCAGATATTGTTCAGCCTTAAGAAGGAAAGACATTTTGATAATGTTACAATATAGATAAACCTTGAAAACAGGATGCTAAGTGAAATAAGCCAGACACAAAGGACAAATATGGTGTGATTTACTTATATGAGGTGCCTAGAGAAGTAAAAATCATGGGCAAAAAAGTAGAATGGTGGTTGCCAGTGGCTGAGGCGGGAGCCATGGAGAGTTAGTGTTTGGTGCACACGGAGCGTCTGTTTGGGACGATGGAAAAGTTGTGGCGACAGATGGTGGTGATGACTTCACACAATGTGGATGTATTCAGTTGCACTGAAGGTGGTAAATTTTATGTTACGTATATTTTACCGCTATAAAAAAAAGCTGCTTGCAGAAGTTTATCTGAATACTGAGAAAGTACTCTAAGACAACCAGTCAGACAATATACTTTTTCTCATCTAGAAACAATGGCACAGATTATAGCTACTTATAAAATTTCAGTAAATCGAGATCTAAATGACATGATGGGATGAAGTTTAAAATGCTATTTTCCCAGTGAATAGACAAATTATGCCACAAAGTCTTGCTATAGAACTTTCTCTCCCAAATCCTGTGGGAGAAGATTGTGACTTCATATACCGCCTATTGATGAACCTGGATGGTTAACTCCTACCTCTGTATTGAGGTGAGAAAGAGTGTCTATCCGTTCTGGATCAAGGACCGCAGTGGGTGCTGAAGATTGTGAAGGGCACAATTCAGCCCCATCCCTTGCTCTCAAGAGTTCTGATATTGTGTAGAAAAACATGCAAATGAATGCTTTCTTGAGAGATAGCTACAAGCAATTGCCAACTCATTACAATGTTCTGTCACCACTTTGCCTCCTCCCCAAGTGCTGCTTCTCACTTGCTTTCTAGCCTTTGTCAATTCTTAGAAAATGTTGTTTTATTTTTAGCCTTTGCCTCTTTTCACAAGAGCATGATAAAATGGAAATAAAAAATCAAGGTCAAAAGAGAGAGAAACTGCAAGGTTCATGGGCATCACATACCCCCATCCCAAAGCAACTTATTATATGTTTCCCCAAATTTGTATTGTTTTTTTTAACTTCTTTTTATTGTTCTTCAAGTACAGTTGTCTCCATTTTCCTCTCACCACCTCCCCCAACCCAGCTTTTTTTTTTTTTTTTTTTTTGAAATCTAAGCAGTGTGAAAGCTTCCCTGAGTTTAACAAGATTGGTTTTCCAGAGGGTTGAAATTATTCAGCATTGTTGCTTTTGGCTCTCATCTATGGATGAAGCATTGTAGATGGAATTTGGAGATATCGTTATGTGAAAATGAATTTCACTTGTAGTGTGTTGTCAAATAAAATAATCTGCTTTTGAGATATGCTAGAAGCTTGAGCCATTGACAGAGTTTTATGTGGACAGAGAAAGGCTATTTTGGACTTATTGATGTGTTTGGCCAAAGTGCTTCCTATTATGTGATAATTGATCTAGTTATATATTACCGATGCCAGAAACCCAAACAGCCGACGTGTACACGTACACATGCATGCACACTCCATATTTTCTTTTTTATGTCTATGCACAGTTATGTAATGGATAGTTATCAAGATGTGTTCACTCGATTTACCATTATCTTGAAAATAAAAGCTCTTCTTTCTAAGAGAAATAATCAAAGCTTTAATTTATTTTTAGTAGTGGGAAATAAAGATTTTCCCATGCTTTGCTCAGTTACTTCTCTACCCACTTTTGCTTCATTAACCACCTTCTTTATATCATTACTGTGCCCTAGTGAGCTACCCCAGCCTGTCTCCCCTGCAGACATGCTCCCTGCCTGCAATTCCACACCACCTCCAATGGGGCTGACAATGGAGTGACCATTATAAAATGCTCATCTACTCCTGCCACCCTCTGGCTCAATAATCTGCAAGAACTCCCTGATGCTTGCAGAATTAAGGGCCGAGCCATTTGGCTGGTCAGGATTTGACCTTAGCTTAGCTTTCCAGGCTACTCTCTCACCACCTTCCCACACATGCACTTTTTCTCCATGCAGAATACTCACATTCATCTTCCCAAATGTTCCATGTTCTCTCTTGCTACACTAGCTGAACTATTTTCCTTGTTGCTTAATGTTATATGCCTCTGATTCTTTCATCTGCAAAAGGACCTAAAACTACCTGCCTAATTGGGTTTACATGGTAATTAATAAAATAATGTGATAAAAAGCACTTGGGACTTAGGAGTAGGTACTTCATAAATAATTGCTTATATTGTTCATAATGTTGCTATTATAGTATTAACATTATTTTTATTGATTACACTGCTCATGTGTCACTTTTCTTGAAAGCATTTTCCGACATTTCACAATAGGATTAGTTCTCTCTCTTTGTACTTGTGCTATGACTTGAAAACCCCTTCTCTGCTTCAGCCATCATCTTGTATTGGAATCGTTGGCTCACTTGTCTCTTTCCTTGATGGGTGGTGAATACACTGGGGATGAAGACTGTGTTTTATTTACTTTCACATAGCTCCATAGGTGAGTGAGTGAATGAAAGAATGCTGCAGGTTCTGCTGGCTTTTCCAGAGCATCATCCAAAGTGACTAGAAATTAATAGCTCAGAAATAATCTCAAAGCCAGTGAAATGTGAGTTTAAAGACTTTTATCAAACCAGGGAAAAAGTGTATGAGACAGTGAAGGAATTAGCTGGAGATGGCAGAAGAAGGAGATGGTGGCATCTTCATCCGTCAGCTTCTAGGCTTCTCTTTTCTAGTTCATGTTCCATTTTGTGTGTGCACTAGGAAAACAACATTTTGGATTTTGTTACATCACACCTTATTTCTTTCTGGGTAACTGTTATCAATAATACACCTGACATTGTCAATCCCTTGCTTTAAGCACTTCAAGGATTTCCTAATGCACTCAGAATAAAAATCATATGCCACTGGCATCTCAACTCATCACTCCCTACTCCTTCTCAATATGCCAGCCACACTGAGCTTATTCCAGGTCCTGAAATCACCTGTCCTTTGTACACAGCATTTCCTCTGCTGGATGTTTTCTCACTGCTTCACTGGCTCCCCTCCTCTTTACCTCAGGTTCTTAGGTTCAACGTCACTTCCTCTAGAAGGCTTTTCTGATGTGTGGGGCTAGTTTTGGATACTGCCCCCTGACCCCACGGGCTAAGGTATTTTGTGTACACCTCTCCAGTCATCACAGTCACTGTGCTTTATGGTGTCTAATTGCTGAATGCTTATTTTCTTGGCTCTACTGTAATCTCATGAGGACAGGTGTCATGTCTGTCTGGTTCACCATTGGATTTCCTCAACTGGTAGTATATATCAAACCATAAATGTTTGATGAATAATAATAAAAAATATGGTGATTTAGAAAGCAGTTGCACTAAAATGCACCTCTAAATCTTGATAAACTTAGTTTGGAGATAAGAGTGCATTTCCAAACTGAGATAGTCAGCGTATCTTTCCTCTCATCACTCAAACCAGGACCTTTGAGGGACTCTTCTTTTACTTTTACATATGCCTAGTTCCCTGGAGAATAGAGCCAAGTTTTGTGGCCAATCAGTGAGAGAAGCTTTTGGCCCAGTGTAGATGTCATGTGAATATGAGGATGGTGCAACTTTTTAACTACCTGAAGTCTGGTAATACATTCCATAGCACATCAACAGACCTTAATTTACCTCTCCCCTATTTGCATTTTCTGTAGCCCTTTCTGGGTTCATACACATATCTATCAGCAGATGGTTAGGGCAAATCAATTAAACTAAACCACTTTTTAAATTTACCTTTTGTGTGAGAGAGAGAGAAAGAAAGAAAGAGAGACAGGCAGACAGACAGACATATCCTGGCATAACAATGCTTTATATCAATTAGTATATAGTTTATTTATTTTCACTATTCTTTATTCCCAAAAAGATTTAATATGCTTACATTAACACTATCTACTCTGCCTCATTGCCACAGATAACTGAAAAATACTGCAATGATATCTTCATGTGGTCCTTTAGAATTATGAAGACACTCTAAATGATAGAACTATTTTGCTCTCAATTTTCAGTTTGATGTTTGTACTTCTTGTTTTTTTTCAACTAGTATTTCATTCATTTAAGACATCACATTTCTTCAGAAAATCAAGGCTCTTTCTACTTAGATGATTCTTCCTCCTTGATTTCCATTGGTACCAGGACAATCTTCTTAATTCATGCAGAAACCACTTAATAAATACAAGGCCTTTGGGCTCTCAAATACGTTGAGGATGAAGGCCAAATCCCTTAGCCTAGAATTTAGGATTCTTTAGCTATATAATCCCAACCTCCTACATTAATTTCTGTTTCCTTTCACATACACTGATTAAGTGTCAGCTGTATACAAGGCAAGGCTGTGTGCTAGGATGCTGCAAGGGATACAATGATGAGCATGACCACGAGTCCAAGTAGCTTATACATTTAAAGTGGGGGACAAAAACTAGATCAAATAGATATGATCCAAGGTAGAAGAGGGAGAGGTCATTTCTGATGTGTGTGTGTGGGGTGCTATTCAGAGAACACAGTGCCTGGCACATAGTGGGTGCTTACTTAATGTAATGGATGCATGAATGAAAGATGGTATGACCTGAGTTAGTCTCTTGGGAGGTCAATGAAATAGAAGGAATTACAGTGGGTTCAGGCTGCAAATAAGGAAATAAAACATAATTGATCAAAGGAGATGCAGGAAGCTGTGAACCTTGGGTGCCATGAGGGACTGTCAGTGAGAATAGGACACAGGCAACCAGTAACAGAGGAACTGGTGGAGAATCAACAGGATCATTTAAGAGGAGAAGGGGGTTAAAGTGCAAATGCAGTTACCAATCTAGTGTGAAGTTGCTCCCAATATCAGAAAGAGGAGACCAAGAGGAGAAGAGCTTTATATGACTTGACTTTGAGGACCCAGAGGGATATTTGAAGGAAGATGCCCAGTGTTGAATGGGGCATAGTGTAAAAGTTTGTGGAGTGGTATTTAAGTGACTAGTGGGAGTCTTTGTCATGGAAGGCATGGTTGAGCCATAGGTGGAACTGAGATTGCTCAAGGAGAGAGTGAAGAAAAAGAATCCTTTTCTCTTCACCTCCTGGCCCTCTGCTTCAGCCTTCTGTGTTCCAGAGCTGCCAGGAGCTGCCACCTCTGCTTTGCTTTTGCTGTCCACCCACCTGTTGTGTCTTTACTTGACTAAGTGAACCTTAGGTCTGTTGAGTTCTCCAAATGTTTCTTTGTTGTCAACTACAAATTTAGCTAGATGCTACAGGTTACAAAAAAGGAGCCTGCACCCTCCAGGGAGGTGTCTTTAAGATCTTTCCAAGCCCCAGCCCACACTGATCTTTCCTTCTTGTGAATCTTTGGAGCACATCCTGCTGCATGTCTGACATTTAGCACAATGAGTCCTGGTATTTGTATTTATTTTGTTAGAATACCATGGCCTGTCTGCATATAGATAACAGATTCCTTGTGAATAGACACTGTCATGGTCCAGTCTGAGTTCCCTAAACACCTAACACAATGTTTTGCATACAGTAAGTATTGTTTTGAACTCTGTGACTCTACTTTTATTTACTAGTGTTAATCTCCCCAACCTTTGATACTTATTGGCACCAATTTTTGCATCTGAAGTTTCTAGTGTGATGACTCAAATGTCTAAATAAAAACATGACTTGTTATGACTCACAAGTTATAGAGACAGTTTTAATAGAGACATGCTTCCACTCGGCTTGTCATTCAAAAGAGGTAAAGTGCTTTCTGCATGCTGAATACATGAAGATGCTATAACCCGCAGTGAAGAATGAAGTGATAATTAATACTTAAGTAATTAATCACCCAGCTCAGTCCATGATGGGTAGTTTGGTGGAATTGCTATGTTAAAATAATTTTCCTCTTGTTACAATGACAACACTTTAAGAGGAAACTAATTTATTTTAAATATTTCCATTGATTTGGGACCATGGAGTCCTAAACTTCAGAGTTTAGAGGGAAGCATATACTTGTCTCGTAAAGAGTAAATGGTTTGTTTTTAAGGGCCAACTGTAACTGGTAGAACATCCAAGACACTGTTTTATTTTTTTTTTAATTGAAGGTATTGAGGTTACATTGGTAATAAAAGTATATTGGTTTTAAGTGTACAATTCTGCAATACATCATTGCACATTGCATTGTGTGTTCACCATCCAAAATCTAGTCTCCTTCTGTCACAATTTTTCTCCTATTTACCCTTTTCCACCTGCCTCCATTCTCCTTTTCTTCTGGTAATCACCATATTGTTGTCCATGACTTTTGGTTTTGTTTTTTGGGGTTTTTCACCCAGGCCCCCCAGACCCTCTCCCCTCTGAAAACTTTCAATCTGTTCTCTGTATCTATGAGTCTGTTTCTATCTTGTTTGTTTATTTTGTTCACTAGATTCCACATATACGTGAAATAATATGGTATTTGTCTTTTTCTGACTGGCTTATTTCTCTTAGCATAATACTCTCGAGGTCCATCCATGCTGTCATCAAAGGTATGGTCTCCTTCTTTTTATAGGGCTGAGCAGTATTCCACTGTGTAAATGTACCACAGCTTTTTAGGGACAATTTATTATGTGTACCACAGCTTTTTAAATTCACTCATCTACTAATGGGCACTCGGACTGCTTCCAAATCTTGTCTATTGTAAATAGTGATGCAATGAACATAGGGGTGCATATATTCTTTCAAATCAAACTTTCAGTTTCTTTGGATGAATTCCCAAAAGAGGAATCACTGGGTCATAAGGAAACCTTAATACTGGGTCAAATTTTTTTGAGGAAACTCCTTAATATTTTCCACAGTGTCTGTACCAGTATGCATTTCCACAAACAGTGCACAAGCGTTCCCTTTTCTGCACATCCTCACCAATACATATCATTTGTGGATTTATGGATGATAACCATTTTGACAGGTGTGAGATGATATCTCATTGTGGTTTTAATTTGCATTTCCCTGATGATTAGTGACATTGAGCATCTTTTAACATGTCTTTTGGTCATCAGTATGTCCTCTTTGAAGAAGTGTCTCTTCAGATTCTTTGCCCATTTTTTAATTGGATTGTTTGGGGTTTTTTTTTAACAGTTAAAAATATTTATTTATTTATTTATTTAAAAAAATTTTTATTGTTATTCAATTACAGATGTATGCCTTTTCTCCCCATCCCTCCACCCCACCCCAGCCAAACCCCCCTCCCTCCCCCACCTCCACCCTCCCCCTTGATTTTATCCATGTGTCCTTTATAGTAGTTCCTGTAATCCCCTCTTCCCACTGTCCCCACCCCACTCCCTCCTGGCTATTGTTAGATTGTTCTTAACTTCAATGTCTCTGGTTATATTTTGTTTGCTTTTTTATTCTATTGATTATGTTCCAGTTAAAGGTGAGATCATATGGTATTTATCTCTCCTGCCTGGCTTATTTCACTTAGCATAATGCTCTTCAGTTCCATCCATGCTGTTGCAAAGGGTATAAGCTCCTTCTTTCTCTCTGCTGCGTAGAATTCCATTGTGTAAATATACCATAGTTTTTGGATCCACTCGTTTGCTGATGGGCAATTAGGTTGCTTCCAGTACTTGGCTATTGTAAATTGTGCTGCTATGAACATTGGGGTGCACAGGTTCTTTTGCATTGGTGTTTCAGGGTTCTTAGGGTATAATCCCAGCAGCAGAATTGCTGGGTCAAAGGGCAGTTCCATTTTTAGTTTTCTGAGGAAATTCCATATTGTTTTCCACAGTGGCCTCACCAGTCTGCATTCCCACCAACAGTGCACTAGGGTTCCCGATTGTTTGGGTTTTTTGGTGTTGAGTTCTTTATCAATTTTGGATATTAACTCCTTATTGGATGTATTATTGATGAATTATGTTTTCCCATTCAGTGTGTTGTCTTTTCATTGTGTTGATGGTTGGTTTTTGCTGTGAAAAAAACTTTTTCAAAAAGGGGTCTCAGGTAGAGTCTGGGATGAGTGGGAAAGGATCACAGTGGAAATTGTCCACTCTAGAGGAAGGTGGTACAAAGGCATGCTTGCCTTCTTGGGCCACATCCTTATTCTAATGATGAGGAAACTGAGTTTTGTAAGAAGAACCTTTCAAAAATGAATAATTGCTAAGCCCTACTATGCACTAGACAATTTACCATATAACATAAGCTTCCCCAACACTTGCTGCATTCAGAAGAAGGAGCACTGCTTCAAAGGCCCTTGGTATAGTGCATGTAATATAAAGTGCATTTACATTTCTCTATATTTCCTTATGCACTAGAAGGAGGGAAAATACACTCATGCCTTTATTTTTAGTTTACCCACTCAGCAGACAAATTGAATGTTGACTTCTTAACCTACCAATCTAAATGTAGAACTCTTCACACATTTTAATTTTCACAAGTCTTGCATCCTCTCCCAGGAATAATTCCATTCACACTTTCAAATTAGAATGTCTCTGACCTAGACAGAAGTCCCAAACCTAGATGACTAATACTGAGTCTTTTGAATTTCAGAATTAGCAGAGGCTAATTCATGAATTTGTCCAATTTTCTTTCTCAGCTACAAAGCATTCAGTAGGCAATACATCTTCAGTTATCTCACACTTTCACATCCCCAGAGTGTTTTCAGTCTGGATATTAAATAGTGTGACACAGATGGTAGAAGAATTCTGGCTTTAAGTTTAAATTTTAGATACTTTAATAGGCATGATCTAGGTTTATAGCAATGTGATTAATGGAGCATCTGGAATTACCCATTATGTCCATGAAATTTAGGTGGATCTGTTTGTTTGGACCAATGCTTAGTTATACCCAAGGGATAGAACTCTGCAGAAGTCCCAAATCTGAGGCTAAGTTCTGTTTTTTAGCTACTATTTGACTTTTGGAAAGTCATATTTAACTTGTGTTTCTTTACCTAGAAAATAGGGGCCATAATGAAGCATAACTTTTAGGGATAGTATGAAAATTAATTAAATATTGTTATGGAGATCATATCCAATGGGTTCTCATCTATTTTGGTTATCTATTGCCATGTAAAAAATAATCCTTATAACTTCCTAAAGGAAGACAATACCATGTGATTATCTTTCATGATTCTGTGGGTTCATTGGGCTTGACTAAGTGGTTCTTCTCCATGCTATGTGGACTGGGGTCATCTGGGAGCTCTGTTGGTGTGGAACATCCATGGTGCCTCCTCACTAAACTGGTAATTAGTGCTTCTGTTAGTTTGAAGCTCTGTTGGGGCTATTGACAAGCCATCCGAATATTTCATGTGCCCTCTCCATGTGATATGGCAGCTGGCTTCTGAGAAACAGTGTTCCAAGTGCTCAAAGAGGGAGGAAGCAAAAGCTGCTAGTCATTTTGAGGCCTGGACTGGAAGTCCCAAAATGTCACTTCACTGTATGCTATTGGTCAAAGCTCTCACATGGCCAGCACAGACACAGAGGCATGGGAAATAGCTTCATCTCTTAATTCAAGGAGTGACATATATGAACAAGGAGGGGAAGGATCTTTAGGGCTAGCCTAGGACACAAATTCATTACCTTATCACATGTAGAATAAACCTAAAATCCTCACCATGGCTTATTAGGATCAGTCCTCATCTCTCACCACATCCACCCTCTCTTCAACTTTCCCTTCCCTCCAACCACACTGATCATCTTTCTCCTCTCCAAATATGAAAATCTTCCTCCCACTTTAGGATACCAGCATTTTCTGATTTTTCTTTCTGGAACGTCCTTACCCTAAATTTTAGCCTAGCTCGCTGACCTCATTCAGGCCTCTGTTCAAACAATACTTCTCAGAGACTTCTTACCCAACCATCTCACCAAAAAATGTTATACATATCACTCTTCTAGGATAATGTTTCAGTTTTATTCATTTCTTTTGTTTCTTTAAAAAGAGTCTGGAACAAGAATGTGTGAGGTAACTGAAGACTTTCATTTTCTTTCACTTCATTCACTATTGGGCGTTCTGTTTCTTTTTGCTTACTGTCTATCTTTCCCATTAGAAATAAGATCCATGAGGCAGGTGTATTGTCTTATTTGCTAAATATTTCTAGTGTGTATATCTGTGTCTAAACACAGTAGATCCATGTGTGTGTGTGTGCAGATGTACATATACACACTCATGCAGAAATAAAGTGAATGAACATGAAAGGGCTTTGTAAATGTGTAAAAGTATTGTTATTTGATAAAGCACAGTTTTCTCTCTCTAGTTGATTTATTCTTATTCATAAAACCATTTACTGAATTCATATTATATGTAAGACTCTGCTAATGACAAATTGCTAAAGAATTAATGTTCATAACACTTGATTTATGATGTGTTTGTTAGATCACATTATAAATGACAACAAGGTCTGGGTTACATTCCCACAGAGAGTTTTTGCTTAACTGTACTCCATAGATTGACCTTTTAAGCCCCACATTTCAACTTTGCAATTACATGCCAAAAACCACAACTTTGTAATTAAATGCCTGAGTGTGGTTGTAGCTATAGAAATTATCCCGGATTGGGGGAGGTAAAACTACTATTTATTGAATATCCTCTATGCCCCGTGTGTCTTCTATAGCCCTTCTCTTTTTATCAGCAAGAGAGCCCTGTGAAGCAGAACTATGACTCCAGTTTACAGATAAGAAAACTGAGGTTCAGAATGCCTCAATTCTCTCTTTTCTCTAGTGGCTAGCATAGTTCCTGGCACAGAGGTACTTAATAAATATGAATTAAGTACTGAACAAAAGAGAAGTTAACTCAATTTTTTAAAAAGATATCACCTAGACAGTAACAGACCTGAATTTGAACCCAGGCTGATGGGCTCCAAAACCCAAATTATTTCTGTCGGTCCACAGCCCGTCATAATGATATTAGGATCATCAGTGTCAGATCTAAAAATTAGAGAAGAGCAAAATCTTAGAGGTGAGAATTACAGATCCATTTTGTAAGTGGGATTGAGGCAGGAAATAAGATAATTATTTTGACAACACTTTATATTATATGCTACAGTTGGTTTGATGTGGAACATCTGTTTAACATTGCATGCAAAATAAAACTTTTCCTCTGACGTTTTTAGTTCTTGAGTCTCCTAGAAAATGCTGTGATCTACGTCCTTTGAATATTAATAAAGTAAATTAGCTCCAAAAATGCCCTACTGTGTCTCAACTCCAGAAACCAACATGACTCATTAGACTCCTGTTGATTAGAAATGTTAAAGAGGGTTTTCTTCCTTTTCATTTTAATTAAATAAGGTTGACAGGCTTTCTTGATTCCCAATTGGCCGAGACTCCTAAATTATATAATGAGAGGAAAATGGCACCCTCTTCTAAACAACACTTGCTGGGCTATGTTGGATTTTATTTTTTTCTTAAAGGATGCTAGGATGCAATCAGTAAGTTTTAAGACAAATGGGATCCAAAGGTTTTGTTATTGGCAGAAAAGGGTGAGAGACAGAAAATATTTTCTATATTATTGCAGGTCAGTGAGTATGGAGATTACATATGGGATCAGTTTGGTTTACTGTCATAGTACTATAGAAGTAGTAAGCACAAGTTTAATTCTTCACTACCTGACTGAGCCATACCAAAAGACTGCAGTGACTTAAGTGCAATTAATTTTTCTATCTTGATGGATTGATGCAGAGCCATAGAGACCTTGTGCAAGATGAAAGCTAAGAGTCTTATCATCCCAGCTGTACAGAGCCAAGGAAGACATATACTTTGATTTTGGTCTTCTATTTCCAGTGTCACATAAAAGCATTCTAACTTTAAGTTGGACCATTATTTTGGTCAGTTTATAACCACATAAATAGCTTCTGGGAGTGCAACCAACAGGGGCAGGTATAAAGAGCCGGAGCAGGCTAGTTTTGAGACACAAAAGAAAGGGAAAGGAACTTGTCTTCCCCTTGTACTTCCTCCTGCATGAAAACAGTAGCTGGTGGTGCCTGAATGTAGAACACCACTTCTGCAGTCCCAGTAAAGTCCACCATCAGAAGACTGAAGTGATTAAAAGATTAGTAGGAGCTCCACTGTTTGAGACATTGCTAGCCTATAATAAATGGGTTAATTTATGCAACAACAACAGTAAAAATTCCCAAAGTGTGAAATGAGAGGAAAGGACTCAGAAATCAATTAGTAAGTTTTAAGGTAAATGGGATCCAAAGTTTTCGATTTTGACAGAAAATGTAGAGAGATAAAAAAAAAGTATCTTCTCTTCTGTTAACAATGTGAGGTAGAGAGTGCTGAGCTTAATTAAACCATAGAAGATCAGTTAATACAGTCTCCTGCCTTCAGGCATAATCATCCTCACTTTGTAGATGACCTAACTCTACTAAAGAGGGTAGAAGAGACTTCTCATTGTCACAAATAACTAAGATTAAAATATATTAAGAACCTGAGCTTGGTACTGTATTAAACACTATGGAAGCAAATAAATAAGATATAACTACAGCCCCAAAGAACTACTGTCACTACTATATGACCTGGAATATTCAGTCCATCAGTTTACAATATTTATTCAGTTACTAGTCTGTGCCAAAAATTTGGTCAAATCATTTACCTTCTCTAGGGCTCTGTTTCTTTATTTTTCTTACTCTCAAAGTCTATCTAATCCTAGAAAGAGCAATAGGCAAAGAAAAAACTGGGAGGGTCCTTTCTCCATCAACCACCAAATATTTAACCACCTAGCACATATCCAATGCCATAGGAGGTTTGTAGAAAGAAATACACACACACACACACACATACACATATACACACACACAAAAGATAGCTAACCTATACTTTTTCTCTGGAAAATGAGACTCCAGATTGCCTAGATCCTGGACATCCCTATGGGTTATCTGATTCTAAGGAAGCTATTTTACAGTTGTTCACACACACACACATGATTCTGTGGAATGTTATGTAAGAAAAGCATGTTCAGATACCTCTCTTAATCATCTAGCTGGAACTCTTTAGATTTAGTCCATAAGGATCTCTCTTTTGAAGTTTTGGGTTATAGGGTTATATGTCTTTTTTCTGAACATTTGCAATTAACTTCCTCAAAAACATATATATTTTTAGATTAGAGAATATAAACTTCCATGATTTAAAAAAATTTGGCCAGTCTGTCATGACTTTTATTGATGATGTGCTTATTGAAGGTATCACAGAGTCCCCTTCCCTAATGACTAGGTGAGATCCATTTCCTTCTAAGTGCTAATTATTAATGCATAAAAATAATTATATGATGTGATCCAGAGCCAGTGTGATCTGTAACTGTGTAACAAGAGACACAATTAACACCAGGCTTGGGATCTATTATTGTAGTGAGCATTTGGTATGAAAGGATCACTATTTTTTTTTAAAGTATAAGAAGAGAAAACTTAATATGCCAGTTGGTTTTGGTAGACCAGCTAAATGTCATATTCTGTAGATAAGCTAAATGGCTTAACTATCACTATTTGGAATAAGGTGTTGAAATTGCAGTGCAAGTTGCATTAAGACTGAACTTTGTGTGGAGATGGGTGTCATTAGAGAAAGGAAGAAGGAAAAGGGGGAAGTTCATATGCCTGAAAGGTCCTTTTCCTATTTCATTTCATTGAACACCCATAAGAAATTCATTTGCAGTTGGTGGAAGCATGGGATAAAGGGTATTCAGAAGCACCAATGGAAATGTCATGGCATCCTTAGGGCTCCCCTGAAGCTGTACTTGATGCTGGACAGGAGTAAGGGGACCCCATGAGAACTGTGTACACCTTCTCTCAAGCCCTACTGCTCCACTTAGAGCAGTCTTTTTACGCTCACCCTTCACAGCCTGCTTTGTATTTTTTACCATCTTCATGTAATTCCTCAAGCTTCTCTCTGCCTTGAATTTCTGCCCCATCTCTTTTTCTGCTTTAAATCTTAACTATTCCTCTTTGATGCCGACACCGGCCTGCAGCGTCTGCGGTGTTGTGGCTGAGATGAGACAAATTCACACCAACTCCAGAGTCCTGTGGAGGAAAAGGGACTGCACAGCCACTCTCTGAAGAGAAAAGCACCCCAACCCTTGCCTTGACAGACTTTTATTGCTTTTCTTGGCACATTACATTGAGGATGGTCCTCATTTACTATACACAGGTTTGCTTTAGGTGGTTACCTTTTACAGAAAACAAAGGAGAGGATGTTGCTAATCACCTCAAAAAGGAAGGATATTTGCAAATGTAAAGGGAAAAGTGGTTGAACTGGTTACACTTGTCCTTGGAAAGTTTAGCATAGATTTTAGGAAGTTACTTTAAAGATATGCAGTAAATGTTTGCTGCCTCAATTCAGGGTGAGGGAGTTTTTAGCAAAAAGCAATTCTCAAAGCAGCCTAGGTACAATGCAGGTCTGCTTCCCCACGAGAGAACCTATCCGTGGACGTGGGTCCTATGTGCCGGACCTTGCTTTCCACTGGCCTTTCCGAGTGGGAGCTGGGCCCATGCCATGAAGAATGGTCTCCTATACCTCTTGAATCTAGTCATGTCAAATCTTAACCAGGAATATTTCTGCAGAATTCTAGCTCACTGTGGAGTTCTATCTTACTTTTAGTCAGTTGGAGCTTGGTTCCCTGCACTTAATCACTCCTGAATGGTTTCCTCATGTCAGCTCTGCCTCTTTCATTCAGATGCATAAGCCTTTTGGTATCCAGAACTGATTTAGGTAGAGAGGGAATGCATCAGCTGGGATGAGACACAGTCCTGAGGGAGAGAAAACTCAAGATGGTGGTGCCATACATAACAAGACCTTTGCTTCTCTTTCATCTAAACACAGTCTAGGGCTTCCACAATTTTTGGAGACTCGGGCTCCTTCTATTTTGTTTCTCTGCCATCCTCAATAAAGGGGTTATATTGTTGGTTTTGTGAAAAGCTGGCATAAGTGAAGTCATTTTAAAATGGAATCAGGGCATCTGTTTTAGAGGAACTGCATTGCTTGTCTTACTCCTTGCACCTCTGGAATGCCTGAACTGTGCAAAATAACTTTTGAACTGGACAAGAGCAGCATTGTCTTCCCAACAGCTGTTTGTAGAGCTAATGCAAAAGCAGAATTCCTGACTATAGGACTTAAAATTAAGCATATTTTCTAGAATTAGCACCACCATGTATAGGTAAAGAATAACTTAGCTTATTTGGGTCTATAGAAATTCCTTCCCTCCATTCACATAATTATTTCCCATCTCTTTCTTACAGAAATCCCTTCCCTTCACTCCCTAATCAGAACACTTTTGGGGTTTCTGCCTGAATCAGTGCTTCCAGTGTAGCTATTCTTTTATCTCAAATAAACACTTGTTACCTCTCACTTTGACTTTTTGTTTTTAGGTTAACAGTTTCAAGATTCCAGTTTACTTTACCATTTTATCCAAATAATAACTAACATTTATAGAATAACTTTCACTTTCCAATGTCTTAGCACCTTCCCCCAATCCATTTCCTACCCCCAAAGAAGAAACCTAGACAAAAACTTCTGTACAGGTAGTTTACCTGGGAATATAATATTGAGGAACCAGGACAGGGGGGAATTCAACGGGGAAGGGGAAAACCAATATAAATTTGTGTTAAACACATAGGTTACCTGTATTTATCCCTTGGGACATTCCCAGGAACTGTTAAAAAGTAATTTTGTTAAGTAGGCTAAAATCATGATTCTCATACAGTCATAAAAAAAACCCCACATGGTAAATATTTGGGTTATAATCCATAAGGGGATGAGACATAGATTACCCACTTCAAAAGAGGATCCAAAGAACAGATGCATTTCAAGATTATTTTTTGCTACAGTGGGAAGAGTCTTTTGGACAGGACAGAATTTGCTTGTCTTTAGTCAGGAATTATTTTACATTATTCTCAGTCACTATGATTTAGAGAATTGTAAAATAGCTTCTATAGAATCGGATACCTCAGAGGAGTGCCCCTAGGGTCTAGACAGTCCAGGGCCTAGTTTTCTAGTGAAGCATGCATTTTTCTCTCCAGAGCCCCAAGGAAAATGCTCAGGACTGTCACCTCACCTCAATCAAAGGCAACCTTGAAACTAGCTCCAGGATGCTCATGTGTGTGGACCCAGAGAAGAAAGATTCATTTGATGTGAACCCCAAGAAGGAATTTGTCTGCTGAGACGGAATCACCATGGTCAACCAAGGGCCCAAATTTTATGAATAAGAGTCTAGCATAATTTGCTGATGAGGCTCCTCACTTACTCTGTACCAGGAAGAACCTCAGACTGAGCTCTCAGCTTCCTGCACTATGTCCCACTTGTTTACACTGTGTGAGTCAGCCTGCAGGGGAACCTGGTTTAGTCTTTCTACCAATGGACTAAGACTTGCTCCATCTAATCAGAACTGCACAACTTGGACACCTCATTTATATGAAAGAGATCTAATTGAGAACATGGGTGGGAACTTTCACTATAAAAGACAGTCTCCCCTTTGTCTCAGGGGAACACAATTTAGGTTGCTACCTGAATCTGATCTGTGTCTTCAAGGCTGCAGCTCCTTTTTCTCAAATGAATGCTTGTTATTCTTTCTTATAGCCTAAAATTTGTTTTGTTTACATGTCAGTGCCAGTCACTCTCCTGCACATGTCCACATCATTGAGGCAGTGAGAAATGGGAAGCTGAAGGAAAATGATGTGAGTTTCAGGTTGCTGTTTGCCTCAGCAGTGGCTAAAATAAAAGGTGGGCTGACAGGATTTATGTTGGTGCACTTTACATGTGCTACAGCAATCCCCCAAATAACCCTGTTACAGAGATGGGAAAACAGGTTCGGAGGAATTGAACTCAGCCTAGCTCACACAGCTTATTCAGTAGGAGATTCAGATTTCAAATTTAAACAGTCTATCTCCTCAGCCACTGTTCCTAATCCTTACATTCTGCTTGCTGGTTGTTTTTTATTTGAGACCAGATCTAAACTTGAGCATTGTTTCGGGTAGAATTCTGGTGCCAAATGCTGATGATTGCTAGAGGAGAATAGCTTGATTTATCTGAAACGGAGAATAAAAATCCCCCATGGCAAAATTGTAATAATATCAATGACTCAGCTGGGGCAAGAAATGATCAATTGTTTGTTTAATGTCATTGGTATCAGACTGATCTCGGAACCCTGCAGAAATTTCTGCCACCCCATTCCCATGCCCACTCTACACACACTTGGCCTTTACTGAAACAGCTGTAATGTTTCCTTCTCTATTCATCAACGCCAAAATGTATTGTATAAGCAAGTATGGAGTCCTTTGGAAAAGGGAGAAAATTGCCTTACACAAAATCGCTCTGGAAATTCAGTAAGATTTGATGAAAGAAAAACGTGAAAGCAACTTGGCCCCCATTGTCACCAGCTGCACAAATTATTGTCCCCAGTTTGTGTGCAGTTGAGCTGGGATGGAGGCATGAGTGCCCAGAGGACCACTGGACACTTAATCACAGATCTCTGGGGATGGATGGTCTATGCCAGGGGACACATTAAAGCTTGATTATTTATTCCTGTGGTGTACCTTTGAGACAGATTTCATATGCATATATTCCTTTGCTAGTAACTTCTCTTCTCTGGTCACATTTCTGTGTCTAAAAATCTTTTTCATGCCCCAGTGGAAAAGCCTCATGTGGGAGCCCTCAGCCAAGTTACTTTGACAATAAAAAATCCAGCAACATTTGTGAGTGCCTCTCACTCCTACTTTGCTTTAAGTATAAATACTAATGACTTTTGAATTTATCTGGAAGAAGAAAAGTACCACCCTGGAGTCTTGTGTCAGGAAGAGTTTGCACAGTTTAGTGATGTTCTCTACTTTTTTCACATCCCTTATAAGGACTCTATGACCTTGGACAGGTTGCTGAGACTGGAATCTCCACTGATTACAAATGTTAAGCAGAGTTGATAATTCTCACCTCACTCAAAGGGGCTCAGGGAGGGTGGAGTGAAGCAAATGCATTGGAAGGTGCCTGGTAAACTATAAAGTGCCCTGCTACCCAAGAGTCAGCAAATGCCAACATTTGTCTTTCTGACCTTCAGTAAAAGAAAAGCTGAGGCTATGAATTTACATTTTAAGTTAGCCAAGGTCATAATACAGGAGATAGGTTGATGTCATCCAGGTGCGTGCTGACATTATCCACAGCTAAATTTGGGGAAAGGAAGAGAAACTATGTCTCATTGTTTGTCTTTGGGAAATAGCACATACTAATAAAGTTATTTGGTTATGTGCCATGAGCTAGGTTCTATGCTAAGTGTTTTCCATGTATTCCTCATGTATTTGGTCTATCTGTATGAGACAAAGGGGAGGTAGATGGAATGAGGAAAAATTAGGAAGCAGATTACGGTGAAGGTGAACAACACAGAACTTTGCTTTCATTCAGCTAACATTTGTGGAGTCCCTACTGTGTGCCAGACACTATGCTGGGTAAATATATATATCTTGGTGTTTGATATTGAGTCTGTGGCATGATCACAGATGGCAGTGCAAAGAGAGGCAGCAGGGAAGCTAAATGGTAGGTAAATCCTGGAACTAACATAATCCCTACCCTAGATGGGGGGCCTTGGCCTTAGCTTTGCATATCAAAACCCAGGCAAAGGGCTTGGAGCTGCCCAAAGATTGATCCTCAGAAGTCACTACAGGCTGCTCCATCTGTCCTCTAATCACAGCCCCTGTCTTCCTTTTAGTGATAGCCAGCTCACACGTGGAGGGCATGGGAGCAGACAAGACCCACCTTTGCCAGCTCTTTTTTAAATTCCATTCTCCAAAGGCTCTCCTCCAGACTCAGAAGGAACCTGGAGCTGCTGGCTAGGGCTCAAGCTCACATCAGCAGCAACTCAAAGATGTCATGTGGTCTGCAGTAATCAGACCCGCCAAACCCATTACCAAGGAGAGCTAGAGCACTTAGGCAATTAGTGATGATTTGGCTAGGGTCCACCATTGCCAGATGGCCTCTGCAAGTCCCTCCATTCTCAGAGAAATTACACATGGAAGTAATACTGATGTCCTGCAAGGGCATGGACCGAGTGAGCATTCTACACATGCAGAGGGAAGATAAGATAATATGAATGGCCCTAATCATAAATATTGGCTCTACTCATTGAACAGAAACTAGGTACCAAGCTTGGGGCTAACATTCCACACATTATCATTTCAATTCTCACATCACCCCTATGCAGTAGGTGCTAAGATTATACTCATTTTACTTGAGAAAAATCCAAGGCTTCGAGAAGTTGTCTGAGGTCACCCAACGAGACTATGTAAAGCTGGGACTCAAACTCAGATCTGTCTGGCTACAAAGCACATTCTGGAATCACATACACCATTTTGTGATAACATAGTAGGAAGAGCTTCCTTAAACATATCGCTTCCCTAGCCTAGATTATGTCCCTCTTGTATATGCTCTTATAACACACATTAAGTCCTTTATTTATAGCCAGAACTCTCATATGCTTAATGCTTATGCCTCCAATATACCAAGTTCAATGAAGGCAGGACTTTATTGTTTTCTTCTCCACATTATTAACAACTCTTTGCACTGTGTCTGGTGTATGAAAGTGATCACCTACTGCTTGTTAGTGAGCTAATGAAAGCAAACACTCAGGCAAGAGAAAGAGTGAAAGAAAGAAGACAGAGCTCAGAATAAGAAAAAATCATTGGGTTTTATATTTACAAATACTATGTAACAGTGGCATGTTGGTAAACTGGTTCCTTGGTGGGGGAGGGGGGTTAAAGCACCTTGATTTGTAATGTTTGCCAGTTTCTGTGGTGTAACCATAGCCAACTTCAAGCTACCATTGTGTACATTGAATGCAGAGTTGGGAAGAGAGGCACAGAGTCGGCTCTTGTCAAATACAGTAGAAATTTCTCAATGTTTTTGGAGTCCAGGGAAAGTCAATCTCCCTCTAATTTTCATTCTTCCCAGTGGTGGAATGAAGAGTCTGGACTAATGGTTTCCACATCCTCTATCAGCTTTCACTCTCTGTGAACCTCCGTATGGTGTCTTTCAAGATCTCTCCTCCCACTTGGTGGAGGTGTTGAAGGTGTGGAAAAGGGCACAAGATAAGGACTAAATCCCAAGAATATAGAGTAAAGGGTTCAGACCAATGGGCAGTTATAGCACATTCATACCTTTCTTGCCTTTCTCAGAAATATCTCCCAGTGCTTTCAAAATAGGTCACTTTTTATATCCAATTCAAGGAATAATCCATTTGCCTCTTGTTTTTCCAAAGTTTGCTGTCTGCCACTTTGCTTTTATAAAAAAAATACTCATCTGAGCATATGTTTTTATTGATTGAAAGAAAGGGATAGAGAGAAAGAGAGAGAAAAATTGATGTAAAAGGGAAACATTGATTGGGTACCTCCCAGACATGCCCTGACCAAGGATCAGACCCACAACCTTTTGGTGTACAGGGCAACAACCAGCTGAGCAACCTGGCCAGGGCCTGCCACTTGGCTTTTCTTAAGTTTATTTTTTATTACTCCCAATCCCAGGCAAGGAAGCTGGACTTTTATACTCTAGTTTGTCAGTAATTGTTCAAAGGCAAGGAAGCTGGACTTTTATACTCCAGTTTGTCAGTAATTGTTCAATGGTTGCTCCAGGGGAAAAGTAAATTTCCAGGCATTCTTGACACTTTGCTTTTATCAAAGACCTACATTAGTACCTTTGTGTTAAAAAATCCAAAGAAGATTTTTGATTTTACCAAAAAAAGCCAAAAAACTAAAATAGCATTCAGCGTTTGTTTTGTGGCAGCCCTTAAAGAAGAAGTGCAGACCCGGAGCAGGGAGAGTGGTCCCACCAAGCTCCTTTTCCAGGAACTACACTGAGCATCTCGGCATCAAGTACCACAGCTTTGAACTGTGCCCGTGAGCATCTGTGCTTTATTTCCATTTATTTTGTGCATCTGTTAGCAAGATGTTGTCCTAAGGTAATTGCTTCTTCACTTTATGCCATTTCAGTTTACAACAGGTTTCATAGGAATGCTCTACTTTTGGATAGAAGGGGAAACCTGTATCTTGCCAATATCAAGCACCAGTGGATTTTGGAAAGCTAATACTTAGCATTAGAAAACCGCTAAAGTTAAAGCACCCTGTTACATGTGTTGGAGAGGTGTAGAGGGACTTACCGGTTCTGTATTTGATAAAGACAAATGGAAAGAATGGTAGTATGAGGCACCATGTTTTATGCTCTTCTGCTTACTTGCCCCTCTCCTCCTTTCTTTCAATATTTAATTTAAAGAACACAGTTCTCCTTTCCAAAATAAACTTAAGATGTCACAGAATATTCTAGAGAGCATAGGAAGCTGTTATCAGGACAGTGATCTGTGAGAGCTATATTTCTGCCTCTGCAGCATTTTCAGTGAGTGTCACTTGGCCTTAACATCTCAGTATCACAAGGTTGCAAAGTCCCTAGTTTGAGTGTTCATGCTATAGAAAATTAAAAAACATATGTTTCTATAAACAGAAAATTCTTTCAAGTAAATTTACTATAATTTGGATAGTTCACATAGCCTGTTTCAGGAGGATTAGTGATCCGGAGACAAAGAATGGGCTGTAAGTATTTGCCCTCTTCTGGGACTCATGGATCATTTCAGAATGCTGGCAGTGACCCACACAGTCAGGCTAATTAGATCTTTTGTCTGGAAGTTTCTCTCCACCCCTTAGTCAATATGTATAATGCATTTTTTTTTCTAATTCAGATGCCGAGAGCATTTGTTGAACCACCAGCATTTGCCAAGCATGTTAGAAGGGTGAGGAGATGACATAAATGATGAAAACATAGCTCCTTTCCTCTGGGAGCTTTCAACATGGTATCAGAGGACAGAGAAGTCAAGTAATAGTAGCCAAGGAGGAGTGTAATATAAATGGAAACAGATGTATGCAGGAGAAACACAGGACTTTAGGACATATGGTGGGGAGAGAAGGCTCTGGAATCAGATCAAACTTATTTATTACCCATGTGACCTTAAAAATTTACTTAACCCTGTAAGATTCTGTTTTCCCATATATATATATATAGGATAATAATAATAATACTTATCTATCAAGTTGTTTTGAGGATTAGATGAGACAATGCATATGAAGCACTCAGCATACTCTCTGACATATAGCAAACAATAAATATCAGCTATTATTAGTAGTTTTCCTTTGGAGCAACATTTGGGTGAGATAAATGTGGGTGGTCATGGACAGGGGTGAGAACGGAGCAGGGCATTATAGGCAGAGTAAGAGACATGAAGGCATGAAAGACCACAGAGTATTTTGACAATATGCAGTGGACCAAATTAATCTACAAAAATATTGAGGAGTGGTGATGGATGGAATCTGAAGAAGACTGGAGCAAGCTTGGAAAGGACTGATAGACCTGGTAACGAAAGTGACCTCAACATGAAGGGAAAGGAGACCACTGGCATGTTTAAGGCAGCGGTCAAGTCTGTGGATTAGAGTTTTCTCAGGAAATGCAATGTATTGGAGAGGGTAAAAGTTTTGAGGCAGGAGGACCTATTAGGGAGTTTTTGTGTAGAGATGTGTATTAGAAAACCACTGGTGTTGAGCAGTAGTTGACACCACAGGGATGGGAAAGGACTCCCAGAAATAAATGTAGAATGGGGAGAATCAGTGGTGAAGGCTTAGGGAATCCCACATTTCAGGGATGGCAGAGAAACAAATACTGAGAGAGATTTGTGTAGTGGAGCCAGCACACAGCTAGGAGCAGAAAGAGAGGTTGGCTTCATTCAGATAAGGAAAATGACATCTTTGGGAGGATAGGGTGGGTTAGCATAGCAACATCAAATACCACTGAGATGCCAAGAATTCTGAGACTTGAAAAGAAGCCAATAGTTGGAGCAATTAGTGCTTCATTGATGGTCTAATTAGAGCAGGTTGAGTGAAATCTTAGATTGCAGCTGAAAAGAGTTTAGGAAATGAAATAGTGATTGTATACAACTCTTCAAGGAATTGGCAGGAAATGGATGAAGAGACAAAGGTAAATTGGGAGAGAAGGAGTGAAGACACAAAGGGAGTGGAAATCAGAAGTTAAGTAATTTAAAATGACTGAATAATCCAATTATTTTGAAGGGGAAAGCTTGGTAAAGAAAGAGGAATTGAAAAGGCAGAGAAGAGATGCTCACAGAGCCTAGAGAGGAGCAGATTAAAAACTTGAAGTGGAGAAGTTGGCCTCTGATAGAGGAGGAGTTCCCCCCAGCCCCCACCCAGAGATAGGAGGGAGCAAAATAAGAATACATAGGGGGATAGCTCACATTGGAGGTGTCATCTCCTGAAGGAGGTAGAGGTGGAGCCTGGATACTTGACTGGATTGGTAAACTTGGAGTAGCCCTATGAATAATGAGAAAGAACATGAAGAAAGGTTAAGAAGACTTGAAAGCATCACTTGAGCAGGAAATATTATGTGGCCAAAAAAAAAAAAGGCATGGTTGTAATTTTCTCTACCACTTCTGGGAATCCTGAGAACAGTTGCAGAGAAAACATATGTACGATGGATTTAAGGTTGGGATTGGTAGGAAGCATACAGCAGAAGGGTCGTAGGGTAAAGGAATGGGGATCTCCGAAGGATTCTTATTGATATGGCTGGTGGGGACCAAGCTGGCAGGGGAGCAAGTAAGGGTAGGAGGGCTTGAGAGGCTGGTTATATCAGGGCAAGAGGGAAATAGCTGAGAGATTTGTGAATGTGTCCCTTGCCATCATTCCCTCAGGACCCCAGCATACCATCTGCATCTATCTTTCCTTTGGCAGTGGGCATAAATAAGTGAGCAAAATGACCAATGCTGAAAAACAGTGCTCCAGAGCATTCTATGTCTGTGGAGGTGGCCATGTTCATTCATTGGATAGCTTTTGTGGCGACTGTTGGAATGACTGGAGCCTGTTAGGGTGACACAGATTTTCTGTGAGAATGGAATAATCCCTGCATCTAATCATTTTATAATCTGATGTCTATTGACAGTAGCTCTGGAAGGATCATATCTTTTTATTTTCCTCTTCCTAAATTTTTTCCAAATTAGAAGAATATCCATAAATTTTTACAAGCAAAATATCCCAGTTAGTTGTCTTAATCATGGTCAAAGGAGGAATTTATGTAAGTAATTTGGAAGGTGCCAGGGATGCTAATTGACTCATGCATATCTTACAACTAATCTCAGAAATTCCTCCAGGAGTTCAGTTCCAAGACGAGGCTAGGCAATATCCTCTCACTGTTTAAAATTAGACGTGCCTGGGTGAAGTTACGTCATCACGTCTTAGCGTGAATGCATTCATCAGATAACTTGTGGAGGTTGAGGATTACAGACTTTAAATTCTTTGACTGACGCTATTAAAGAAACATAATTGTATTTGATAGAAAGACTTGAGAATAATCTCATTAACAAAATGCTCAAGTGCTGTTGAACTTGCCCTTTTTGGCAAGAGAGAGAGGAGAAGTTCTATAAATAGACTGCCCAGGAGGTGTTTAGCCTTACTGAATTTAAATCTATATATACTTTACTTTTATCTTTAATATTTAATTAAAATGTTTTTTTGTGCAACCTTCAAGGAGTATAACCTTTTACCACAAGGCTGCTAATCATAAAATTTCAGAAAAGAATTTTTATAAGAAGATGCACTTGATCACATAAACTATGAAATATGATTGTTTTGGAAAGTTAACTTTGTTGTTTTAGGTTCTAAATGAACTCAAAGCCTTGTGGTGATTAACTCACCACTCTGAGAATAAACTTAGCAACCTTTATTGATTGATCCACCACTATATATATTGGTTATGCTTTGCTCTAAGGTAGCAATTTGTTTTTCTCACTTCTTTTGGGAGTGGAAAGATCCGGGGAATAAGAACTCAGTGTTGTTCACGGAGGTCTTAAGGGTTGAACATTGAGGTAGGGGTAACAAATCTCCCTCTTTGTGCTGCCTTAGATTTGATAAGACAAGCAAGTGGTGGGCAGAGAACAGGGAATTACAATGCACCTTTGAACATACTCTTCTTTCCCCAAAATTCATCAATGGGAAGATAGTGTTGGGTAGTACAAAGTCTAAACTCTTCACCATGATCAAAAAGACTAGTCATGATATAGCTGCTGAACAACTCTTCAATCTCTCTCTCTTTCTCTTTTTGTGATGTTCTTCAGCCCATCATTTTTCTATCTCAGGACTTTTGGACATGCTCTTTCTCCTACTTCTGTTATGGTTTTCATTTCTCTTTCTTAATATTCAGCTCAGATGCCACCTCTTCAGAGTTGCTTTTCCTGACCTACTTACCTAAAATCTGCCCACCACTGTTACTTCTGTCTCACCAAAACCTTGTTTGCCATTTACATGGCACTTATTACAAACTGGGATTATTTTATTTCTGTTTGTTAACATGATGGTAGAAATCTTATTTTTTTCTTTTTACCTCTATTATCCCCAACACAGATTATGGCACACTGGAGGCATTCAATAAATATTTGCTAAATGAATGAAATAATAGTAAGAATAACAATAACCTTCCATTGAACTATTTGTATATTCTAAGCAACTTGTTAAGCACAATATATGTGATATCAAGCATTTTGTCAATATCTCCTTAGAGAAAGTTGTTATTTCTACTGTATAGATGAGTAGGTAGACTGAGTTATTTACCCAATGATTTTTGAAGTGATTAAACTGCAGTTAAAATTCTGGTAGCTGTGACACAAATATGTGCTATCAGCCATGCAATTTTATTTCTATTGCCATTTTTTTAAGAGTAGCAGATTGGGGGTCCAAATTTAAATTACCCTAAATTCCTTTTAAACACATGATAATTAGTCAAGTTTGTAAAACCCTGAAATTAATTCTCCAACTTGCCCAAATCTGTACCTCATTTTAGAGTCCCTGAGCTGGTCTTAGTAGTGAGTTTAATTATTTGGGAAGTTTACTGAGGCATGTTTCCCACTCTGATTCAAATCCCACCACTCTGTGGCCTCCATTAAAGATGTACTGAGACTCAAAAAATCACTGCAAGATATATATTTTAATAGATATTTCACCTGTGTGGAAGACATGTAGAATTCTGAGAAGACAGAATCCTAGCCCCTGCAAAAGCTAAGCAAAATGGTATTTCATCATCCTGGATTTTTATTCTTCCCCAAGAACTCTAAGTCCCTGGAGCTGTTTTAATCTTGGCTCATTAAAAGTTAATACAATTTGGATTGGTGCTATTCATTTTGTGTCTGGACACCTCATTTACCCAGCTCAGACTGGGTTCTATGCACCCAGCCTACATGAAAACTGTGTATCCAACTTACCTTCAATCAAGTTAGAGACCCAGATGGGAGTAATCAATAGCTGATTGTTGATAAATGGTAATCATTACAAAGAATACAGATTCAAATGTCAGCCACAGAATGAATGCCAGCTATTTGTTGTTGGGCAATTCAGGACTGTCAGGATGTAACAAAGAGAGATCACTATGCTGCAGTCATTACCCAGCCCAGGGAGGGGTGTTAAACATCAATACTTGAGCCTTGACAGTATTAGAAACTTGATGGCCAGGATAGCTTTGTAAGGGGATGAATGTGGGGGGGCATTAATAAGCCCAAATTTTTCTAGCATGTGCTGCAAAGGACTACTAATGCCCATAATCCCCATCTTAAGAGTTAGATTTATCTTCTCTGTCTCTCACAGTACTAAAATTGGATAGAATTATGATCTGGAGAATGTTTACACCTGGTGAGGTTGCGTGGGGTTGGAAGAAAAAAGGAAAAAAGGCAAACCAGTGCCTTATTATTCACTATAGTATGACTAGATTCACTAATAGTGATCTAGTCATACTATAAACAGCTTCCCTAGTGATTACCACCATTTTCTTTGGGATCCATGGTCATTTAATTGATTCATTCATTTTTCTCATTCACATGTTTATCCATTTGTAGGAAACAATCCATTGAGCTCCTAATATATGCAGACACTTGCTATAGTAGGAATGCAAAAATATATGAAAGACTAAAATACAAACTTTGCCTCTAGAATGGTTGTACTCTATAAAGGTGAAGATATATATCAGAATAATAGTTATTAAAATACAATGTGATAACATCAATCGTATAAGTTTATGGAGTTATGAGAACATAAATCTGAGAGTATATTTGATGAGTGATAAGAAGGTGAAAGAAAGTGTCATATCTGAAGAGATTTTCAATATTGATCTTGAATGATGAAACCTTCATCATTCACCAGGTGAGAAAGGTAAAAACGGCAGTTTAGGAAGAGAGAAAAACAGCAATGGCTGTCTGAACAAGAGAAAGTACATTCATTTGCTTGAAAAATAATGGAGTGTGAGTTGATACAGTGGGAATTGAAGTTGGATAAGCAAGGGAGCAGTACCATGCTTAGAAATGCTATATTTTGGTCTTTTGCCCAATTGTTCTTTCAGATTTTTATGAAAGGGAGTCATCTATAGTTTTCCATGTTTTATATAGAGCCTCTCCTGGAAGTATGTGGTGAATACATGGTAGAGAGGAAATATTTAAGTGTCTGAGGCTAGGACTTTGTAATAGTCCAGGTAAGAGATCTTGTGGGATGGACCACTGTTGGTGGTGTTCACTGAGATGGCAAACACTGAAGAAGAACAGGGCTAAGGATGTGAATCGGGAGTCTGAGAAAAGAATATGTTGAGTTTGAAAGCATTACAGGAGTTTCTGTAGGAAGAGGGAATTGGAGGTATAGGGTTAGTGCTTAGTAAAGGTGTCAGGAAGGTAGAGGACTGAAATAACTATATAGTGGGTATTCCAATTATTGGTAAAATCACGAGGATGAGGAATCACAGGTAGGGTAAAAGCACGGCAAGTGTTCGCATCCAGCGGGAAGAGTAGAGGGGATGCCATAAAGGGGTTGGGTGGAAATGTTCAGAAATGTCAGAGGGCCACTTCGTGGGAAACCTAAATGACAGGCTTTTTGTCCAACAACTACAGTGAAAAAAGTCTCAGCGAAGAACTTAAATTGGTCCTTATATGCATGTATTTTATAACTATTTGGTTTTGTCAATTTATATTCATAGTCTCTACCGAATTTTAGTTGGACATCTATTTAATGTAATAGGAGATAATGAAACCTAATTGTGGCCATGCTAGTAATATTTCAGAGAAACATAGAGGCATGTTTGTAAATCAGGGTGGAATAAACCTATCTCATTATTATGTGAGTGGTATTTATTCCTCACTTGAGGAGAAGACCTCATTTTCATACTTATTAAGGTGGTGTATTTTAATAAAAATCTTTTAAATTAATGGCTCTTACATTATATTTTATAATTAAGCTTGGGCTAAAACCAAAGGAAATCATTGTCTCAGTTTTATAGGTGGCCTAGTGGCACTGAGTCCGACATGTTTGTTGAGTTGTGTGTATCCATATTTCATAGTTGAATAGGGATGCTGATTAAGGAGTGTCTCATCTCTTGATACATTAATTCATTCAGCAAATATTTATTGGGACTCCAGACTCTGGGAATAAAGTAGTAAAAAAGCCTCAACATCTCTACTCTCACAGGGCTGTTTGGAAGATGGCAGGGGAGAGAAGTGCTCTATCACTTGATCAAATGTCAGCAGGTACTGATAACAGCTTTGAAAAAATAAGGTAGAATAAGGGATAGACAGGAAAGAGAGCCCCGCATTGAAGGACAAAAGCTTCTGGGTCGCACACCCTGTCTGCTGCATCGGTGGAGACTTCAGCAAATGAGAGTTTCCTGTGAATACCATATGACCTGCTGCTGAGTGCTCGCTCTCAGCAGAACCTCTCTCATCTGTGCTGTCTGCTTTGTTACTCTTCCCTGTGGACTCCCATGGGCAGCAGCTGGTGGGTTCCAGTTACTCTCAAAGGTCCTGCTGTGTCTCCTCAGGGCCTTTTGTCTATGGAGTGACTCTTCTAATACTCTGCTACTAGACATCTCTTCATCAATAAACACCCCGGAGGGAAGACAACTGCCTGTGAGCATACAGTGATGCCTTCTAGCTGCATGTCCTTGGCTATCCAGCTTTTTTGTGTTTAGTATCTATTTATGTGTTAATTTAAAATACAATTGAAATAGTAATATACAATATGTGGAAACATTCACACAATAGAGGAGTATTAAAACATTTTTTTCTTACACACTTTCTTTCAGGTTCTCCAAGTTCAACTTACTCCCTAGAAGGAATAACCTTGAGCAGTTTTCTTTTTTGTATTTTTCCATCCATAGAAAAGTAAAGGTAGAGGTTCAAATCCCCAACCCTGAAATATTGAAGTATCCTATCAATCCTATCATATCAGAATAGAGGCTCTACTAAGTTCTTACCTCAACTGCTCAAGAAGTTCTTTGGGTGCCTTTGGGTAGGGCATCAGGCTACAAGAGAAAACTATGTACTAAGAAGGACCCCACATACCACCAATTCAATGAGAAATAACAGACTGGTATGAGACCCAAGACTTTTAAGAGAAGAAGTGACTGGACTGTGTAGCCTTGTAGTGGCAATGTTGATTCTGATGTGGTCCAATTCCAGAAGGCAATGTGACAGCAGTAGTTAGCTGTGTGCTTGTCACTGCTCCCCAGCCTCACTGATGGTGCATATGTCTGCAGCTGGAATGACTACCCATATACTTCAATAGAGTAAGCTCTGACTCCATAGATTTTGTCCTTTTTTAACCTAGGCCACAAAGCCTTCTAATTTGCATTAAATTCCATAGGTTCATTTTGCATGTTTCAATTAATTGCTTCTTTTTAAATTTTTTATAAGGAGAACTATATAAACATACATGGGGAAATCAAATGCATATTTTATAAGTGGAATACCACTATAAAGATAAGTACAATTAAAAACAAGTAATATTATTAAATTTTAGCTTGATTCTGTTTCCTGCCAAGTCTCTGAGCCTAATATTCCTCTGTGAAGAAAAAAAAAAGGGAAGTATCTCTCCTTGAGGCATTCAGAAGAATAAAAGAAGAATTAAAACAAACAAAATTAAAAATTACCTTTTTTTCACTAAGTGACAGACCACCCAGATCTTCCTTCAAGGATTCAGGGACAGGAATCTGTGGGGAATATGGTCAGCAGGCAGCCCGCAGCTACCAGGTCCTTCAGGGTCTGTCTCAGCTGCACAGAGCCACCCTACCCTAGTTCATGTCCTTCCCAGAGCAGCATCTACACAGTGACTGAGGGAGTCAGGCATATGAGACCAGACTACTTTGGCCTGAAGAAAGATCATTCTGACAGACATTTGCACTAGAGCCTCCTGTCAGGTTGGCTGGTCCTTTGTTGGGTTTCACCATTTAACTTTTCACTCTGCTCAATCTTAATTTCTCCCCCTTTCTTTCATAGATGTCAATGTCTAACAAGCATCCTGCATGACGAATTTCATCTCAGCATCTGCTTTGGGAGAATCCAATTAGAGAATAGGATTTAATGTTATTTAATATTTAGTCAGTTTGCCACCCAAATGCTGTCCAGTACAATGAAAAAACCTGAATTTGGAGTCAGATAAACCCAAATCAATGTTCTTATTACTTTTTATGAGTTGTGTTAGCCTCCTGAAATTCCCAATTTCACTAAATCTAAAATAAGAATAATAATTCCTCACTGGACTTCTTCATAATATGAAAGGATACATATACAGAATTTAGGACAGGGATTGACTGAGAGAATATGCTAGAGCTAGATTATGGACTAGATCAATGCCGTCCAATCGAAATGTTAAGCCACAATTTGAGTTACTTATGCAATATAAAATTTTCTAGTGGCCACATACAAAAAAGTAAAACATAGTTGAAGTTGAAATTAATTTTAATGATACATTTTACTTTACCCAATATATGCAACATATTATCATTTCAACATGTAATCAATGTAAAATTATTAATGAGATATTATACCTTTTTTTAGTATTTAGTCTTAGAAAACTGATGTATATCTTGGAGTTCATCTCAATTTGGATGAGCCATGCTTCAAGTGGTCAAAACCACATGAGGTTAGGGGCTATTATATTAAATAGCACAGTTCTAGAACAAACCTTGAGTTCTCCAATCCATTGTAGACCTTCAGTGAAAAGGAGAATTATAGGGGCTAAAATGCCATACAAAATCTGGAAAAGGCTGGACTGTGACGAAATCAGTGTGAGGGAGTGCTGTGACAGTACTGCCCCCTCTTATTAATACTCTTGGACTGATATCTGCAGAAGCTCCCAGCCAATATACTGGACACTTAGTTAATAGAACATATGCACCATTAATTGAGAGTGATCACTTCTACAATGTTAACTAAAATATGACTTGGGGTTATAAGCTTAAAATTGCATCCTGAATCAAAGGTCACATTTATAGCAAAATGTGAAGAAGTCTTATTCTTAAGAGATTGGAAGGAAAATAAATTTGGAAGTTAGGATATAAGAAGATATACTTAAATTTCAAATCCTTTTGAAATTATCAGGATTAAATGACAAGTTTTTGAAATGATCAAGGTTAAGATGACAATTTTTTGTACTATTCAGAGAGAGGTGGAAGTAATTAAGTGGTGGGGGGAAATGGAGACAACTATACTTGAACAACAATAAAAAAGAATATAAAAATATATTCATGACGACTTCCAGCCAACATGGACATGTAGGTAGACACACTGTGCCTCCTCTCACAACCAAAAGAAGGACAACAACAATTTAAAAACAAAGAACAACCAGAACTGAGGGAAAATCAAACTGTATGGAAGTCTGACAACCAAGGAGATAAAGAAGAAACATTCATCCAGACTGGTAGCAGGGGCGCAGATGGGCAGCCGGATGGTGAGGACTAGTGGCAAGGCTGCCGCTGGGGAACCCAGCGAGGTGGCGGATTGTGGAGTGGGGTGGGCAAAGCTGCAGCTGTCCAGTGAGGCAGCAACGGGTGGATGGGGTGACAGACTGCCCAAGCCGGAGTTCCAGCGTGGGGAAATAAAGCCTCAAACCTCTAACTGAAAACACCCGTGGGGATTCAGGCGGCACCAGGAGAAACTCCCAGACTCACAGGAGAGTTCATTGGAGAGACCTACAGGGGCCTAGAATGCACACAAACCCACCCACTTGGGAAGCAGCACCAGAAAGGCCCAATTTGATTGTGGGTAGCAGAGGGAGTGGCTGAAAACCAGCAGAGAGTGGAGCAAGTGCCATTGCTCCCTCTTGGAGCCCTCCCCCACATACACTGTCACAGTGCAGCATAGAGCGTTTCCCCTACCCTGATGAATACCTAAGCCTCCGCCCCTTTACATAACCGGTGTGCCAAGACAAAAAAAATATGGCCCAAATGAAAGAACAGATCAAAGCTCCAGAAAAAATACAACTAAGTGATAAAGAGATAGCCAACCTATAAGATTCACAGTTCAAAACACTGGTAATCAGGATGCTCACAGAATTGGTTGAATCTGTTCGAAAACCAGATGAAAAAATGAAGCCTATGCTAAGAGAAAAAAAGGAAAATGTACAGGGAACCAATAGTGATGCGAAGGAAACTGGGACTCAAATCAACGGTGTGGACCAGAAGGAAGAAAGAAACATCCAACCAGAAAAGAATGAAGAAACAAGAATTTGGAAAAATGAGGAGAAGCTTAGGAACCTCCAGGACATCTTGAAACGTTCCAACATCCGAATTATAGGGGTGCCAGAAGGAGAAGAGGAAGAACAAAAATTGAAAACTTATTTGAACAAATAATGAAGGAGAACTTCCCCAGTCTGGCAAAGGAAATAGACTTCCAGGAAGTCCAGGAAGCTCAGAGAGTCCCAAAGAAGCTGGACCCAAGGAGGAACACACCAAGGCACATTATAATGACATTACCCAAGATGAAACAGAAGGAGAGAATCTTAGAAGCAGCAAGAGAAAAGGACACAGTTACCTACAAAGGAGTTCCCATAAGACTGTCAGCTGATTTCTCCAAAGAGACCTTACAGGCAAGAAGGGGCTGGCAAGAAGTATTCCAAGTCATGAAAGGCAAGGACCTACATCCAAGATTGCTCTATCCAGCAAAGCTTTTACTTAGAATGGAAGGGAAGATAAAGTGCTTCCCAGATAAGTTCAAGTTAAAGGAGTTCATCATCACCAAGCCATTATTATATGAAATGTTAAAGGGATTTATCTAAGAAAAAGAAGATAAAAAATATGAACAGTAAAAATGACAGCAAAGTCACAGTTATTAACAATCACACCTAAAACAAAAACAAAAGCAAACTAAGCAAACAATTAGAACAGGAACAGAATCACAGAAATGGAGATTATATAGAGGGTTATCAACAGGGGAGTGGGAGGGGAAGAGAGGGGGGAAAGGTACAGAGAATAAGTAGCATAAATGATAGGTGGAAAATAGACAGGGGGAGGGTAAGAATAGTATAGGAAATGTAGATGCCAAAGAACTTATATGTATGACACATGGACATGAACTATGGGAGTGTGTGTGGGAGGGGGGGAGTGTGCTGGATGGAGTGGAGTGAAGGGGGGAAATGGGACAACTGTAATAACATAATTGATAAAATATATTTAAAAATATATATATTCATGATAAGGAAGGAACATTAGCTTGTTATAGTCACCCATACATTAATTTAATCAACAAATAGTTATTACAAAGTACCTAATAAGAGTTTGAAAGAGTTAGCATTTATTGACTGTTGACTGTGTGTCACTCACTGTTCTAAGCACGGTGCTTGGATTGAACAAACCATATTGTCAGCACGGCTACAATCTCAATACAATGTGTGAGGTATCTGAGGTACAGAGGTTAAGCAAATGCCCAAAGTCACACAGCCAGTAGGGGATAGAATCAATGCTCCATCTCAGGCAGTCAAAACTGCACCCTTAGCCATCATTAGGTAGTATGTGGAAAAAAATTAATCAGATTTAGTTCTTGCTTCTTTCAGTACTAGAGGCCTAGAAGAAGGGATGAGATAAGCAAATATATAAACCTGATAAAATATAATATAAAAAGTATGATAGAAGTAAAGAGTTCAGTGGGAACTCAGTAGAGCAGGTGGAAGTGTTAGGATGTCCCTCCTTATCTTGCAGATGAGGAAGTGCAAGTCTAACAATAGTTCATTAACATATCTAATTAGTAAGTGACAGAATCTTTTTACAACCAAGTCTTGCATTACCTGGAAGTATATGGCACTAATCTTAGCATAGTGGTGGCTATTGTTTTAATAATACCGGATTTATTTTGTTTTCCTTTATCGAAGTGCTTCATGCACAAATGTTCTGGTTTGTTAAGGTTTCTACTTTGTTGAATACTTTTGGATTAAGATTTTACTGAACCAAATCACTTGCAAATTATATCACTGCTACCCAAAAGTAATAATTCAGAAAGTAAATATTGTAATATGAGGAAAGAAAACTGTCACTCCTACCCATTGTATCTTATTCACTTGAAAATATGTGTGGATAAAAATTGAGGGATATTTCAGCTGAAAAATGGGAGGATTTATTGCTCTCAGATTGTCATCTTACATCTATGAGGGTAGATTTTATGTTTTTCAAGATATCTTGCTCATGAAGACAACTCATTTACAATCCAAGCATAGTTCTTTTGATTATCTTGGAAAATATACCAGCAGATGCTATATTGAAACAACTGGAGATCCCAAGGCCATGTTAACACATAAACACTTTATCATCCCAAATGATGTTATGTCACCCACAACTGCTCCTAATGATATGTTTCAATATTGAATAACAGTATTTCCCAAAGTATCCCCAAAGTTTCCTGTGGGGAAAATGAGTTCCAAAATCAAAGACATTTGCGGAATGTAGTTAACAGTTTCATTTACTCCTAAACTTCTCAGGGATTTTAATATTAATATGGATGCTTAATCTATAAGGATTTGCTTAAAATATTTGATCAAAAGCTTTATCCCCACAACCCGTTATTTTTATTTATTGAGGTACATTTGCTAGATCTAGGGTTGGCCTAAATACATTACTTTGAACCACATGAAATAGCCAATATTTGATCACTTTTACCCTACAATCCGCATATAGCTCTACTTAAACACTTTGGAAACACTGCATTAAAGCTTAGTTCTCTGAGCTGTTTGGTGATTTACAGTGTATTTCAGTTCCTGATTCACAATCCTTCCTAACCCTCCCTTTAACTTAATCTAGGCCTGTTTTTGATACAAGTATTAATTCTGTTTGCCAGAGTGGTTCTGTAGGTATCATCTCTCCATGATGGGCCTCTCATAAGCAAGTGGGACTTCATGATTATCAATAAATATCAGATTAATTTAATTTTAGCCTTATGCTGCTAATGTGTGAGACAGTTACTTGGGTATAAGCTCAATACACCATTGATAAGTTTGATTCATTTACTGGAGATCAACAATCTCAGTGCAAAGGCCCATCGTAATAATAATTTATAAAATGTACAAAATAAACAGAAGATAGTTCACAAAAGTAGTTTTAAAACCTAAACCTAAGTCACATTGTCACAGAGAGGACTGTGATTTTACTATTTCATGGTAAGAAATTCCAGATTGGATTTTCCAATGTTGGAGTTTAGGAAATATTTCGATGGTCTCTGGATGGCAGCATTCAATGTTTGAAATCTGAACTACTTCAGGAAATCCAGCCTTTGTGCCCCCCAGAGCTGCCTCATAGGCCTGGGTGAGCCCTGCAAATGGCACTGGGGGTCTGAGCCAGTTTACAACAGGACCATACATTCTGGACTCTCTGTCCCTCTCCCACCGATTGTAGTATGTCTCTAGAGCCTTCCTCTACCTAACTCTACCTAACTCACCTACACATTACTTAACTCACCTATTGATCCTTCGGGTCTCAGCTGAAATGCCCAGCACTCTTTATCATATCTCCCTATCTCCCTGTGTCTTCAAAGTAACTTCTTACTTTTTTTTTGTTCTGTGTAGGGCAAGGATATATAATAAGTACTCACTAAAAATTTGTTGAATTGAACTAAATCTTCCTTTCCCTATTCACCTTCCTTTGGTAATGTTGTTAAGAGTAAATTAGTGTGAAAAACCTAAATTGGTGAGGAGAAAACGGAAATACATTGCCCATGTAAATGGAACGAGGTGTGTGGGTTGCCTTCCTTCCTTCCCTAATCACCATTTTACTTAGCACGGGTTAAGAGAAGCCCTAATCTAACAAACTTCTAATAGCTTGGCTGTGGAACACATTCCTTCCTTTTGTCCTGAGTGATTAGATGGAGGCAGTGCAGCTGTGAGGTCCTGGTCTCTATGCAAGAGTTCTATGCAAGGAATCTATCACTGCTGCCAAACACATGTATTAATTGAATAGTTTTTCCCAACGTTGATTAAAAACCTCATGCTACCCTGAATAGATTTGCCTTAGAAACTACCCTGACAAGGTTTACAAATCAATTTCACTTGCAGAATTTGTGCTTTTATTTGGAAAAGGGTTTTCATTTTTTGCTCATTTTGTTCCTTCTTGGCACCAATATGAACAGCATCCAGAAAACAATGCTACACCTAATTTGCTCCTGCAAATGGGAACAAATAAAATAACTCAACAAAGGTGATGGGGGCCCTCAGCTGATTCACAGGCCAGGAGTGAAGCATAATGAGTCCGTTACATTCTTTTTTTTTAAAAATTATTTTATTGTTGTTCAATTACAGTTGTCTGCATTTTCTCCCCAGCCCTCTCCCCCACCCCAGCCAAACCCACCTCCCTCCCTTGCTTCCTTTATGTTCCTACTTCATAAAGGTGGCCCTAGGCGGAGTCCCTTCAGTGCAACAGCCCTGTGCTAACGGAGAGGGTGTCACCCAGGACTTTGTGAAAACGTGTCTGGAAGCCAACGTCCTACATGAGAGGGCTGATCACTCAGCTGTCTGTTCTTTCCTGTCCTGCTGTGTAAAGAATGGAGGCTCCATACCTGTGTCACACCAGCTGAGCAGAGCAGGTCTGCCTGATAAATATGAGAATGAGAATCAGCTCCTCAATTCATGTCCCATTGGCCAGGAAGTTACTACCGTTGTGATCAAGACAAATTATGTGGACTATTAAAGTCATGTGTTGATCATTAAAAAAAAAGAAAGGTGGGATACAGTTTAGGTGTTAAGTGCTTTCAGACCAGTCTTGAGTTACATGGTTGGTCCTGGCTGCTTACTGAGACCTGCAGCTGTTGGTCTGACCTCTAGTGCTGGAAGAAATGGGCCCCCGAATGCCACAAAGCCAGGTCATCTTTATCAAAAAACACATCCAGCCAAAAACAGGGATCTGCTCTTGAACTGGTAGCCCCAGTTCAGGAGGATGTGTGTGTGTGCTCTGATTGCCTCTTAGCACAAAGAGGGATAGATATCATGTCTAGTGGGAAGAGCATGATGAGCTGCATAATTGGACAGTCATGGATTCCAGTGTAACTTCTGGCACTACCTTTGGGTTCCTCGAATCTGTTACTTAACCTCTGTGAACCTCTGTTTCCTTAGGCATGGTGCGCAAGCCTTCACGAGGGTTTGGCTTGTGATGTTTTTCCTTTCACTTTGCCTCGCCCCACTCCATGATTCACTGTTTCTGCTATGGCCTAACTGCCCCCATCCCACTTATACTCTATATAACTCCTCTTCATCCTTTGAGTCTCAGCTGAAATGCCACTTACATACACAGGTCCATTTTGACACCTCCCTCCCCAGTCTAGATAAATTTTGTTCTCATTATATATTTATTTATAGCTACCTCATATTATATTATCATGGCATTAATTACAATTCACAAACAAGTATGTTTATATAGTAGTTGCTTATGACTCTTTATCATATCTTCCTGTCTCCTTAAGTCTCTTCAGAGTGCTTATTAATGTATTACATTTTTTAAATCCTGTGTAGGACAAGGTTATAAATTTATTGTATACCCTTACTCAGAATATAAGCTTTATGAGAGAGTTTCCACCCCTGTTCCATGCCATGGACTCCCTTTACATGAAATTATCTTTGTAAAAAAGCGTTAATGTGGTACCTTGATCCAGCAGTAGCGAGGTCATGCTGCATCTTGCTAAAGCAGACAGCAACTCACATGCGCACAGGAGGTATGCTGGTGAGGAGTGTGAGTGATTCAGACAAGGTTTAAGGGAATGTTTATTTTCTCTTCAGCTTCATTACAATAAAAAAGAGCACCCATTCAACGATAGATAGCAATAGACAATTGACCTCTGAGTTTGGGGATAATAGGAAATGGTAGATTGTAGCCAATCAGAACCGCGTGCCTCACTGAAAGACATATCTACTATTAAGTGTCAGCTAAGTGGTCCAAGAAGATGAGCTTGATGTTGTCAGGTCTTCATGTGCTTCAGTATTAGCTAAAAATCTAGATTTGGGGATGAGACTTCTCAATTTTAATCATTGTTGTCAATTAATTAAAGTCATTTACAATGTTTTAATTTATAAATATTGTAAATACTGTGAATGTTTCAGTGCCAAGGAAATCTTGCTTATTCCCTGTATCATTTATCTTGAGTCCAGAATCTCCACTTGTGCCTGCTAAACTTGAGTTCTCGTGAAAGAGGCTGACTACACCAACACAAGTTCGGGACAAGTGCATTGTCTCCTTGAGCAAAGGCTGTGCAGACCCCCCACTGCTCAGGAGTGATTCTGGCCTAATTCACTTTCTGCTCTCCTCACCACTATTTCCCCCCATGCAGGAGGCTGGACAAAGTCACTGAGATCCCTGTCTCAGAGGCACTATTACTCTGCCAACTTGAGGCTACATTTCCTGAAATATGGTACCCATCTGCTGCAGAACCATGGCTTGGATGCTCACTGGACTTGTCCAATTCTTTAAGAATCTTCAATACCATTGTTCTGAAAGGTGATGCCAAAGGGCCTGGTGTGGCATGGTTTTCATACATGGTCCTGTGTACCCTGTGGGCCCTATCAGTCCAGGAATTTGTGTTTTTGGTTCTAGATAATATTCTTACATTCTCTGACAACTTTTTTTCCTCCCGATTTTTATTCTCCCTTTCTAGCACTCCTGTTAGTGAAACATGGCACTTATTGGATGGATCCTCCCAATATTCTCATTTTTCATAACATTTTTAAAAATCTGCATGCCCACTTATTTTATTTTCTGAGAGATTTCACTATCTTTATCTTTCAAGTCTTCTAATGGTGCTTTTGAATGTTAACCATTATGTTCTTAGTTTTTAAGAGTTTTTGCTTATTCTCTTGTTCCTTTTTAAAGAGAGCATGATATTCTTATTTCACACATGTAATACCTTTTCTTTTCTCTAACATGATATTAGTTATGTTTTAGGGTTTTTTTCTTTGCCTTCCTGTCTTACAAGTTTTTTTCTGCTTTATTGCTAGTTACTTTCTCCCCTGTTACAGGCTTTCCTTTAATGTCTAGTGGTCTTCTGTTATCTGCCAACATTAAGAGTTAGGACAAAAAAAAAAAAAAGCCCAAACCACATATTACATATAGATAGAGAGAGCAGACCAGGGGCCTGTTGAATAATTGGCTTCTTTGTAGAATAATTAGGCAGAGGACAGGCTGCTTCATTAGGGAATGTCCGAAAGACATTTGGCCTTTTCTCTGTCAGGGTTCCCAGAGGATTGCCCACCACTTACTTACTTTGCTTTCTACTTTCTTCCAGTGGTGATTAGAGATGATGGTGGTGCTCTCGGAGCAGA